>NC_060273.1:26462103-26819471 GCF_021613505.1 Equus quagga | reverse complement strand
GTGGGGAAGAGGGTTTGGAAGAAGAATTATCTATTTGTTCACTAACTCCATGAGTTAACCTGTTTCAGCCAGTTTACACAACAGAGCCTTGCCTGATTATCATTGAGGCCTCCGTATACCTCAGCCTGCATTTATTAAGCTGATTTTATTTTAATAGTTCTCCCTCTGTTTCGTAGGGTTTGTGAGGGGTAATCATTTTATTACCAACCAGCATGTCCTGGAATTAGGTAAGTTCTATCTCATTATGTTATTTGTCAATTTCAAAGCTCCTTTAAACGCTGCCATTTTCTAAACACTTCTGATTTGGTACTAACTGCTCTCCCCCCCTTGCATTTTATTGCTCTCACTGGTGGTGTGGATTGGAACTTGGGGGTAGAGATGGAGAGCCCTCAGTAAACTGTGACAGTGAATGCACAAATGAAATATCATTATTTCCTGTCTTAAAAAAGAAGAATCAATCTGTGGTGTTGGGGCTAGCCCAGTGGCACAGCGGTTAAGTTCATACGTTTCGTTTCAGCAGCCACGGGCTTGCCTGTTCAGATCTCGGGCACAGACCTACTTATCAAGCCATGCTGTGGCAGGCTTCCTACATATAAAGTAGAGGAAGATGGGCACAGATGTTATCTCAGGGCCAGTCTTCCTCAGCAAAAAGAGGAGGATTGGCAGCAGATGTTAGCTCAGGGCTAATCTTCCTCAAAAAAAAAAAAAAAAGAAATATCTATGGTGTTTTTCACTGCCGCCCTCCCCTCATTGCGCACACCCGCTCACATACACACACACTCACAACACCATGAGCAGAAAAGCACAGCAGCTTCCAGTAAACCCTCTCCTTCTGCTGCTGGAGAGGTGAGGCAGTGGGGTGGGCAGGTTTGCTGGTTTCCTAGACATAGGTCCTCTGTGGAAGCAAGCATGACACAGGCTGCTTCTATAAATCAGACCCTGGATTTTATTAGAGTGTTTATGTAACCTCAGTTTATGTGCTATAATTCTTTGCTGTGTAGCCTAGAGTAATTCCCAAAGAGGATGTTCATTCTTTTTCCTTGTAAATTTTCTAGCACAGACTTTTGTTTTGACATTCTCATTCCCTCCTCCCTCTGCCTTTTTTCACGTTGTGCAGGGGAGGGGGGCGCGGCAGGGGGCGGGAGAGGGCGGGGGGTGTCACTAAAAGTTGATTGCTTTTCACTGAGTAAATTGAATAATCCAGCAAAGGTTAGATTCCATTTTTAGTAGATGTTCTCCCTACTCTTAAGTGGGGGAAAAACCCTTTTGCTCAAATTAATTTTTCACAGTTTCGAGATTATAGGGTGGTACTTATTTGTTGAGTAAATGAAGCATTAGTGGTAAAAAATAGCCTTTGCTGCCCCCACACCCTGCTCCTCCCCCACTAATCTAATATTGATAGTATCAGGTTAACTACTGAGAAAGAAAATCCAGGCTGGGAATTAGGTGAAATTGACTTTCAACTGAAGAAAATGTCAGAGTAAGATGACTAGATTCAACTATATTCCATGTAGATAACTACATAGAGAGAGAAGTTGTCCTTTGGAAAGAAAGACAATTTGAATTACCCACAGCATGTTTTTCAAGAAGTAGCTACATAATTTTACTTCTCCACTCTTTATTCATACGTCCTGTTTGCCCCCACAGAGCAATAAAGTGATGAGACTAGAGCTAAGGAAAGTGGTGTTGAACTCACTCTCTTGGACAGTTTAGAATTACAGACTGTCCAGGAGCACATTTCAGTTAGCAATTAATGTTTGATCATCACTACAGCTTGAAGGTATTACATTGGTGTGTTCTTTTTCTTGTAAGTTTATGAAGGAAGTATGTGAACAGAGGCATCTTTTTACATTTACTTTACAAAATTGGATATATGCTCTAGAACTGTGCTGTTCAGTATTTTAGCCACTTGCCGCATGTGGTTATTGAGCATGTGAACTATGACTAATGTTAATTGAGATGTGCTCTGTGTGTGAAATACACGCTGGATTTTGGAGCTTTAGTATGAAAACAAGAATGTAAAGTATCTTTTTAATAACATATAGATTACCTGTTGAAATAGTGTTTTTGATACATTGGGTTAAATAAAATATATTATTAAAATTAATTTTACCTATTTCTTTTTACATTTTTAAATATGGCTACTAAACTTAAAATTACAAATATGACTCACATTTGTGACTCACATTATTATTTGTCATTGCTGTTTGAAAGTTGTGTTATCCAATGGGGGAAATAACAAACTGGTATATTCAGTACAGCTTTCAAAATTATACATTTAAAAAGTATGCTATGCTTTTTGATAACATATTACTATTCAAAATTGATGCTAAAATATGAATGAAATTGGACAGACTCTTTTTATGTAGGTGGAAGATTTATGAGGAAATACTGACCAAGTGACCCACGCTGTAATAGTCCTCTTTTTCTGTCAAATCTCCCTCTCACGATCTTAAGGGAGAGATCTCATCTGATAGTTTGTAGAGGTTAAGAGAGTAGACTCTAGGTTGGAATCCCAGTTTGACCGCTTACAGTCTGTGTGATAGAAAGCACACTTCTTGTGCTTCCTTGTGCCTTAGTTTCCCCATCTGTAAAACAGAAATAATATGGAACCTACCTTAAAGGTTTTTATATATTAAATAAGACAAAATATAAAGGATACGTTGGAACTTGCACGTATTATTTAAGTACTATATATGTGTGTGTGTTAGCTATTATAGTAATCATCATCTTGTTAAAGAATGTACAACTTTGATAGATTATTCAAGCTTAAACTTTGTTGTCAAGTGAATGGAAGCTGTTGGCTTTCAGCAATGTCTGTTTTTTTTTTTTTTTTTTTTTGTTAAGGAAGATTAGCCCTGAGCTAACATTCATCACCAGTCCTCCTCTTTTTGGTGAGGAAGATTGGCCCTGAGCTAACATTTGTGCCCATCTTCCTCTATTTTTTGTATGTGAGATGCCTGCTACAGCATGGCTTGATAAGTAGTGTATAGGTCCTGGATCTGAACCTGTGAACCCTGGGCTGCCCAGGCAGAGGGCTTGAACTTAACTGCTATGCCACTGGGCTGGCCCCAAATCTGATATATTTTTTGAAACTCAGAAGCAGCAGGTAATAATTAAAAATGGAAAAGTAAATGAACAAAAAGGGGAGCTCATTTATTAGGACATATAATTAGAATACTTTATAAGATGAAACTTGTAATTGCAGATTAAACCAGTCCCTTCTTGATATAAATTCAGTAGCACTCTGTATCTTTTTATCATATTTCCCTGTCATAAAGTCTATTGGTCAGTGCTTCTGAGGCTTTGGATGTTGTCTTTATATTTATTATATTCTGATAAAGACATGATATCCTCATAATCCTATATTAGAGAGTAACTGTTCTATATCGTCCTAAAACTGTTTGAATTTTATGGCAATGTTTGTACATGCATATAAAAACAAGCTTAATAAGTCGTTCTAATGTGTTCTTTAATAGGGCTAAATAACCTGAGAGTCTACTGGTTTTTATTTTGCTGATTAAAACTTGTGGTCTGGTTAAGACCCTAGACAGCCCTCGAGAACAAGTCTCTTAAGCTAAGGGGCAGTTTGTGGGTGATCTGTGGTGCTGGTAAATTTGTTGTAGTGAAACTGATGTTTGTGATGGAATGTATAAATGAGATTCACCCATGGAAGAATCTTTTTTAAAGATTTTATTTTTCCTTTCTCTCCCCAAAGCCCCCCGGTACATAGTTGTATATCATTTTTAGCTATGGGTCCTTCTAGCTGTGGCATGTGGGACGCCACCTCAGTGTGGCTTGATGAGCGGTGCCATGTCCACGCCCAGGACTCAAACCGATGAAACACTGGGCTGCCTGCAGCGGAGCGCCCGAACTTAACCACTCGACCATCGGGCCGGCCCCAGAAGAATCTTTTTTAGAGTAGAAGATGTTCTTTAAGAAGAAATTTACCGTAAAAAGTCTTACACATGGGGCCAGCCCTGTGGCCAAGTGGTTAAGTTCGTGTGCTCTGCTTCGGTGGCCCAGGGTTTCGCCAGTTCAAATCCTGGGTGCGGACATGGCACCACTCGTCAGGCCATGCTGAGGTGGCATCCCACATGCCACAACTAGAAGGACCCACAACTAAAATACACAACTATGTACTGGGGGACTTTGGGAGAAAAAGGGAAAATAAAATCTTTTTTTTTTTAAAAAAAGAAAGAAATCTTACATGGGGGTCCAGCCCAGTGGCTTAGTGGTTAAGTTTGCTCACTCCACTTTGGTGGCCTGGGCTTCATGGTTTGGATCCTGGGCATGGACCTACACACTGCTCATCAAGCCATGCTGTGGTGGCGTCCCACATAGAACTAGAAGGACTTACAACTAGGATAGACAACTATGTACTGGGGCTTTGGGGAGAAAAAAAAAAAAGAGGGAGATTGGCAACAGATGTTAGCTCAGAGCGATCTTCCTCACCGAAAAAGATTAAAAAAATCTGAGGCCAATATTGCCACTAAATCATCTATAAAACAGTTTATGTCTTTAATTTTACATGCCATGTGAAGTGATGAGGAACTTCTTTTACTTGGTTTTTTAAAAGTCATTCATTTTGTCAAATAAATTTGTTGAGCACCTACAATAGTCCATGCAGAATGCCAACCCTCAAAGAGCTCACAGGGCACATGGTGCTGTTGCAGAGACTCTTGCTTACTTGTGTATTTTTGCTTATTTGTACCCACCTGCCTTGCCGTTACAAGGTGGCTTTAACCCAGACCTGAACCAAGTGTTAGTATATTAAGAAACTCCCTTATATAAACTGTTAGTATATTAAGAAGCTGAAGGAAATCTCACCAGGAGGTGGAGTTTGACTTTACATTTTATGTGACGGGCCATAGGGAGCCCTCAGAGGCTTTGAAACCAGGGAGTGGAGTGTTGGTCTTTGCTCTATGGAGAGAGCACTCCTAGTAACAGTACTGAGGTATGGATGGTAGAATGGCAGAGAGAGCCTTTAAGAGACTGAAGTGTCTGACCAGGATAGGTGAGATGCTTGACTAAAGAGTAGGTGCTCAATGAAGGAATGAGAGATGTGAAAATGTTTAAGGCAAATTCTCCAACTTTGTAAGTGTGGAGGCATGAGAGGAAAGAAGGGAAAATGATGATGCTTCTTGTTTGATTTTCTAGAGTACGGTATGTTTGCACATTTGATGAAAAGTTTGATGTGGGACATCTTAAATTTGAGGGAGGTATTAGACTTCATGGAGCACGTGGTAAATAAGCTGTTAAGTACACAGTTGGGCATATGGGTCTGGTGTGTAGGAGAGAATGTCTGGACTAGAGGCATACCTTAGGGAGTCAGGGTCTAAAGGTGATAGCTGAAGCCATGGGAGGTAGATAAGATCATTCCTATCTCCCCGGTGATATCAAATCCTATGCTTCTCCACTGTGCTTCTGGGAGATTTCCAAACACCTCAGTAAGTCTTTAGGGTTTCTTTAGGCTTTCTCTCTTTGCTTTTTTTTTAGCCTCCTGCAGTTCTCTCCCATGCGATATGCATTCCATATATCCCCAGCAGTTTACTGGCTCCCTCACTTTCCATTTTGTTTTGTATCTTCATGACATGACACATAGTTTCCTATCTCTGCAAGGCTTTGCCCCTCTTTGTTCTCCTAACAAACTCTGTATCTTTTGTTAATACCTAGTCCCTGAACTCCCATAGCGCAGCTGGTAGCTCCATCCTTGAGCCTGTAAGATTTTGTACATATTTCTTTTCATTAGAACATATCCTCACTGTATAGTAATTATTGCTTGCCTTTCTCTCATTCTGTATAGATTCTGAACTCTTAAAAGACAGAAAAGTCCCTTTACATATCTTCACATCCCCAGCCATAGGAGAGCATTTAGCAAATAGGTGCTTGGTAAATATTTTATGATTGAATGAATTAATTTGTATGTGAGTCACAGGTGTTACATTAGTGATTTTGGATGTGTTCAGAAGTATATTACATGGGGCCGGCCCTGTGGCCGAGCAGCTCAGTTTGCATGCTCTGATTCAGCAGCCTGGGGTTCATTGATTCCGACCCTGGGCGCAGACCTACACACTGCTTATCAAGCCATGCTGTGGCAGCACCCCGCATAGAGGAACTAGAATGACTTACAACTAGGATATACAACTAGGTACTGGGGCTTTGGGGAGAAAAAAAAGAAATATGTTACATCTTAAAAATGTAATAATCTGCAAAATTTCTGTTAAATGTGACCAAGAAAAAGATGAAACCTAAGGTCATTATCAAAACTGTTTTTCTTATTGCAAAATCAATATATATTCTTTTAGAAAAGTTGATTAATACAAATAAACTAAAAGAAGAAAACTTAAAATGTCCATAATCCCACTGTTGAGTGATATCTTGGTTTAAATCTTTCAAGTCATTTTAAGAATGTGTACACAAAATAACAAAAATAAGATCAATCTGTACATATTGTTCTTGATGGTTTTTGTAACTTACTATCTTGTGGGTCTTTAAATATCAGTAAGTAGTTATTTGTTAAATGGCTAGATAAATGAATAGATTAGCATTCCATCATGTAATTTATTTAACCAATTTTCTGCTATTGGATTTTTAGGTTGTTCCAGATTTTTCACTGAAATAATTGAACTTTGATGAACAATCGAGTAGTCTTGTCATTTTAATCTATTTTTTAGGACATTTTGGGGGAAATAGAATATATATATTTATTTTTTAAAACCCTATAATATCAAATTGCCCCTCAGGAAAGTTGTACCAATCTATATTACCGCTGGCTGAATTCTTTTCATCAGATGTTTGGGTTTCAAATTCCCTGAAACTTTAAAAATATATAAAGATAATTCAGCTTGCTACCATAGGAATGACAAATTTAGGGCCAAAGAAATTAACAAACTGAAGATTTTTTTTTGTAAATGTAAATATTTTGTACAATTTACAAATAGGCTTTTATGACTGATTGTCAGAATTTTTAAGTATGAGAAATGTGTTTCATAGTCTAAACAAGAGGTTTTAGATTATAGGACTGGGGCTTAGGACCATCTTGGGTATAGGGTGGGTAGTGATGTAAAAGTAAGCCCTCCTGTTCCAGCTTTGTCATTAGCTGGCCTTCTTGAGCCCCTTGTGTGGCTGCCTCCCAGCTGCATTCCAGAGTTTTGTTAGGATAAAACCTTGGATTTAGGCCCATGGATGTTAAATGTCAGTGGCTGAATTTGGGTTTGGGATAACTTTTACGTACTTTTAACTTCTCTGTGCTACTCCAGATACTTTTTATCTGTACTATCTAAATTAAATAACTAATTTAAGTGATTATTCATAAAATAATAACCGGCTCCTCCCCCAACCCCTGACAGGTTCTTTAGTTCAGCAGATGTATGTCACAGCTCATTTTGAAGAGCCTTTGAGTGAAATGCCTGCTAGAATCTTTAACTTGCTAGGTAATTCGTTCATTTTTCAAACTAATTGTGTAGTCTTAATCTCACTAAGGAAACAAGAGAGGGGCAGAGGTGCCACCAATTGATATTACTGTCCTAAGGCCTAATCTGATCCTGCAGTGAGGAAATGGTAATCTTTCATAGTGCTCTTGTTTCCTGAATAAAATCTGTTACAGGTTTCTGGAGGGACTGCTCCCTCTCTCAAAGCATCAGAAAGAAACACAAGACAACATCGAGCCACAGAAAGTAAATCATGGTCAGAATAAATATACTGTTTTGCTGGCAAACTTAAAAAATTCACTTGCGGAATCTAATAGCTGTAGGCAAGAGATATTTATTGCAACAAAGATTTAAGTGTGGTTTGTTATGTTTATGGAGTAGTTTAATATTACTTTTCTTTAAAATGAGTTTTTAATTTAGGAAAAAAGAATTCAGATTTGTTCCCAGAGTAGAAATGACTGAACATCATGGGAGTGGTTAGGGTTTGGAGTTTATGTGGGTAAGATTTCTGTTTACCCACTACAGTCACTGGGTGGATTTAAAAGCTTTCCCAGATGGAATTTATGGAGTGAAATTTAAAACTAGTGTCCTGTGTACTACAATATATGGTTACAACAAGCAATCAATTTAGAAAGAAATGGAATGGAGAAGATGCAGGTAAATGGTTAGTACTGTGCAGTGCAGTGGGATGTAGAGTGAATGTAGAGCTGTGTCAACATCCAGCTTCTGTTATAAAGCTCCTAGGCAATGGCCAAATCCTGGAATGCATTAACTGCTTTCAATGCGGATATCATCCATTCTTAATAGGGAGTTCCAGGGCCATTGACCATATAGATGACTGGCCATTAGGAAGCATAGAGATGGGAACTAATCTTTCCTAGGTAGTCACTCTTAATTTTCCAGACTCTGTGCTGGGTGCTTTATCTCTTTTACCCTGTTTAATCCTCCCCTCAACCTGATGGGGTGCAGATGATATTGTATTCATTTTAGAGATGAGGTAGATGAAGCTTAGAGAGATTTTTCCAAAGTTATATATGCAGGGTTACAGCTTATAGTTGTACAAGTTGTTCACTGCATGAAGGCAGTCAGCTGAGGTAGCAGGTAAGGACTATGTTTGCTCAGAAGAGCCATTTTTTTCTAATTTATACTAAGACCTGTATAGGCCAGCTGTAGTCCTAGTCATAAGGTTGGTTAGTGGCGGAGTTGGGATTTGAACTGAATCCCATGTAGCTCCAAAGGTCATGTTGTCATGGTAGTTGTTTTTTCTTTGTTTTTGTTTGCTGAGGAAGATTCGCCCTGAGCTAACATCTGTTGCCAGTCTTCCTCTTTTTTTCTTTTTGGCTTGAGGAAGATTAGTTCTGAGCTAACATCTGTGCCAGCCTTCCTTCACTTTATATGTGGGTCACCACCACAGCATGGCTGACAAGTGGTGTAGGTCCATGCTCAGGATCTGAACCTGTGAACCTGGGCTGCTGAAGCAGAGTGCGCCAAACTTAACCACTACACCACAGGGCTAGCCCCAAGTTCATGTCATGTATTTATTAAATGATATCTTATAAGAGATATAGTATATACATTATTTCTCTTTCAGTTCCTTATTTTTGCCCTTTTATTAAAAAAAACTGAATTTATTTGGTAAAATGCATAAGTGACATTGAATGATCTAAAATTGTTTGAAAACAAATGTTGAGGTCTTCTTTGGAAAAAGACTAATTTGTTAACTTGGGAGGCTGGAGGGCATACTGAGCACTTAGCTTGTTTGAAAAGCTTTCCCATTTTTCTTGTTTCTTAAATATGCATGAATAAATATGGGTATTATGTTCAGTGTAAAAGTCCTATAGAGATTAATTTTGATGTGGAAATGGAGTGAAGAATTATCTAGACTATAAGGACCTGAAATATCTGCGAGGTAGGTAGCACAGTTTTTTAAATTGAAACAGGATCTGTCATAGCGTCAGACAGTTAGAAAACATATATTTAGGACTTCAAATTTTGACCCAGTGTTATTACCTGACCAAATATATGAGTTAACTTGCTCAAGGTAATTCAGATAAAATAGTTACTTATCCATAAATCAAAAGGCTTAAAAACAAAGTGTGCCTGGTTTCACTCCTTCTAGTGATGTCTTAGAGCATCTTAGTTACCTGGGTCTAAACCTCAGCCTGTAGAATCAAACAGGAGTAGAAGGGAAGCCTTTAGTTCAGGACTAAAGAAGTGTGGAGGTGTGCGGAGTGACTCTGAGAGGCTTGTGCTGAAGTCCTGGTCTAAAGACTTATTGCAAACTGGTTTCTTTTCATCATCTTATCCAAACTGTTTCCTCAGAGATCCCCGATGGCTTCCATATTGTGAATCCTATGGTCTTAGGCAGATACATGAACATTCTGAGAGTCACAGCCAGGATTAGCGTCTAGGATGCTTGTTCCGAGTCCTACATGCTTTCTGTATGAGATGATACACAAAAAAGATAGTCAAGAAAAATGAATTTGAGATAAATAAATCGAATAGCTAGAATGACATTTTTCTAGCGCACTTTACGTTAGTTGCTCACTTGCTCTGTGCTCAGCAGTATTCTGTTTGCTTGAAGGGATGTAGAAATCTCTGCTTTCTAGAAAATTATAATGCAGTTAGGGAAACAAAATCAATACGTATTTCATAATATAAAACAAAAGAAATTTCAGATAATAATAAATAACACCAAGATACCTTTCTAAACTAGGCGTGTCCACATTTCTTTGCCTTGTTTTAGTGCTCTCAAAGTCACATTCCAGCTCCCTGGGTTGAGGTTGCAGAGCTGATCCTTTCTAAAGGGGCCCCTACTCCAAAAGGCCTAACCCCTGGCTTGAGGCTCATATGAGACCCTCCTGTTAACAGTAGTAATTAAAAGAATTTTCTATCCAAATTAAAAGCTTTCCTCTACAGCCATCGTCTCCCACCCCAAGTCCAGATACTGAAATGAATAATAATGAGCTGTAAAATCTACACCCAAACAGTACATCTTCTTTGGCATTTGCAGTTTCAGTGTGTTTTTTGTGTAGCCACATCTGACCTCCATTTTGGCAGCCACCATTTTGGGTGCTTTTGAATAATCAGAAACTAGTAACTGGATGCCACATTTAGAAAAATAGGAATTGTGTATGCTTTTGTGATGTGATTATATTTATGTTCTCAACTTGTAGTGGAAGAAAGCAAGAATAATCTTATGTAATTTATGAAATCGTATAAGAAACTCAAGAAACTATGGCACTCATGAAAACCAGAAGAAAAGATTTCTGTATTCACTTAATGCTCTCCAGTAGAATTTTCTGTGATTATGCAAATGTTCTGTGTCTGCGCTACTCAATTCGGTAGCTGCCAGCTATATGTGCACTTGGTATGTGGCTAGTGTGACTGAGGAACTGAATTTTGAGTTTTTATTTTCACTAATTTAAATTTATATAACCACATGAGTCTAGTTTTCTACCATGTCCGGTAGCACAGGCCCTTTTCGTGTTGTTTTTCCTTTTTTCTTTTTAAGTTCGTATTGTTAATTTTTGTTTAAAGATTCCCATCTTCTTTACTTGGCTCCTTCCATGTTCTCTTTCCCTCTCTGTCCTCTTCTGTTTTCCCTGCTTTTCCTTTCTCCTCACTTCTCTCCTCCCCTGGTCCTTTCTCACCTTCCTGTGCTGCTGTTAGGCTGACAATAACCCCAGTAATCTGCATAATTTATTATGATCCTTCACCAATTAGACTTGCCTACCTGTGTTCTCCTTCCTTCCACAAAGATGTGATCCAAAATGGGGCACATGCCAGATATACAGTGTTCAACACAAGCTCCTGACAACACTGGTTACTTATGGAAAACAAGCCAAAAAATAAATATTTCTGACAAGATATTTTTGGTGAGCCCATGCTGACTTCTGTGATCACTGCTTCTTTTTGTAAATACACAGAAGACTCCTTTGATAATTCATTGCACAGAGTGTTATCAAAATCAGTGGTTTTAAAAAGTTATAAGCATAGGCTCCATAGTTCTGGTTTCCAGAACTATTGACTAATTGTAATCAAGTCGCTGGAAGACTGCAAGTTTCTATGTCCTTACCTGTCCACAGGGGGATTAAATACCCCCTGCAAGTTTTCTTCTAGTTTGAAGTCTTTAGTTGTAATCTCACTAGTTTGGTCCTCTTTCTCTTCCTTCCCCTCCTTCCCCTCCTTTCTCTCCTCCCTCTCCTCCTCTCCCTCCTCTCCTTCCTCCTCCTCCTCCTCCTCTGCATCTTCCTCCTCCTCTCCCTTCTCCTCCTCCTAATATAATTTATTTCCTTTCTTTTTAAATGGGAAAGCCACGTGTCTCTTTCTAGCTTTAAGCACTTTTCTCTGCTCCTTTCCTTCCACTTTAATTCACATAAAAATACCACCGAGATTATTTAAACACATCTACTTTTTTTGCAGAGAAAGATTCTCCCTAAGCTAATATCTGTTTTGCTTCCTCCCCACCCCCCAAAGCCCCAGTACATAGTTATGTATAGTTCTAGGTTCTTCTGGTTCTTCTATGTGAGTCACCGCCACAGAATGGCTACTGACAGACAAACAGTTTGGTTCTGTACCCAGGATCTGGGGTGCTAAGGCAGAGCACACAGAACTTTAACTGCTAGGCCATCAGGGCTGGATCTAAACACACCCACTTTTTAGTTAGATGTTTTCCCCATTCAGAGTCGTGATTTTTATCTTTTGTAATTCTAGATTTGACTTTAAACCTCTAGCAACTTGAGTGGTAGTGACTATATCTATTTATGAGTCCTTGTTTTGCTGTACTGCTACACTCTCTTCTACTGAGAGTGCTCTCATTCGTAGGTTACCTATGTGCTGGAGACGGTTAGCTTTTTCCAGGTCCCAGCCAGAAGCTGTTGTCAATCATCTAGCTGCACTAGACATAAAAGCAATTTTTTGCTTTTGAAGTTTAAGCGGGTTTTTGCACCACTGGTCATGGAAATTTTTAAGGTGGGTATTGACAGGATTTGTTAGTCAGATGTGCTGAATCCCTTTCTGTCTTAGAGTCTTTGCAATTGTCATTCTTATAGCCTGAAATGATTCTTTGCGTGCCCAACCTTTTATACTTCAACCTTTGTACTTCAGTTTAAGTGAAGGAGGTGCATAGGAAAGCACCTCACCTTCATCATCTTCACCCTATTTACTCCCTTCATAGCACTTATCCCTCAACACTTGTTTCTGTCTTTCTGTTTGTATCTCTACCCCACTGGAATGTGAGGATTTTTTCTCACTTGTCCTGTGCTGCATCCTAGTGCCCAGGGCCATAGTGGGAGGTGGAGGGTGCTCAATGAATAGTTGCTGAATGTATGTGTTTAGGAAAATACTGATGTGGGCTATAGATTTGGCAGGCAGAGGACTAGGTTAGTTCACTCTTAAATAGAGCTAGGCAGAGGATTCCTACGGTCTGTGTTAGGTTCCTGAGCACGAGGAGGAGAATGTTGGAGGAAGCATGTTGAAGCCAGGATTGGTGACTCTGTGAGGTAACTAGAAGTTTTAGATTCTGTCTTTAAAAGCGTCTTAAAAATACCAGAGGACAGGCCCACTGTGGGATAGTCACTATTTCAGGTAATCTACCTACATTATCTCATGTATTTCCTCAAAAACTATTTTGTGAAGGATAAGGATTTTCATTCCCACTTTCAAGACAAGAAGCCGAATGGTAGGCTCTGTTTTCTGCTTCTCTTTTAAAAGCTCTCCAGGATCCTCAAACCCTTTGTTTTCCTGTGCCAGCTTATGAAATGCGTCTGCCAGCATAAGACGGAAAGCAGCCCTGGGAGACAGTGTATGTAAAGAGCTTATACCATGCTTGGTACGTGCTAAGCGCTCAAAGTATTACCTATGTATTATTGTTATTGTTTTTCCACTGTCCAAAGAGTTAGCGAAACTTTAAGGGTTCTGATGTTAAGGGAGTGATAGGACCGTGTCTATCATAATAAATAAGAGGACTTTGAAAAGACGTTTGAGTCATGGGACTTAAGCAAAGGAAACACACATTCCACTGGAATGGGTTCTATTAGTGACAGAACCTCCTATATTTTGAAATAATTCCCAGATGAAAGATTTTGCTGAAATTGAGACATTAATAAAACTAATGTAAGCCATTCAGTACCGTGTGATTTTTTTTTTTTTAACTTTGTGATTTGAGAGGCATATTCTAAAAACCCAGTAATGCAGCCAAGCTAGACATTCACCTAATTGTCTGATGGAACCAGCTGTGTGCAGGGGCCAGTCTGGCTTTGTCCTATAAACTCTGCCATGTCTGGAGTTTCACAAAACCACCCATGACCTTGTTTTATCAGTAGAGTAGCATTGAGGTCTCATAAAAAAAACCAGTAACTTGAGTCTGAAGTAAATTTCCCTGGAAAGTATTAAAGAAAAGTAGGTTTCCATGTACCTCCCACCCCCACCCCCCGAAATGGCATTATTCAAACTCCAGGAGGCATTTGCAGTTTCTATGGTGATTGGAAAGAAGCTTTAAAAATTCTTATGATCCTATAAAGACTTTTGAAACAGAAGAGAAAGAAATATTTGTAATTTTTCCTTCAGGAAGAAATATGCTACATGCTGGTTTTCTCTTTTTAAACCAACTGGAATCCAGTGTCTTCTTTCTTACTTATCTTCATGTCTTTCCTTATTAACCAAATCCTCCATAAACTGGTTACCCGCATGATGGTGATAGTGTTAGATACTAATCTGGATGAAATCAGAAAAGTGGTCTAGCTGGATAATCACTTTTTATATAAAAGATTGTGTGTGTGTGTATGTGTATATATATATATTCTTTTTTTAATAGACTTTATTTTTTAAAGCACTTTCAGGTTCACAGCAAAATTGAGCTAAAACTACAGAGTTCCCATATACCCCTTGCCCCTACACATGCACGGCTTCCAGGACTATCAACATCCCTCACCAGAGTGGTATATTTGTTACTATCATTGAACTTGCATTGACACCTTGTCATCACCCAAAGTCAATCATTTACGTGTCACTCTTGGTATTGTACATTCTATGGGTTTTGAAAATGTCTGATGATGTGTATCTACCATTGTAAGATCATACTGAACAGTTTCACTGCCCTAAAAGTCCTCTGTGCCTGTTTATTCATGCCCCACCTCTCCTCCTAATCCCTGTCAACTCCTGATCTTTTTACTCTTTCCATACTTTAGCTTTTTCCAGAATGTCATGCACATAGCTGGTATTATACAGTATACAGCCTTTTCAGATTAGGTTTTTTCACTTAGTAATATGCATTTAAGTTTCCTCCATGTATCTTCATGGCTTGATAGCTCATTTCTTTTTAGCACTGAATAATGTTCCATTGTCTGGATGGACCACAGTCTATTTATCCATTCACTTGTCCATTGACCTGAGGGACTTATTGGTTGCTTCCAAGTTTTGGCAGTTATGAATAAAGCTGCTATAAACATCTGTGTACAGGTTTTCATGTGAAGATCTTAGTATTTACATGTTACTATTTTAAAATTTTAGTTTTCTCAATATATTAGAGTTATTGCAAGAGTAATATGGGAGTCAGGGGTCTGGAAATGCTATATGAAAGATGGATTGGTTTGGGCACATAGATTGGAGCAGGTGCATTCTGTTGTGATGGAAGCAGTATGTGATCTCCTTTTTGCCTGGAGTGCTTGGTAAATGTGTAGGGACATTGTGAATGATACACTTCGGGTACCTTTCATATTGCACTAAAGAAGATGGACTTCCTTAGTGAAGCCATAGGAGCCATGACAGATTTTTGAAGTGGGAAGTGAGAAGTGTCATTCACTCATTTAAGAAGCTGGGTGAACTTCACTTGGCCTTGCTTAGGCCAAGATAATTGACCTAAAGTAATAAAATGACATTTATTAAGCAGTACTTTATCATTGTAGTTGTTCACCAGTTTGGAATAACCTTCCCTATAGTTGGCTCAAGTTAATCAGATTTTACTAAAATGGGAAAGAGAAGCTTTCCAGTACAAAATCTTCTCTTCTGATATCCAAGATCATTTCCTGCATAAAAGTAAAATTCCACAGAACATAAAACCATCCTTTTTGACACTTAGGGTCCACAGGTTGTAATCACACTAAACTAGGGGTTAAATTAAAAAAAGTTTTGTACGATCTCCCTGTGCTGTGCTTCATCTCTTCGATATGAGGAAACAGCTTTAAATTTCACTTAGTCAAAGAAGTGCTGAGTAGAAAGAAGAACATTGTATAAGGGCAATTCAGTGAACAGGAAGCTTCGTTTCTCAAAGTGGAGAGATTTTTAAAATAGAGGAAAACAACCTATCAAAGCAAAAGTATAGCAGCATCATCTTTGCTTGAGAACTTGTTGGAATGCAGACTCTCAGACTCCACCCCAGGCATTCTGTGGGTGGGGCCCAGTAATCTGTTGTGAGAACAACTGATATAAAGGCATTGGGGATTGAGGGAGGAGGAAGTTAAGGCTTTTGTTACAGAAGAGAGGGGACAAATTGTACTGATAGTTACTGTTTGTGGACCACTTACTTTGTAATGTGCTTTATAAATATAGCTCATGTAATCTCTACCCTAGGAAGTATAATATTACAATATCTTATTTTATGGATGAGAAGAAAGAGTAGTTTAAGAAGCAGCATAGTAAAGCTTCAATGCTGGCCTCTCTGATTCTAAATTCTGACCTCTGTGAACTTGGCCAGGCCGTCAAGATGTATAGATTGTCTCCCAGAAGGCAGCAGTGGGGTTCAAGCAGCACCTGGTCCCTGCCTCCTCTTTTTGTGCTCCCTCTGCTGCATTTCCCAGCCTCCCTGACTAAGGCCAAATGTTCACTCTTGCCTACATCCTGGAAGAGGCCGCGTGGTTTAGTGAAGAGAGCAGAGCGTCAGTGATAGGAACCTGGTGTTTCCATTTCTCTGACTTCTGTGAGCAAATCTTATGACTCTAGGCTTGTTCTTTAGCATCTTGTTGCCTCACTTTTATTATCTGTAAAATGACAAGTTAGGTGGATCTTTAGGTTCCTTTTGAATTTTATCTGGATCTAATACTTAATTAGAGGCAGGTGGTCAAAGTAGGTGACTTATTGAGGGTCCATTCTGGTTCACTGTTGAGAGGAGTTTGATAAGGAAATATTAGATTCTTGCTTATGTGTAAAGTGGAGGCAATAATTTCTGGTAGTAGTGTGATGTGACATGAAATCATAGATGTTAAGAACCTAGCATGGTGCCGGCCTGGTGGCGCAGCAGTTAAGTGCACACATTCTGCTTTGGCAGCCCGGGGTTCGCCGGTTCGGATCCCAGGTGTGGACATGGTACCGCTTGGCAAACAATGCTGTGGTAGGCATCCCACATATAAAGTGGAGGAAGATGAGCACAGATGTTAGCTCAGGGCCAGTCTTCCTCAGCAAAAAGAGGAGGATTGGCAGTGGATGTTAGCTCAGGGCTAATCTTCCTCAAAAGAAAAAAAAAAGAATAACAAAAAAAGAACCTAGCAGAGTGCTTGGCATACTTGAAAGGTGCTTAATAAATGATAATTCCTCAATCCCAAGAGCAAAACAACTTCATTCCTGATTCTAGCATTTTTCTTTCCATGAATTTAAACAGGATAATATTTTAAGTTTCTTAAGAGAGGAGTAAGAGGTGTTAGATTTTTATTAAAAAATTAAGTTATTTAGAGCTTCTTATTAAAAATTTAAGAGAAAGATAAAGGATGGAGCAATGTGACCCAGTAAATAAAGCATATAGGTCATTATATTTGCAAAAATGTTTTATCCCCTGACTATTGGTAGTTTTTTTTAGTAATAGTAGTTTGAAAAGATATTACTATAACATAAATAATAAAAGATACTTAAGGTAATATTCTAAGTACTATATGGACACGAAAAACTAATACCTTTAATATCACACTTTGGCAAAAGGAACTTCCTAATGGATTAGCTGTTTATTTTATGAACTTAACTTGGGGTGAGCTTGTAGGCAGAATTCAAGAGTTATTTCTTTCCTAATTTCTTTCACTAGCTTTCCTTTTAAATAGGTAAAATGCTTTTAGTTTTCATTTCAAATATTCTTATTGTTCTTTCGTCTGAAGCCTCTATACAAAATCAGTTACTTTATTTACCTTCTATTGAAATAAGACATATTTATCCCAAACACGTTTTTTTTTATAAGGTCCAATTTCATTTCCTAAGCTGATTTGATCATTCCACAGTGACATTTATGCCCATTATGATGTTTCTAAATTATAGCCCATCCCTCCCATATTAAGCAAGTTTCTAGGCTCTTGGAATCTATAAAATAGATGGCTTTTGTACCATTTCATAAAGTTTCGACTCACCTCACCATACTGTGTTAGTGACAAGTTGCTGTGTTTTGAGGAGAGTTCAGTCGCTCACCTGGGTGGAGTTTGCAGAGGACCTGGATTATGGACGCGGAGGCGGAAGACCTGGGTCTAGAGCTTTCCTGCCAATGCTGTTTTCCAGACCACCCCTTTCCGTCTTCCTTACTAGGACGCTTGTCACGGGGGTATAGCATCTTCTTTTCTTGAGGATAAGAGACTATCTTAGTTTCTCTCTGTTAAGGAGATGGGTGATTCATGGCTTCTAGTGTGAAGGCGAGTTACATTTGCATGAGTTATAAACTGCTAAGGGAGCACTTTGAGCCTTGTTTGTATGAGAGACCAAACAGTTAGTCTTGTCTTCAGAGTGTAAGCAACCTGCTCACTACCCCTTTTCCCACCATCACCACTGGCAGCTTGGTGGATGTTGGCAGGCACACCACGTTTGGTGTTTGCAGATCAGCCTTGTTTTCATCAGGTATGATCACCAAAAATGTGAACTTACAAGGTAAACAAATCAAAGGGTCGTTATTCTCATTGCTGTTAATTTTGTTGTTGTTGTTTGCCTTCAAAATGGTTCACCCTAGGGGTCCTTTAAACAGCAAGTTATCTGCTGGATTTAAATGGGATTTGATATGTAAAAATTCAGTCTACACACTTCACGGGATCTTATGTTGGCATAGCAGAGTGATTAAGATCAAGATTCTGGAGTCTTAACTCCGAGCAAGATCAGAATCCCAGCATTGTTGCATACTGATTGTGATCATAGGCAAGTTATGTAGCATCTTTCATCCTCAGTTTCCTCATTGGTAAACCAGGGGTCGTAGCATCTCTTAGATAACACTTTGTAGAGTGTTTAGGATGATACAAACAGAGTGCTCTGTAAAGACCACACATACATTGTGTTAGGAAATCTAAGCTATATAACAGCACACCAGAGGCAGGGTTCGTTTTAAAGTTCATTTTGTCTAAGTTTTTGTTGTCTTTCCTCCCTTCCTTTCTCTGGATGTGTTTGTAAACTTGAAAAGTACGCCAGAGAAAAGAGCTCATGTTCCTGCTCGGTCGCATTTCTTCTGCTTTGTGACTTAGCATAACTGATTGTCAGGAGAGCCTGAAGAAAATCAAATAATGATTTACCTTGCTCTGGGTAATGACAATGGTTCAGATGGCATCTTCTTAATTTTTGCTTTGCTTTTCTCTTCTCCAGGCAACAGAAAATAGAGAGGCAAGAGTATGCCTTTTCATTATTGATTTCTAAATTCTTGGAATATTGTCTTGTTTTCTCAGGATCAGACTAGGAGGTGTCATTTTGCTACAGAAGAGCTAAGACTTGTTCTAAATGCGTGTGAGTTCTGCAAAGCATGTTTAGCTTAAGGAATGAAAGTTTTGGATTGTATCAGCATCTGTGCCTTACCAGGCCACTCTGTCCTTTTAGTGAGTCCCATTTGTCTGTCCTCTGTCAAGGGCTCATGTACACCATTCTGATTTAGTGGTAACTGGGTAGATTAGAAATGCCTTGCCTGGTGCTGTCAGCTAAACCTGAATCAGTATCTGTGTACTCTGACTTGTCCACTCAGAGGTTTACCCTTTGCTCTACTGCTCACTCGTAATAGGCAGAAAAAAGCTCAGGTCACCCCCGCTTTTATACAGGGGTCAGCTCCAGAAATAGCTCCTTTAACACAGCAGTAGAAGCCACACAAATCCAGCAAACAGATAGTATACAATGGCTGTTTTTAGGCCTTGGAACAAAAGGAAATAGTTTATCTTTTCTACACACCTCTACCAATACTAGTCTGTGTCATTTACTTGAGAGTTTATCGTTCTGGGGGCCAAGGCCTAGGTTTTCTTTACTCAGATGCCTTCCAAGAGAGGACTGCTTGGCACACTGGTCATTATTTTCAAACAGAATTGTAATTTGGGGTAATTTGGCCTTAAAGACCTAAGGGTAAATATGGTGTTTGATGGACCCTGGATAGAAGAGACATCTCCCAAAATGGACAATGAAAATCTTTTTAAGGGTCATAGCATGGAAGAGGTCCCTTGTATTGTGTCTTGAAGCTTAGAATTCTAACATATGGCACTATTAGACATGGAAAACCATGTGAACTTTAGTTGGTGGTATCGTGAGTTGCTTCATCCTCTGTTCCCATCCCTCCAGATAGTAGATGTTACTTTGTCAGTGGGTTACATGTCTTTCTTCTCTAAGATTTAACTTGAGGATTATTTATTGTATTTATAACCTCAGAGTCAATAGTAGGTACTTACTAGTTGTTGAATAAATGAATGAATGAACAAATGAATGAGTGACTGAGGGAACATAGACGTGAAATGTATTGGGGGGGGACATTTCTTTATGGTTGTGTTTATAACACCCTAACATAGCTTCTGAACAAATCACTTTTGGAAACTTCTTCTGTGCCATCACCTTCATCAGCCATTCCTATCAACCCCAACCCTCCCCAGACACATTTTGGTGATGTATTGCATTTTATTTTTTATTTCTCTGCCCCCCTACTCTATTATGATAAAAAGACAATTAAATGACCAAACCAGTGCATTAACTTAACATGAAAGGAGGGTCTAATTTATCTTTTGTCTACCAAAACCCAAGGAAAAGAATGCTGTCTGGGCTGAAAACTTTGTCAGTCAGATCCTTTTCTGAATTGTATTTTTGACTAAGAAGGAGTTAAATCTTATAAACTCAGTTGAATGTTAGCAGTGATGTTGCTGACAGTTCTTTGCAAGAATGCAAATGCAGGAATAGCTGGTGCTATAATAATAAGTAACTCAATGTAGATGATTTGCCATAATTTTAAAGCGTTTTTTAAAATCATTGTTCAAAATCGTATGTGCAATTTGTTGCAGATTTTTACTTCAAAAGTACATATCTATAAGGTAATTGAAGTTACTTTTGACTAGTTTCTCAGTAGTGATTGATCATAAATTCTAAAATTTTTGCTAAGTTATGTTTAAAAAGAGATAATTTTAGAGGCCAGCCTCGTGGCTGAGTGGTTAATTTCACCCACTCCGCTTCGGCAGCCCAGGATTTTGTGGGTTCGGATCTTGGGTGCGGACGTGGCACCGTTCATCAAGCCATGTTGAGGCGGTGTCCCACATAGCACAACCAGAGGCACTCACAACTAGAATATACAACTATGTACTGGGGGGGGGCTTTGGGCAAAGAAGAAGAAGAAGAAGAAGAAAAAAGGAGAAGATTGACAACAGATGTTAGCTCAGGTCTCAATCTTAAAAAAAAAAAAGATACTTCTAAAGCATTTTCTTTTTTATTTTGCAGATGAATGGTTCTTTCTTCCTACCTCATAAAAAAGGGTCTTGATTTTCATTTTTCTCAAGGGAAGACAAATATTTAAGTTTGAAGTCATCTTTGATAGAGGAAATAAATGAAAACTAGATGTCTCTTGTCTGTGTAACTATTACTTTTGCCACCTATTTTTGAAGTTTCATTTAAAAATCTTAGTTTCCAGACCTTAACCCAGGGAATAATTTTAAGAATCTTAAAGTCTCTTATCTTTTCTTAAACTTTTTGAAATTCATTTATTTTTTCCCCTGAAAGCTATTTACAAATTTAACATTCTCAAACCTTACTGCACAACAAAATATGGGTTCCTAGATCTTACCTCCTGAAATCCAAATCTTGGTGGCAGCACCCAAGATTCTGCACTCTTTTGTTTGTTTTTTTTAAACATTGGCACCTGAGCTAACATCTGTTGCCAATCTTCTCTTTTTTTCTTCTTCTTCTTCTTTCCTCAAAGCCCTCCAGTACATAATTGTATATTCTAGTTGTGAGTGACTCTGGTTGTGCTATGTGGGACGCCACCTCAACATGGCCTGATGAGCGCCGCCATGTCTGCACCCAGGTCCGAACCAGTGAAACCCTGGGCCGCCGAAGCAGAGTGCACAAAACTTAACCACTGGGCTTCAGGGCCGGCCCTGGATGGTCACTTTTATACAAGCCTTTTTATAATGTTTCAGGATTCTTTAAAATATTAGCGCCTTTCAATCTATTAATTCTTTGTGTAGGACATTATGCTGAGATGGGGAATCAGATTTGAAGAAAAACTTCATACAATCTAAATACCTCATATCATGCCAATGCATGGTTCATTTATGTTGTTTTTGTATTTTGGAATATTATACAAAGATTAAATGATACTTTCAAAGAATATTTACTGCAAGGGGAAATATTTACAATTATGTTAATTGTATTAAAAAGTGTATAGACACAGAAACACAGTATCATTTGAATTATGTATAGAAAATGGGAGTAAGAACAAGAATAAATAAAAAACTGAAAGAAAATGCACCGAGATGTGTACAGTGATTATCTTTAGATTGGCAGACCGTAGGTAGATTTATTTTCTACAAAAAGTGTGTATTACCTTTTATACCTATAAGTGATTTTGTTTCCAAGGATGTTGCATAGCTACTTTGTATTCCTTCTGACATTACAGCCATAGAGGCAGCAACTTGTTGGGACACTGTTCTCTATCTTCAGAGTGAATTAACAGTATTTGTTTAATAATGAATGTGGCTCAACAAAAGAAAGGCTGTCATATCAACTAGGTGATTAATATAACCACTTCGGCTTCCTATCAGTTCTTTGGCTGACATGCTCTCTTACCAAAGCAGAACTTCTTAACTAACCACAAAGAAGTGCTCAAACATGTCAAAATGAAATCCAGATGATCACTTGTTTTGCCTTGGGCATCTACACTTTCTGTAGAAATATGCTTTCTCAGGCTGAGACCTTTTGATAAGAAGTGGTAATCCAAAAGGATTGATGCAGTCATCCTGGACTAGAGATGTCTTTTAACCACTAAGACATTTCACTGTCACTTGCATCTTAATGCTTCCATGCATTTTTCTAAAGCATTGGGGAACTAGGTCAAGTCACTTTGCCCTTTTAAGTATGTGGCAAACTGATCCCAGGGCCTACCAACGCCTCCAAGTAATTAGGAAGGGATTGACAAGAATCCTGACCTTTGTGGAGGTCAGGGAGGCAGAAGGTAGCCTCAGTTAAGGGGGTTTAGGGAGTCATACACAGAGTAAAACTTTCTGACTACTTGGACAGAGCCGGGCCTCTGCCCTTTATGATGTAGGTGAGCCAGACGACCTTTACTTTAAAATCACTGTTCATGAGAGTTACTGAGTTCCAGGATGTGCCAAGCAAAGTTCTAGACACTTCCACAGATGTATTCACACATTCACTTATTGATCACTTGGTCTTTTAGGACCACAGTTTCACCATTAATTTCTGCCTGTGCAACACAGCATCAATTAGGTCAGATTCTTCCCTTTGTAATTAATTCTAATTGTCTAGGCTTTAATGTTACCAGTAAACGTCTATTCCAGTAATCCTGTCCTACATTAGGCTTCTTCATTCCAGGTTATTTTGTGAGATCTATCAAGTAACATTGTTTATTATAGATTACCCACTTCCTATGTAATAAATCCATTATTAGGGCCGGCCCTGTGGCTCAGTGGTTAA
This sequence comes from Equus quagga, assembly GCF_021613505.1. Taxonomy (NCBI): domain Eukaryota; kingdom Metazoa; phylum Chordata; class Mammalia; order Perissodactyla; family Equidae; genus Equus; species Equus quagga. Next base: position 26,796,204 of record NC_060273.1, on the reverse strand, counting down.
GTTTGCACGCTCAACTTTAGCAGCCCAGGGTTTCGCCAGTTCGGACCTTGGGCACAGACATGGCACTGCTCATCAAGCTAAGGCAGTGTCCCACATAACACAACCAGAAGGATGTACAACTACAACTAGAATGTACAACTATGCACTGGGGGCTTTGGGGAGAAGAAGAAGGAGAAAAAAAAAGATTGGCAACAGATGTTAGCTCAGGTGCCAATCTTAGGAAAAAAATCCATTCTTATCAGTGGGGTACAGTGATCTTAAATTGAAATCACAATTACGTTCTTCTTCTGAGAGAGAATCTTCTGTCGACTTTTATTGAAGGCCATATGTTTTTTTCCCCAACCGAGAAGCCTTAGTGGTGACTTATTTTATCTTTTTTTTCAAATTATAATGTATGAATGTCAGGGTATAAAATGCTAACTACACTGGTTCAGTACCATCTTTTCAAGCATCGTTGGGGACCATCCTGTTATAGTAGGGAAGTGTTTGGTATGGCTTTTGGAATGTAGATAATTTTTTAAATTATTATAGGGAGCAAAAGTGCAGAATAAAGAATAATTTAAATATAGTTAGAAATTAAATAAGAACAAGTCAGTGTGACCAAGAAGATAAATCATAAATCTCTTTTTTTTTTTTTTTGAGGAAGATCGCTCTGAGCTAACTGCTGCCAGTCCTCCTTCTTTTCTCTGAGGAAGACTGACCCTGAGCTCACATCCATGCCCATCTCCCTCTGCTTTTTATATGTGGGACGCCTGCCACAGCATGGCGTGCCAAGAGGTGCACCCAGGATCCGAACCGACGAACCCTGGGCCGCCAAAGCGGAATGTGCACACTTAACCGCTGTGCCACTGGGCCGGCCCCTCCCTCCATTTTCTGTTCCTTTATTCCATGCAGGGTAAATACCCAACCTCTTGTTTCTAAAGAGGCGCTTGGTCCTGGAAGCTTTGGCTTTCAGCAGCAATTTTAGTAAGATTTTGTGTTCCCTGATGTTGCATTCCTCCCTGCAGCCATGTGTGCCCAAAGATGAGAGGATAGGCATAGGACATGTGGGGTGTACATCAGCGTGGTGGAACTCCGGATATTGGATGGGTGCTCAGGATATATGTGTTTATTTAAATTTGAATAGAAAGTATTTATTAGGTACAGTAAAAAGCCTTAGCACTTGAGAATGTGAAGTTTAAATTTTTTTTATTTTAAATAGTGTGGATTGTTTAAAATATAGTACTTCTCTGAGGCATATAGGAGTCTTAAGACCTTCCTTGGTCTCTTCTGGATATAATAGTCTGTGATAAATTCACTATTTTGGTTAAATGATCAGTTGACTGGAGCTTTCTGTCATCTGCTTAGAAACCACTGCCTGAGGAATCTAATGCTATCTGGGACTCCTGAGTAGAAGCTCGCCTAGGGTCTTCATACAAATGAGTGCATCACTTTATGGGTCTCCTGTTTGTCTGTGGCTGCCTCTCTGTAGAGTTGGAGGGAGGGGGGTAGGAGGAAGCCTTCTGTGCAGTCTAGCCAACCAGGAGGAAGGAGATGCTGGTACCTGGTCTGTAGTCTTAGAAGACAGCACAGGCTCGTGTCTTCCCCTGAAAACCACCTTTGTGAACTCTTCTTCATTTCTGGGCAACGATAATGGTTATTGATTGCATACAATGCTGAATGCTCCCTACAATATGAGGAACTCCTGCCTCTTCTCCCTCCCCCCTCTCACCACCAGAGATGTTATAGAGAAAGTGCCTATCATCAACACTGTGGTGATGGAAAAATGGGTTCTCATTTCAGCAGGTGACTTGGTGGTGGTTGGCTGTCAGCATGCTTTTTTTCATATTGGCTTGTTGCTACAGGGTCTGATGCTGGCAGATTACAACTCTGTAGCTAGTCATTTTCAATTTATTTGAACCTATTTCTCCACTCTACTGAGCTTTCACTGGCTAGCATCAATTCAGACATGTTGCAATTCCTCAGAATCTCTATCCCCATCAGATGGTTCGATCTACAAGAAATTTAGCTAGAGGCGTTTAGACAAAAAAGAAATATTGTGGCTAGGGAAGCATTTAAGTTAGAGGAGGCAGCCAGGGCTGTTTTATTACTTAGGCCTGTGTCACCTGTGATGACCCATGAGAGTGGAGGATATTGATCGCCTGTCACTCAAGGCATTCAGCAGATTGCATTGACAAAGCTTGGCAGGTCTCTAATAGCAGGGTTACTGGCCTTGGTTGTGACCCAAGGGAAAACTCTGCAGGCCCTATTACTTGGCAGCCTTTAACTCTTACAGAATTGGGAGAGAACACTGACAAAAGCGAGGACATGATTTTACAGTTACAAATGGATTTGCCTGCTTGCTTTCTTCTCCCCCTTTTTATAATTTCACTTTTCTTCTCTTCCTTTCTATCTTACCTTTTCTCCCTCTTCCCTTCCAGCCCCTCATTTCTTATTATACATGATCGTGGCAGTATCATTTTTCCAGGATAGAAATCAGAGGGTGGACTAGAGGTTGCTAAACAGGCCTAGTATGAGGCCTGAGTTACTCTCTCCTTTTAGAACATCTTGTGCCTGACCACACTATTTCAAGTGGTAGAATGTGCCTGTCTTTATATGTGAAGTTGACATTTAGGCCATGCATAACTGTTGTCTTGAGAACTGCCACTTCGGGCCAGCCCTGTGGCTAAGGGTTAAGTTTGTGCGCTCCGCTTCGGCAGCCCAGGGTTTCACCGGTTTGGATCCTGGGCGTGGACCTAGCATCACTTGTCAAGCCATGCTGAGGCGGCGTCCCACATAGCACAAGCAGAAGGACCTCCAACTAGAATATACAACTATGTACTGGGGGCTCTGGGGAGAAGAAGAAAAAAGGAAGGAAAAAAAGAACTGCCACGTCATGACAGAGGTGATTTTGCCACTTCTCCATCCCCTGGTAGCCAGGCTTGATTCAAGCCTTCAGCATTACATAGTCCAGAGGTTCAGCTCAAAGCAGAGAGGCAATAGCAGTAATTCAAAATGGAAATCATTTTGAAGGACAGTAGAAAGAAATCTGTCTTTCATAGACGCCGCCTGATTTATTCAAGCATTCACATCATTGCTGTTAATGACATTTTCATTCCTATCACAGGTTGACCTCCAATGGGACACTGTTCTGTAATGAGCATTCTGTATTGCTATTTGCTTTATGAAGCATAGTTTGGATTTTTTGCCTACCTTTCTCCGAGAAAAATCTTGTTTGTTATCTCCTATATCTCTCTGAGGGAGGGAAAGGCAAACATCATTACCCCCATTTCAGAGAAGAGTTAGGTAATATAGAACTGTGCCCCTAATTACAAATGATTTCAGTGTTATTCTCATTAAAATTTCCAGGCCTCTAGTAAATCGGTTGTAAGCAGAAAGAGATCATGTATCTACTCTGTGTGAACCACTGGTTTTTTTTTTGTTATTGTTCCTTCTTTCTTGCCATGTTTCTGTTGCATACTCTCTTCTCAGTCATCCCTTCACTTCCTCTTCCTTTGCAATGCTTTGGGCTGGCTGGTATTCTTCCTCCTTTAATTTCATGCATGATCTTTGGTGGCAAAGAGGTTTCTGCCCTTTGGTTAGATTCTTCTTCTCTAAATATCTGCATCTGATGTCTAGAACTGACTACATGGCTCATGATTTCTAGGTTCTCAAGAAGAACAGGCAAGCCTTGAATATTGAAAATTTCATTGGCTTTGCATTTACATTCCAGCATTTTGCCACAGATGAGTTATATATTATTGGGAGGGTTACTTAATCTTTCTGAGCCTCAGTTTCTTTATCTGTCAAATGGGAGATGATATTACTTGTCAAAAATAAATGAAGTATTATAGTATGTGAATTATATTTCAATTAAAAAAATGAATTAACTTGTGTAAAGTTTCTAGCATAAAAACTTCCTCCTTTCCTTCCTTCTCCTTTATACAACTTATAGGCCCAAGAAGGCAGAATGAGAACTAACATATAGGCCAATATTTGGGTAATAGGTGACATTATTGGAGACAAAAATGTGAAAGTATTGCAAGAGGCTGTGGGCCTATTAATATTCTATAGCACTTTGAGCCACTTTGAATTAAAATACTTATCTGTGAAAGGTTTTATAATTCATATGACCTGAAATAATTTACACCTAATTAGATTTTGTCAACTGAATAATTCCATCTCATGTTGCTCCCACAGAATAATTTAAGCAACTGCATTTTATTCTCAAAATAGCTGTAAATGTCAAATTAATTTTGTTGACATGATCAACATGTAGAAGAGCTACTTGGCAGAATTGTTTGTCAACTGGATATATAATGGGTCCCTACAAGATACGTAGAATGATTATGGTTTAGCTGACTTTTGCAGTTTCTTGCTTTCCTGGAAAGAAATCACTGGCAGTGATTATAAAAACTGTTATGGCATTTCTGCCCACCTGGTTAGAAGCTCTTTGCTGTCTGGAAGCTTTCCCTTCCCTTTTCATTATACGTGCAGCATCTTCCCCTTTGGGAGTTATCTTTTTATCTGAGTGAAACTTGATCCCATTAATTGCCTTGGTGTTTGTTATATTCTTCATTAATGCCATGAAGTCCTTAGTTAACACTGGCCATATATAAATTATTGCTGTCTCACCCTACCTCTGTTTATTCTAAACCATTCCTTTCACTGGAGATCCTCTTTGTCCTCCTCTTTGAAAACCCTGTCCAAGATTAGTGTCCTTGTTTATTTCTAGCTCACTCTGGTTATCCCATTTACTCTAAAATCCTTTCTCCAATCCATCATTCCCCACTTGATCCAGCCTTTCAGCTGCTAATATGGAAGTCCTGTCATCTGCAGGCTTAACTTAATCTAGTGCTTCTCAGCTCTTGTCTCATCATGGCACAAGTAAAGAATGATACTATTTCTACAGCACATTGAGGTCAATAGAGAAGAGGCCATGACCAGCACCAAACTGGAGAGGATAAATATCTTGGCATGCATACTGCCCTGGAAGTTCTGGCTTAACCAATCCTCAAATTAGAACTAATCCTGACAGGTATTAGAAATTCAGTCATTTGATGGTATCTAGAATTAATCTGTTTTGAGCTCAGCATCCTGAGTGCTATAAAGACATCTCTGAGTTTTCCTCCAAATCATTCCCATTTGTATCTGGTTATCAGGAAGTTCAGATTTATTCCTTGAATTCCTTGGGATGCTGATACCTTACCTTTGCCAATCTTTCTCCCAAGGGCATAGACCTATATTTTACCCTCAACTTCTCCTTAGGAGCTGGCTTCATCCAGAACAGCTCCCTCCCTCTGGACATCAAAGGATTGCTTTCCTATTGGCAACAAATATGAACACGGCTCAGAGACTACTGTTGCCTTATGACTTACTGTTGTACTTGTGACCCCTACAGTAATATTGGATCCTTAAGAGAGTAAATCAGTGTCCCCTTGAGTTCAGCTCATTAGAGATTTAGACTTTGCATTTTAGCCTCCTTGGGAGGGATGTCCCACTGCAGAGTTGGCCTCTCTAGGCCTGATTATGTTTCCTTTCAGCTTTTCCAGTTTCTCTGCTGACCTGCTGTTGATGACCTAGCATGCCTTGTAGCTAAAGAGACTCAATATTGGTACTCACTCATATGAATATGTGAACTATATGTACTCTATACATATTCTAAACATGAACTACAGATATAAATATATTGGTATTTGCTGTAGAATTCATTGCCAAAAGACAATATTTATTTAGTCTCCCCAGTGTACAAATCAAAAGACCTGAACACTCCTGATTTTCCTAAGGGGGAAGAAAGTGAATTTTAGAAACCATAGACCAGTAAGCTTGTAATAAAGCCAGGAAAGATTCTAGAAGGTATTACTCATGAATGTTTTCTGAGGGCTTGGTAAAAGAAGTAATCATCACTGGGAACCAGTGTGGGTTCACTTAAAATGTTATGCCAGACTATAACTTCAGAATAGGGATTGGCAAACTTTTCTATAAAGAGCCAGATAGTAAATATTTTATCCTTTTTGGGCCATTCAATCACTGTTGCTACTCACCTCTGCCACTGTAGCACAAAAGCAGCCATAGACCGTATGTAAATGGATGGACTTGGCTGTATTCCAGTAAAACAAAAACAGGCAGTGGACGGATTTGGCCTGTGGGCCATAGTTTGCCGAATGCTACTTTCTAAGAATGTTGTAGCTAATTTGTACCTGATTGTCTTGTAAATAATTTACAGAGTCTTTCACAAAGTCTTTGTAGAGGACATGGAGAAGTCTGAAGTTAATAATAGTGTAGTTAGGCAAAATTATAACAGGTTGAATAATTATGTGTATGTGAAGGATCTTCTGTGGTTGTGTGCCACAAGGCTGTGCATTTGATTCAGTTTTGTCAACATTTTTGTGACTTGACTGAGGTCAGTGTTGGCTTGTGGATCAAATATGTGGACAACCTGTTGCAGAGAGAGATCACTTGCACTAGGTGACAGGAGTGAGATCCCAAAAGGTCTTAGGCTGGAACAGTGGTTCCAATCTAGAAGACTGAAGTATTGAAGAGATAGATGTGAAATCCTGTCTCTAGAGCTAAAAATGCATCTTGACAGTACAAATGCAGATTGTGAAAACATAGTCTAATAGCAGCCTGTTTGAACAAACTAGGAGAGTATTCAAAATAGAGGGCATGGAGAGAAGGTTATCTGGGTGCTTGAAGGTACTCAGAATCATGTCCTATTAGAAATGGTTGAAAGAAATGGAGTGATTTAGCTTGGAGGGATATAATAACTGTCTTCAGTTATTTAAAAGTCTGTCATGTAGAAGAGGGATTGGACTTCTTCTAGGGGGTCCCAGTGGATCCAAGTAAGAGCAGTGGGTAGAAGATACAGGTAGATCCAATATATAAGGAAGAACTTTCTAACAATTTGAGCTGTCTGAAAGAGGGATGGGCTTTATTTGGAGGGATTAGGTCACTGGGAATATTATAGACACCAGTTGCTGACCTTGTAGGGATGTTGTGAGGGAATACTAACTTCGACTCATGATTGGATGAGATGTTTTTTATGGGCACTTCCAATTCTGAGAGTTCATAAAACAAATCCATGGAGAATTTGCTTTGCCCTATGTCCTAGCAGTTGGCAGAGCCCAAACCCAGATGTTTTGAGCCTCCTACCTTGTTTGTATGGTTCAAATGCTGAATGTACATATTTCATATATGTATCTGTATCTGTCATCTTCATGTGATTGGACAGAGACCCTGCCACATCCACCTTTGTAATCTCATAAAGTCTAACACATGCTCTGTACACAGTAGGAGCAAAATAGGTGCTTGTTTAGTTAAAGTGAATAACAACTGAGACATATCCAAACGTCTTTCTTTTACTGACCCTAGTTTCATAATGAAAGCCCAGAAGATTATCAGAAGTCATAACTGTGGACAGCTCAGTGCCTTTGTTTCTCCCTGTGCCATATACACACAAATGCCAAGACTTTATTGGGCATGGAAGTGATTAGACTGCGCTATCTGACCAGGGTTATTTTACTTCCTATGGATGGCTACGCATTGCCCTCTGCCTACCTTACTGATTCCCATGCAGGCCACTCTGTTAAGTTATACCCCAGTCCCTTGGATGTCTGGAATATGTTTTCCAGTCTTCTGAATACTATATTCCTAAAGTAGTCATCTGCTATCATTATAATTCTGGGAGATTTACTGTGGAGATCGACAGTGATCTGCCAAGGTCTCACACTTTGATGCTTTGTACTTGGGCAGGTGGTCAGGGATCATGGCCCATTTATCACTGCATTCCCCATGGCCTGTAGTCAGGGTCACGCATATAATAGATAGTCAGGGAACGTTTGATTGTTTGCTTCAGTAGAACTCTGGTTAGTCTTTACTCCGGTTTCAGCCTAATGAAGTAAAGTTTGTATGTTCCTCAAGGCAGTGTTTTCCTCCTCTTCTTTTTCTTCCTCTTGCCTACCATGCTCCACCTACCACACACCTTCATTACCAGTATATTTTCTGGCTGTGTGGATAATACCTTTTAATAGGGTGGAAGAAGGGCAACATTATGATGGTTAAATCTCTCCTACTATTGACTGATCCCAACTCCTTTAGGAAGGGAGGGAGAGAGGGAGAAAAGAAGGGAAGGGAGAGGTGGGGAGGAAGACAGGAAGAAAGGGAAGGGGAAGAAGAAAGGACGTGAGCATAGAGAAAGAGAGAAGCATCCTGTTTCACACTGGGGAGACTGGTATTGGAGGATTTTGACTTTGTTAGTGCTGTACGACTTGTGTGCCCCTTTATGTAAACTCTAGTCTCTTCTCTTGTTTTCATGGCGTTTTGTTGGTAGAGCTAAGAAAGCTTTGAGATATATCTAACAGATAAGAAAATAGCTGTTAGCATCAGGACTGTTGGTTTTTTCCCCTCACCTGGTTGGCTCATTTGGTAGAAAACATGGAACAGTAGTGCCAGAGTTGGCTTTGCGTGGAGAAACATTCTGCTCACCAGTGCTTCTACGGATTCATAACCGTCAAGGAGGGCAACGTAGTTTGTGAATGAACTTGTGGAGTTCATAGCCTTATGCACCCTTTACCAATCAATGGAAAGAACTCAAGTACCATTTACCCAATGATAGGGAGGCAGGAGGCTTGCTTTTGTAACAAAAGGATGGTACTTTGGTGTGCTGGAACTGGCTTGATAGCAACTCACAGGAACCAATTTTCAGGATATTAAATTTTCAGGAATTTTGTGAGCTGGTTGTCAAATACAGCCTTTTAAAAAAATTAAGTTATATAAACTTATTTTTGCTTTTAATGTTATTTACTTAATTATAATAAATATTCTAAACTCATCACTTCCTAATTATTTTTATACATTTTACTATTATCTATGACCTTGAGTTTATTGTATGGTGGGAATACTACATAATGATGTGCTGTTGGGCATCTCTTCCCAACACTGCATTTAGTGAGATCACTTCTAAAGCTTGAAATCAGCCGTGATTGGAGTATTTACACCAGAGAACTTGGTAAGTAGTACAAATCCAGACTTGATCTCGTTTTGTTGGTCCTTTAGACTTTAAAAGAATGAAGGAGAAAATGTTATTAATACAGATTAAGTTTAAAAATGTGTTGTGTCTGTATCCATTACATTGTGGATAGCACAAAAAATTGAGGAAGTATTCTTCCTGTATATAAAAACTATTCCTCAGTTCAACAAAAGTTATTCGTGTCATTGACAAATGAAGTTCTGACATATGTCTTAGCTGTTCCACTTTCGTTTTAGTGGTTTGAAAATATCAATCAAGTTTCACATCAGAATTATAATTTTTCAAATACAACCAAAGATTGACTGTAGATATATAAGAGCTCTAAATATTTCAGCAGAAGCATTCTGTGAAAATCAATTGGCTGTTTAGTTGGAATTTACAATGAAGAATATTGTATACTTTGTTATTATCTGTAAATTGTTACACATTTTTTATATCAGTAAAATTTATAATATATATAGGTACATGTGTTAATGCATACATCTTTTCCCATGGAGGTAGTTGTTAAGGGCTACCAACACACTACTGTTTAAAATCCAAATGAGGAATGCCTGGGGAGCACTGTTGGTAGAGCATGAGGCTCTTAAAATCCAAATGAGAATCAAGGCCAGTGATGATCTTGTGTAAATGGTGAGATTTTTGTTACAATATAGCAAGAGGGTCAAATGTAGTATAGGAAATCTTGCTGATTATAGGTTGTGAAGTTGGGATTTTGAATCCTTGAAGGACAGAGTGTTTATTGGATCTTTAAACGTGTCTACCATATTCAAAATAACAGTAGAGGGGTGTTAACTATCATTAGAAACTCAGCAAGGCTTTGGAACCCAATGAATTGAAAGATAACTGAGTGAGAAGGAGCTTTGGACACAAAGTAGGCAGTTTAGTTATCCAAAACATTTATGTCAAGTAGCAAATGCTTGAGGATTTATCTATTCATGGTTTTCTCTCAGAGTCTAATCCATGAGAAGTGGAGAGTGGAGGTAGAGTGGAGGCTAGCCTTTATTTTGCATTGCTCTGAGAATTAATGCAATAATAGAAGAAATTTAATGTTCTGGAAACATTCTAAATGAAAAATCTTGAAAAAGGAAGAAAGTTACTTTGTGTGTGTGTGTGTGTATGTTTTGTTTGTTTGTTTTTGCTGAGGAAGATTCACCCTGAGATAACATCTGTGCCAGTCTTCCTCTATTTTTTAATATGTGGGCTGCCAGCACAGCATGGCTGCTAACAGAGCAGTGTAGGTCCACACTCGGGAACTGAACCCAGGCTACTGAAGCAGAACACGTTGAACTTAACCACTAGGCCACCAGGGCTGGCCCTGAAGAAAGTTTTAAAAAAACAGGGTTAGAAATTCAAAGCAAAATGGTCTTCTATCTCTTTCTACTTAGCCAGCTACGACAGCTCAACTAAAAATATATTTTCGTGAGAGATTTTTGGTTAAAGAGAAGAGTTATTTCCATTCATCTAAGTTAGACTCAATGTTGAGGAATGTTTTCTTTAATGTATTTTAACTAGAAACAAAATATGCTTGCTAAAGTTTGTAGGCAGAATTGCAAGATGATCTAATAACTTTGAAAGTCACTTTTAGTAAATGGAAATCAGAGTTTTCTTAATGGAATGGTAAATGTGAAGAAATGAAAACCCCCAGTTGATGCCAGTTAATGTTAATGTTTAGGTAAGACAAAACTTTGGTGGGCTTTTTTTTTTGGGAAGTAAGAGTGTGTCTGTGTGTTTTAAATGTTTGTTTGTCTGGTGGTGTGTTGTTCATTTGCTTTGTCTACATGTGTGAAAGTGGGAGGTATTATTAACTTTATGGTATTCTACCTCCAAGATCCATTCCAAAAATAATTTTGTTAATCCTGAGAATGTAACCATGGAAGTAAAATGACTTTTCAATCCTGTCTTGACTACGTGCCTACAATGTTGATTTGCCAATACCTGGAACTGCTAAATTAAATTTTATGGTATATGGATGATTTATTGTAATCTCCCCTGCAAGGAAATTTGTCTTAAAAACTTTAAAATTCATCGTATGTGGGGGAGGGGGGAGCATTTCTAATTCAAAGCAAGAGTCAGGCTGAGATCACATGTCTCCTTAGGGGAAAGAGGGAAGGTTTAGCTTGTTGTGTATGTTCTAAAAATATTTATAGGGATGGCTGGACTTTTAGTACTTTACTTCTGGTTTTAATGGTGGAACTCCCAAAGGACTAAAATTGTTCCAAACAGTCTGAGCCGTGTCTGAAGTTCAAGAACAGTATACAGTGGGTCTAAACACTGTAACCCTCTATGGAAACTTTGAGTGAGGAGGCTGGCCTTCCAATCCTGTGTTTCTCGAATTTCCTGTGAGTGGAACCCCTCCTGGCCTTCTGCTCAGTCCTTAACTAACTGCAGGCTGACTTTGGTCTTCTCTACTAAAGCATATTCCATATAAGATCATCAGTATATCGGTGAGTCATAAAATCTGGTGATTTTGTTTATTTCCCATCCATCCAGTCACCAGTCATTTTATTCAGTGCCTATTATGTAACTTGCTGCTAGGGATACATTAGTAAATGAGGCAGACATATTCCTTTCCATTGTGGAGCTTTCAACCTTCCAGCACAATTGATCTTCCTCCCTCAAACTTCATTAAATTACTAAGCTTTGGTTTGTGAAATCATTCATTAATGATTCTTCTTCTTCTTCTTCTTCTTTTTTTTGGTGAGGAAGATTGGCCTTGAGTTAACATCTATTGCCAATCTTCCTCTTTTTGCTTGAGGAAGATTGTTGCTGAGCTAAAATCTGTGCCAGTCTTTCTCTGTTTTGCATGTGGGATGCTGCCACCATATGGCTTGATAAGTGGTGTGTAGGTCTGTGCCCAGGATCCAAATCCCTGAAACCTGGGCTGCCCAAATGGGGTGTGTAAACTTAACCACTATGCCACTGGTTCTGCCTCAATGGTTCCTTTTTGAATGCTGATTCCGCCCACTCCCCCGATTCTGCTCCTGTCCCTCTGTTTGCTTGATAATTTATTTTTTTGATACTTTCTAGATGATTTCATATTGCCAAGACTTTGAGGTTATTATCTGTGTGTATACATGTTACATACGCACACACATATATATACTCAAAACTTCTTCATATATAATGATATAGTATAATTGTAGACTGTTGCATTTTGCATTAGTTTTTAACAGCTTTATTGAAGTAAAATTGACATATAGTGAACTGCTCATATTTGAACTATACAATTTTGTAAGTTTTGACGTATGCATACACCCTTGAGACCATTACCATTATCAAGATCATGAACATACCCATCAGCCCCAAAAGTTTCCTCTATCCGCTTGTAATTCCTCCCTCTATCACCTTCCCACTCCCCTCCACTACCCTACCTTACCCTGTCTCTAGAAAATCACTGAATTGCTTTCCATCACTATAGAATAGTATATATTTTCTAGAATTTTATGTTAATGAAATAACACAGTATGTACTCTTTTTTTTCTTGGTCTGGCATCTTTCACTCAGCATAATTATTTTGGGATTTATCCACATGGTAGTGTAGTCCTTTTTATTGCTCACATTATTCCATTCTATGGCTATACCACAATTTGTTTATACATTCTCCTATCAGTGGCCATTGGGTTGTTTCTAGTTTTTTGTTGTTATAAATATTTGTGTACAACTACAATATTCATTCTTTTCTTCTGGGTAAATACCTAGGAGTGAAATGACTGGATAATGTGGTAGGTGTATGTTAAATGTTTTAAGAAAATGCCAAAAAATAATCAAGGTGGTTACACCATTATACGTGGCCTCCAGCATTTTGTGAGAGTTCCATTGCTTCTGTATCCTAATACTTGATATGCTCAGACTTTTTCATTTTAGTCATTCTAATGGTTGTGTAGTGGTATCTCATTGTGGTTTTCAATTGCGTTTCTCCAATGACTAATGATGTTAAACATCTTTTCATGTATTTGCCATCTGTATATCTTTTTTGGTGAACTATGTGTTCAAATCCCTTGCACATTTTTAAAAATTGATTTGCTTGTTTTCTATTGTTGAGTGTTGAGAGTTCTTTATTCCGCATATAAGACCTTTATCAGATAGATGATTAGCATATATTTTCTCCCAGTTTGTCGCTTGTCTTTTTATTCTCTTAACAGTGTCTTATAAGAGCAGAGTTTTACATTTTGATGAATTCTAATTTATCAGTTTTTAATGGATTATTCTTTTGCTGTCGTATCTAAGAAATCATTTATAATCCAAGGCTGTAAGGTTTTTCTTGTGTTTTTTCTGGAAGAGTTATAGTTTTAGGTTTACATTTAGGTCTTTCATCCATTTTGAATTAATTGTTGTATATGATGCAAGGTATGTATTGAATTCATTTTCTTTTTTTATATGTGTGTGACACACAATTGTTTTAGTACCATTTCTTGAAAAGACTGTCCTTTCTCCATTGAATTACCTTTGCATCTTTGTAAAAAATCTGTTGTCGATATATATGTGGGTCTAATTTTAGAGTACCAATTATGTTCCATTCATCAATTTGTCCGTCTAGGGTCATCAAATTAAGGACCATGGAGCAAATACAACTTATGGCCTATTTTTGTGTAGCCTATGAGTTAAGCAGAAGTTAAGAAGAAGAAAAGAGGAAAATGTGACAGAGACCGTATGTGGCCTGCAAAGCCTAAAATATTTGCTATCTGGCCCTTCTCAGAAAAAGAAATTTCCTAAGGCTGATCTATCTTGATTTCAGTACCACATGTCTCGACTACTATAGCTTTATAATATCTTGAGATCAGGTAATGTTAACCTTCCAACTTTGTTCTTTTTCAAAGTGTTTTTGGCTATTCTTGGTCCTTTAAAATATGAATTTTAAAATTGCTTTGTCAGTTTCTTCAAAAAAAGCACACTGGGATTTTGATTGAGATTGTATTCAATGTGCAGATCAATTTGGGAAGAATAGATATCTGAGCAATATAGAGTCTTGACTCATGAACATAGTAGAGTCATGCACCACATAACAGCATTTTGGTCAATGACAGAATGCATATATGATGGCAGTCCCATAAGATTAGTACCATATAGCCCATCTGTGTAGGTAAGTTATACCCTCTAGCTTTGTGTAAGTATACTCTATGGTGTTTTCACAATGACAAAATCACCTAACAGTGCACGTCTTAGAATGTATCCCTGTCATTAAATGATGGATGAATGTATATTTATTCTTTAAGTTTTCTTTAATTTCTTTTAGAAATGTTTTGTAGTTTTCAGTGTACAGATCCTTCACATCTTTTGTCAGATTTATCCCTGTGTATTTTTGTTACTGTTGTAAATGGTATTATTTTATTAATTTCAATTGCCAATGATTCCTTCCTAGTATATACGTGTACAATTGATTTTTGTATATTTATCATATATTCTGTAACCTTGGTAAACTCACATACTGGTGGCACTAGTGGCTGTTTTGTGGATTCATTTGTATTATTTATATAGTCAACTATGTTTTTCTGTCAATAAAGATAGTTTTACTTCTTCCTTTTCAATGTGGATGACTGTTATTTCATTTTCTTGTCTTATTGAATTGGCTATAATCTCTAGCACAATGTTGAATAGAAGTGGTGAGAGTGGACATCCTTATCATTTTACTATCTTAGGTGAAAAGCATTCAGTTATACACTATTTAGCATGTTAGCTGTAAATTTTTTGTAGGTGCCCTTTCTCAGATTGAGCAGGCTCCTTTCTATTGCTTGTTTGCTAAGATTTCATCAGAAATAGATACTAGATTTTTGTCAAATGCTATTTATAAATCTATTGACATTATCATATGATTTTTTTTCTTTTCAGTTTGTTAATATGCTAAATTTCACTGATTGCTTTTCAAATGTTAATCCAACCTTTATTCCTAGGATAAGCCCCATTCCACCATGATATATTATCCTTTTTATATATTGTTGAATTTGATTATTATTCTGGAGTTTTCTTTTCTTCCAGTATCTTTGGCTTTGGTATCAGACTACTTCTGGCATTATAGAACGCCAGGTTTCTGAAAGAGTTTGTGTAGTATTAGATATTATTTCTTCCTTAAATGTTTGATAGGACCTTTCTTTGTGGAAGGGTTTTTAATACAAATTCAGTTTCTTGAGTGAATATGGGGCTATTCAGGTTTTCTCTTTCTTCTTCTTCGTCTTTTTTTTTTTTAAAGATTTCTTTTTTTTTCTTTCTTCTTCTCCCCACAGCTCCCCATTATGTAGTTGTATATTCTAGTTGTAGGTCCTTCTGGCTCTGCTGTGTGAGACGCCACCTTAGCATGGCTTCTTCAGCAGTGCTAGATCCCTGACCAGGATCCAAACCAGCAAAAACCTGGGCTGCTGAAGCAGAGAGCATGAACTTAACCACTCAGTCATGGGGCCAGCCCCTTCTGTTTCTTCTTGAGTGAGCTTTAGTAGTTTGTATCTTCCAAGGTGTTTGGCATTTCATTTAAGTTGTCAAATTTATTGCTATAAAGTTGTTCATAATATTTCTTTTGTATGTTGTTTGTATATAGTTATATATTTCTTTGATATGTTTGCTTAATATTTCTAGAATTTGCTCTGATGTGACTTTTCTCATTCTTAATATTAGTAATTCATGTTTTCTTCCTTTTTTTTTTCTGGTTACTCTAGCCAGAGGTTTATCAATTTCATTGATGTTCTCAAAGAGCCAGCCTTGATTTTATTGATATTCTTTTTTTGTCTTTTTATTGAAAGAGAGTTAGTTTTGTTTTTGTGTGGTTTCTTTTTAGAAAGATTAGCCCTGAGCTAACATCTGCCACCAATCCTCCTCTTTTTACAGAGGAAGACTGGCCCTAAGCTAACATCTCTAGCCATCTTCCTCTATTTTATATGTGGGACACCTGCCACAGCATGGCTTGACAAGCAGTGCATGGGTCTGTACCCGGGATCCAAACCGTTGAACCCCAGGCTGCTGAAGCAGAGCATTCAAACTTAACCGCTGCACCACTGGGCTGGCCCCTGAGAGAGGTGTTTTTTTCCATTGATTTCTGCTCTTATTTACTTTGTTTTACTTACTTTTGTTTTTATTTGCTCTTCTTTTTCTAATTTATTTTGGTGGAAGCTCAGGCCATTTGATCTAAAACCTTCTTTTCAAATACACATTTTTAGTTCTACAAATTTCCTTCTTGTGTACTGTTTTGGGTTTATCCCACAGATTTTGATAGCTGTGTTTCATAGTCATCAAATAAAAATATTTTTGTAATTTCCTCTTTAATACCATTGTGGTCAGAAAATGTGCTTTGTTTCACCTTAATACTTTTAAATTTATCAAGACTTTTTTATGGCCCAGAAGATGGTCAATCTTGGGAAATACTCCATGTGCACTTGGAAAGAATATGTGTTCTGCTGTTGAATGGTGTAGTCTGTAAATGTCAATTATTGTTGATAGTGTTCTTTAGACCTTCTTTAACCTTCCTTATTATCTATTTACTTGTTCTATCAATTACTAAGAAAGGGATATTAAAATCTCTGGCTATATTTGTATATTTGTGTATTTCTCCTTTCAGTTCTATCAGTTTTTGCTTCATTTATTTTGAAGCTTTATTATTCAATGCATAAACACTTAAGATTGTTATATCCTCTTGATGAATTGACTATTGTTATGAAATATCCTTTTCTCTGAAATATACTTTGTCATATTAATATAGCTACTCGAGTTTTCTTTCTATTAGTATTAGCATGTCTTTCCCATCCTTTTACTTTTAACCTATTTGTGTCTTTACATTTACAGTATGTTTCTCAGAGAGAGCATATATTTGGGTCTTTTTTGTTTGTATTGACTCTCACAATCTGCCTTTTTAAATTGTGGATGTTTAGACCATTTATGTTCTGTGTGATACCTGATATGGTTAGGCTTAAATATTTTATCCTCTATTTCTTTATTTTTCCAACTGTTCTTTGTTCCCTTTTTCCCATTTTTTTCCTGCCTTTTGAAAATCAATTGAATACTTTTTATGATTCCATTTTATCTCCTATCTTGGCTTAGTAGTTGTAACTCTGTTTTGTTATTTTAGTTGTTGCCTTAGGGGTATAGTATTATCTTTAATTCATCACTGTCTGCCTTCAAGTGATCTTACACCATTTCATACATAGCCTAAGAACCTTACAATAATGGACTTCCATTTCTCCCTTCTCTTTGTGCTCTTCTTGTCATACATTTTGTACTTGTATATATGTTATAAACTCCATACTACATTGTTATTGATTTTTAATTAGTTTATTATCTTTTGAAGAGACTTAAATAATAAGAAAAAAGTGTTTTGTTTTGTTTTGGTTTTTTTATGGGGAAGGTTGCCCCTGAGCTAACATCTGTTGCCAATCTTCCTCCTTTTGCTTGAGGAAGATTGTCACTGAGCTAACATCTGTGCTAGTCTTCCTCTGTGTTGCATGTGGGATGCTTCCACAGCTTGGCTTGATGAGTAGTGTGTAGGTTTGTGCATGGGATCTGAACCTGTGAACCCTGGGCTGCCAAAGCAGAGCATGTGAACTTAACTACTGTGCCACTGGGCTGGCCCCCAAAATGTTTTTTATATTAGCTGTGCTGTTACCATTCCTGTTGCTCTTCATTCTCTGTATTTCTGTCTGTTATCACTTGCCTTCTATCTGAAGGACATCTTTTAACATTTCTTATAGAGCAGGTCTGCTGGGTTTTTGTTATTGCAGCTTTTGTAGTTTTGACAAAGTCTTTATCTTTCTTTCGTTTTTGCAAAATATTTTTCGGGTGGGGAGAGGCAAAAGGGGTAAAGGGACACATTTCTATGGTGATGGATGGCAACTAGACTTTTGGTGGTGAAGACAATGTAGACTATAGACTATACAGAAGTCAAAATACAATGACACACATCTGAACAACTTTAAAAATCTTATTCCCCTCTCTTCTCAATTTCATTGTTTTCTATGAGAAAATCAACTATCATCCTTCTCTTTTTCCTTTGCCTATGATGTGACTGTTTTCTCTGGATGCTTTTAAGAATTTCTCTATTACTAGTTGGGAGCAATTTGATTATGATATGTATTGGTGTATTTTTCTTTATGTTTCTTGTACTTAGGGTTCTTGGAGCTTCTTAGATTTGTGGGTTTATAGTTTACATTAAATTTAGAAAAATTCCAGCCTGTTTTGATCTTCCTCAGCTAATCATTTCATTACCTAATGATCCAATTTAAAAACACACTCCAGGTACTATTAAAGATGAAATTTTCAAATAGTTCATATAGAAGTTATTGCCGTACATCTGATGTTCAGAGTGACAGAATCAAGTCTCAACACTTGGAACAAAACATTGTCTGTTTTCACTTTTAAACTTTGGGACTGCTGAGGTTTTTAAGGAAGCTCAAGTAAAATCAAGTACTAGAACCTCTGCCTTTATAATTACATGTTATCTTCTTTGGCTTGCTTACCTCCTGAGATTCTTGGAAGTTAGATGAGGAATAAATGGTCAAGACTGAGATGATGGCCCCTCTGGGTCCTGTGGTGATCATCTGAGTACCTATTTTTCAGTTCTGAGACAGCATCAACACTAAATTTCCTGAAGTGCTATCTAATTCTTCCCGATATTGTATTTCTATGAAGGCTACCATCTTGTTAGAATACATTTAGTGCAAAGATATATCAGTGTGTACTTTATCCCAATCCTGTAATTTGCTATGGTGATCTACTAGGGAAAGAGAAGAGCCTTAAATATTCACCTGCTGGTTATCAAGTAGAAGGGATTGTTCTCTTAATCTCATTTACATTTAAAGTTCCACAGCCACCAGAAATCCTCCAAATTATATGAATGTGCTCCTTGTACAGCTCTGTGGCTAACAAGATGGTGGTATAAGACACCATAATTTTAGCAGTACATTTTTATTCTCTTCCTTTTTAATAACCCAGCTCTGACAGATGACAAGGAATCTGTGTTATAGCTCAGATTTCCTATGTTCGGCATATTTCAGCCATAAACTTAATTATCACAAGAATTTTCAAATGACTCCAACTCTTTTCTACTCTTGGTACCAGAGGATACTAAGTTCTATTTTTGAGCTGATAAAATCCTCCTTCTGAAAGCATTTGTTTATTATATTACAGCTTCACATGAGCTGAGCTCCATCCTGACCCCGTGTTAAGTGTCTGTGGTAGATTTCATTACATCCATATACTGGAAGTCCTGCCAATATACTGGCAGCAAAATCCTAGTGGAAAATAAATGGCAATAAAAAAGAGAAATGATAGCCTGTGTGAGTGGTGAGGAGCACAGCTTTATTGAGACTGGACAACCCCAGAGTAGTGACTTGGCATGCAGACATGAGCTTAAGAGAGTGTGAGTGAAAGCTGATATTGGAATAACGACTCTGTGGCACAGACATGGGAATAATTTAATTAATTGCACTGAAATTTCTTTGATGAATAGTTATGTGGTGATAAGCATGAGGTCGAACAGCAGAATGAGTTTCAGCTTTTTAATGGGCCAGCACAGCTGCAGCTTTGGATGCCTTCCCACTTTATTTTTCCCTACAGCTCTCTACCGCTTTACTCATCCACTTCTCTCTAGCTAAGCACACCTCTAGCGGGGCTCCCTCTCCATGTCTGCTGAGCTGAGGGGCAAGTACATTTGGCCATGGAAAGCAGGCTGGTGATTGCTTTGAAATGAAAACCAGATCAAACGAAAATTGTGGGATGGTTTCCTTATGATGGCTGCACGTCCCCTCCTCCCCAAATCTCTAGGATGCTTTTACAGAGTCTTTGCTGCTAAGTTGTATAAAGATTTTAATAAAAATTTCTTGTCCCTGGAGAAAGAGGCATGTCTTTGTTGTCAAAGAGCTAGAGGGAAATGAGCAATGCAGCCCAGCTGGAGCACTAGCATTAATCCCATGATTCGTAGCCCATATTTTCAGACAGATCAATTACTTATGGCTGTAACCAATCTCTCACCATTTTCTTGCTGTGCAGGGCTCCATTTCCAGACTTGGCAGCTGACATAACCTTCCAACTTGATAGAACTTCAGCTGCAAATCTCTTCAGGTCTGCTGCCTCCGTTCATCGAGGTTATACAAATGAGTTGTTAAATAAAAATCAAAAGTCAGAAATTGTGGGTGGTAATCTCTGCTTGGCTCAGTAACACCCATAGATCTAGGCAACATTTTCACTTGCTTTTTTTTTAAACAAGATGAATGATTCAGTTGTCTTACTTCCTTCACTTTTATGGACAGGCTTTGCATGAGAGAAAAGCCTCCTCTAGAGGGAAGAAATTATCCACGGTGGATGCATTTCTTATCAACTTATAAGTTGAAAGATTAACTCAGAATGGAGAGAAAGGAGATTATGAGGAGACATGAAGGGCATGTTCAGGTGAGCTGTGTCTAATGCATTTTACACGGAGTGAGTCACCCCTTTTCAGCTGCTTAGGCTGCCTAGGCTTAAGGCCAGGAGATTCTGTATCAAAAATAAGTGACCCTTGCTAACACACAGGTGGCAGAGAACATGTAAGCTGTTTATAGAGTACGTCAGTGTGTGGTTATAGGACTTGTGTCAAGTATCTAAACTCAACAGTATTTGAGGATTTTACCCAGAATTTATTTATTATCTGTAAGACATAACTACTCTGTGTTGAAGCCTTCACAGCTGTGTCAAACCAGTTTAGCCTTTCTGGAAGAACCGGTTAGGGGCCAGATGAAGGAAACCACAGAATTTGGTTGTGAGTTGACTCACTTTAGACATGCAGTTGTGCGGCTATTGGTAAAGCCTGTATTGCCTCTCTTCTGTGCTCTCTTCTTTCATTGTTCTCTCATCATTTCCATTTCCCTGACATGCAGTCCTTTGAGAACTTTCCTGTTTTCCCCGATAGGAGCCAAATGTGAAAAACTTACAGGCAGGAAGAAGGAAAATGTGGACATCTAGAGAAGATAAATGGTTTCATGCTCAACCTGGGGGGATTTATGTGTTTATGTACATATTTGTGTGGGTGTCTTGACTGTTTGTTTTGTATATTACTGCATGCTTTGCAAGCCTTGTCATCCTCGGGACCTATTAATGGTGTCCTTTTGGAATAGATATTCATCAACTCTGTTAACAGTTGAGGAGGTGAATCCCTGCTGGTACAGGCTGACAGCCACAGGTTCCTCTTGGGCTTGTGTTACTTTGGATTGATTCTAAAGAAGCAAAGGAAACATGTAGTCATACTTATTTGATTTGAAAGTTAAAAACGTGTCTATGCCTGTTTTCCTTCCCCCCTTTTACTCTAGCCCTTCCTAGGCATCTCAATGTGAATAGCAAACCATGAGTCATGCAGTACCATAAGGCGCTGCCACAACTCTTGCCTTGCTCTGGACTTGTTTTTTTGTGGATCTGCATTTTAATATGATTCATTAAGTAGTATGGAAAAGACTCATTGGTAGCCATGCATGACAGTCCCCCATCGTCAGTGCCTGCCAACAATTGAAAGTTAGAGAGAAAGAAATAAAAGGGTGGTAAGATTTATAGTTAGTGAGTTCAAGTTGCTTTTTTCCTCCTTGGAATGTTGCCTGTCTTATTAGGAGTTCTTTAGTGAAACAAAATGCAGTGGTAACTTGGAGAAATTATGGATACTTTCCAGCAGCCACACACACACACAAAAGCTTAGGAGTCTGTAAACCTTCTCTCTTGGCTTCGGTTAGGAAGCCAGTTGACAGTATAATAGGCTTTTGGAAGTGGGTGCAGTGGTTTCTGTGTTCTGTTTGACGTTGCAAATACCAAGCCCTCAGGGAGATCTGCAAAGAGGATGTTCTGTTCTTAAAGAAAGGAAAAGATTAACCTGAAACGTGAACTGAAAAACTCCTGAATTCTGAAGGACTTAGGTGCAACCAAGGAATGATCTCATTTACTTGTGTAGAAACAGCATTTGGCAATCTGCCTGCTGTAGACAAGCAGAGGGCTGGGCAAATATTTTTTAATGATTTTGATTAATGAAAGGTGATCATCAGTAAACTTGAGAGGATTAGATCACAGATTAAGGGTGTGTATGTGTGTTTATGTGGTTAAGGCTTTATTTGTAGACATGTGCACACTCATACACATATAAAAGTCTTGTAAAGCACGTGTACTTCTTGGAGCCTACCTAGTAATGCTGTTCTTCATATTCAGATATAATGCTCTATAATGCTTGTTATGACACAATATAACACTTCTTATTTTTGAGATATTTTTAGGAGTGGTAATGAAGGAGCATTAAGCTAGTTCTGTCATTCAAGAATATATGCATTCATTTAACAGACATTTATTAAGCATATTCTATATGCCAGGTACTGTGCTGGGCACTGGGAATACAGTGGTGAAAAAAAGACATAGAGTCTCGGGGCTGGACCGGTGGCGCAGTGGTTAAGTTCTCATGTTCTGCTTCGGAGGCCTGGGGTTCACTGGTTTGGATTGTGGTGTGGACATGGCACCGCTTGACACGCCATGCTGTGGTAGGTGTCCCACATATAAAGTAGAGAAAGATGGGCGTGGATGTTAGCTCAGGGCCAGTCTTCCTCAGCAAAAAGAGGAGGATTGGCAGCAGATGTTAGCTCAGGGCTAATCTTCCTCAAAAAAAACAAACAAAATAAAAAAAAAAATTTTTAAAGTGAAAAAAAAAAAAGACATAGAGTCTCTGTTCTCCTATAGTTTATAAGCTGTTGGAGGGACAGACTTAAATAAATAATCATGCAGCTGTACACCCACAATTTTTATATTGGCTTTGTAGTCAATAAAAATTTATTAAGCACCTCCTTATGCTCTAAATTCTATGATAGTTTCTTAAAAGAAAAAGCAGTTTGCCTAATTCCCATTGAAGTCAATGGGTTGCAATTTACAAGGAATAAACTGGCTGAGTTTGATTATGGAATTGAGCAAAAGCACCTAATCCACACAGCTCTAGGTAATAACTTAGCACACAGTTCTGAAGACAGCAAAGTAGCATTCTCGTAGAACATTCTGTTATACACATATATGAACCCTGATGCATTTACCTAAGATATTATTATATTGTCCCCTTCACTGTTATCTCCACAACTCTGGGTTCAAAAGCTGGCCTGCTCCTCCCTAGGTATGTGAACTGAGAAAACTAGCCAACCTCTCTAAGCAAGGTTTCACATCTGCAAAACAGAAATAGTTATACTGCTTCATTGGATTGTGAAGACTGAATGAAATCATGTGTGTGAAAATACCTTGTAAGGACTATACTCATGTAAGTTTGTATTATTTTCACTATTATTACTTCAGATTTTCTAGAGGGAATAACATTCATTGAGGACAACTATGTTGCATTCTCTTAAACGCAAAGAAAATCAGAAGGAAGATAGTTCTGAGTTCATGTGGAAACTGGAAATCATCTCTTTCCTCTAACAGAGTGTTCCAGAAGAATTAGACCATAACGTTGAAATTAGAATACAAATGAAGTTTTTCTAAAGGTGGGATAACTGATGTCAACATGTATGTGTCATCTTTGGAATGTGATCTATGGCAGTACTGACACTAAACTGTACTATCTGATATCCTCTTTTTGTTTTTTCTCTTTTGTGTTGAGAGATGAAGTTGAAAGGAATCTTTATGAATGCATTCTCAGTGACTGGGTTGTGACACCTTGGCCAGTTGGTTCATGCTCTGCAGCATTGAATAAAGTGTTATAATTAAAATAAGGATCAGAAATATGAAGCTAGACAAGAGCAGTTGTTATTTACACCGTGAACCTGCATGTGAAATTACACTGGTTGATAGTAATCTGCGAAGTTGTATTTTGTGGGGGAAAAATCAGTATGAATGAAGCTAGAACTGAGTGTGTATCCTGCAGTGCATGTTGTATATGCATGAACTGCGATGTGATCTCTTGGCCTTGTGAATCATTTTATTTAAAGGCCTTCCATAGACTTTCTTTCCTTGGTAGTGGGTGACTTTTTTCTAAGATTCTATCCCCAGTTAGACTAATCTGAAAAAGCCATGCTTTTTGATCTTTGCTTTGTGTGTGTGTTTATATGCGTGCATATGTGTAAAATATAAAGGTCATCACGAAGCAAACTGGGCCACTTAGCACCGTCACCAACTCCACCTTGTCAGAGATTGAGAACATATTTGAGAACATATTTCATTTTCCTTACTTTGTCACTGATTTCTAATACTGAGTATATCTGTGCAATTCATAAGTGGTGTATGTTAACATTATTTTGAATGTTTACTCCTCTCTGTATTCTGCATATTGCCAGCCCCATTCCTGGCTGATAATAGGCACTTGATAACGAGTGAAAAATTTGAATGAGATTTGCCGTTGCTCCTTTTCCTTCCTACCACCCTGTCTTCAAGTTAATTCAGGTCTGAATGGCTGGCTGGTAACCAGAAGCTAAATTTAATGTTAATGCAAGGACAAGCACTCTGGTCCACGCATTTGAGGCTCAGCTTCTCTCTCTCACCATGCATGCTGCATATAGTCATCAGGCTGCTTCTTGGATAAATTGCAGCAATCTAGAAAGTACCACACTCCTGTGGGCACAACTGTTGTTGAGTCTGTACAGAACAGATCAAGTTGTAGCTGATTTGCTAATGGAAACCGGCTAAGGCGGCATCTTAAATAATATGTAGAATCAGCATGCTGTCTCCAAAACGTGTTGCAGTGTTTATCAGCAGGGCGTGAGCTAAGGTAAGCTTCCATTAAAAAAAAAAACAACTTTGTAATCATTAGCAGGGGCCCAGTATAATTTAAGATATTCTTTGGAGTTTATAAATATGGCCTCATAAAAAGCCTGAATATAAGGGAACTGTGACTTTGAGTCATTAGAAGCCCAGTGGTTTGATAAAATAACAGGAAACAGACAATTTATTATGAGCAGTCTCAGTAGCTCTGGATTATCTATAAAACTTTTACTGCCTTCCCCAAGTGGCAAGAAGCCATAAAACTTGCCTGAATGAGGGACTTGTTAATTTACTTGTTAAAGCAAATTAAAAATTTATAAGTGCTTTTAGGTAAATGAGATCTTCTCTCATTGCTGCCCTTGTGGGGCCGTGGAGTCCTAGGAGGGGAGAGTGGCTATGCTCAGATGCCACTGCAGAACAATAAAAGCTATTAAATTGTTCCAGTTTATTACAACAGAGCCATGCAGATGTTGTCATGGCTAGCTGTGGGGTACCAGTAGCTGACAGCCTGGAGTTTCACTAGGTTTTCTGTCTCACTCAAAGGAAAAAAATACAAGGAAACGTATGATCTTTTTACCTTTGCAATAATACAGTAGTTGGTGTTATAGACCATGTCTTTTATTTTTCCTCAACCTCGTGAACCCAGAGGTTTTAAACTACTTTTCCCTATTCCCAGAAGTGTTTCTGTTTAATTCCGTAGGTTATTGCTACTTGTAAATTCCTACCCATCATCATGCCTTTTAGCCGTTTAGTCCATGGACAAAGGCCCAGGCCTTATAGTGTTTCTGTAACCTTATCAATTATTTCTTCAAAAGAAATCTCTCTCTCTTTTCCTTTCTCTTATCTAGCTTCCAAATAAGGAGAAGGAGGTGAGAAAGAGAATCTGGTACATGTTCTTGTGTATTCGACTCCAAAAACTGAGTAGAATCAGTATTTTTTGTGGAATCCAAAGTTTAAAGGTAAAGGCAGGTTTTCTTATACTCTCCTTTGGATGAAATATCAACTTAGGTTAAAATTCTTGGATCTAAATATCTTCCTTCTCTGTTTTTTTTTTTTTTCCACTTTTCAGATTTCTTCCAGAGGTTACTCTAGAGTAATAGGTTTCTGAATAGTGACTTGTCTGGTGGGGGTCCTTTTTCTGTGTAAGGTCCTGTACCTCAGAGCTTCTTCTACTTGCCTCTCTTAGACGTGCTTCACAAGGAGCAGTCTCCTCCCTGCATAGTGATAGCAGGGATTCCCGGAAATAGGAAATTGCTTGTTCTTCCACACAGAGCTGAAGTTTTGATCTAGGAAGACCTTTTGCATTTGTAGAGCAGAAAATTGTTATATCTCAATTACAGATCCTATTTAATATTTAATAAAAAGATATTTCACAAGCATGTTTAAATTTTGGTTATCTCTTTAGAAAAGTCAAGTCCTGCAATCATTTTCTTCTGGTAATGTTTCCAGTCACTGCAGTGGAAAGGTACATTTTTTTTTTTTTTTTTAAAGATTTTATTTTTTCCTTTTTCTCCCCAACGCCCCCCGGTACATAGTTGTGTATTCTTCGTTGTGGGTTCTTCTAGTTGTGGCATGTGGGACGCTGCCTCAGCGTGGTCTGATGAGCAGTGCCATGTCCGCGCCCAGGATTCGAACCAACGAAACACTGGGCCGCCTGCAGTGGAGCGCACGAACTTAACCACTCGGCCACGGAGCCAGCCCCGGAAAGATACATTTTTGAGAACAGAAATGATTAAAAAAAAAAATGCATAATTGGTACAAGTGTTTGTTCTTCTTCAGTATTCACTTACATGTATATTCATATCTCTGATTTGGATTCCATTTGAAACTTTATTGAAAAGTGTATTGTTGGCAAGTAAAGTGTCACAGAAAATTGGGTGTTAAAGGAAACACAATAAAAAATGGCAAATATCTATGTATTTTAGACAGTATTGCAGGGTTTCAGAAGTCATCAGCTTTCAAGCAAGGCGCTTCCTTCTGGTTACAGTTTGCTTCAGGAGTAACTCTTCTCTCGGTCGCTGTCTTTGTTAGTTTAGAAATATTCCTGCATAGTACCACTGTATGCTTTTTCAACTTCATGAGCCTCTTAGGTTTTTGAATCTTAACGTTTTTTGCATTTGTAGTCTCTCATCTTCATTTAGAGTCTCAGCAAAAATGCTTGGTTACCGTCTTTGCGCAAATTATCTCTGTGCTTTAGGATATTTTCTAGGTTTGGTCTTACATCTTTATGGATGGAACTTTAAGTGTGTAGCTTAACCTCATCTGTTGTCACTGTGTTACCTCATAGAACTGACCACAAAGTCTGTGGAAGTAGAGAGCTATAATGGCTGAACAAAAATTCTTTTCTTCAAGAGAACCGAACTGAATTGCCTGTAGAGAAAAAGTTAATAAATTTTAAAATTTTTGTATAGCAAAAGCAAATAACATTGGGACAAAGGTCAATTGCGGAGGAACTACTACAGTTTACGAGGAGATCTAGAAAGGACTTTGTTACAATAGGGCAGTATGTGGCGTGGAACCCAGGGACAACTTGAATGAAGTACTGATAACCCTTCCACAGTACAATAGCAATACTTCAGAAATACTTGTTTCTAAAAGAGTTCATGTTAGAAATTTGCTGTAGATGCTTACTTGTTAGTAATACTGATATATGTTGTATAATGATTGCTTAATTGCTAATTGATGTTTTTCCATAAAACTAAATTCTTTAGCTCTTTACATTTATTGAATGCCATCTGGCTTATGAATTTTTATAAGAACTACCAAAAAAGTAAAAAGGAGCAGGCCCCTTGCCCCATCTTTCTTCTAAAAAGGTAGTAAATATGTATCCCATAATGACTTTTTAATGTGTCTTTAGGGATTTCTTTTTTCTGTAGGAAATAAACATCATTCCACTAAAAATATTTCCTCTCTCTTTCAAGTTGAATTTGCTTCCCATGTCAACCGTAGTCATTGCTGTGGCAGTATACCCTCTGATTCTTTTGTAAAATGTTCTCCATATTATTGTTCTGGGGAAATATTGAGCAAATACTACATGTAAAATATTTTTTATGGGGGCCGGCCCGGTGGCGTAGCAGTTAAGTGTGCATGTTCTGCTTTGTCGGCCCGGGGTTCGCCGGTTCGGATGCCTGGTGCGGATACGGCACCACTTGGCAAGACATGCTGTGGTAGGCTTCCCACATATAAAGTAGAGGAAGATGGGCATGGACGTTAGCTCAGGGCCAGTCTTCCTCAGCAAAAAGAGGAGGATTGGCAGCAGGTAGCTCAGGGCTAATCTTCCTCAAAAAAGAAAAAAAAATGAAATTTTTACCCTGATTGCTAGGGAAAAATCCCACATTTGTTCTTTATTTTTTTATAATAGCTTTATTTTACACATAACGTTTTGGTTTAAAGACAGCATTCATCTTTTGTTGTACAATACCAAAGTATGAAGTAGGTGCCCGTACAATCTTTTTACTTTGCAGTGTTTAATATTTTTGGTGACTTGCCAGCTCTATAGCATCTCTATTTAGATAGTTTTGGCATTATAGTTTTTTTGTTTGCTTAGATAACATGTATATGTGTATGTATATATACATGGTCTTAGTCTGTTTGAGCTGCTGTAACAAAATACCATTGACTTGGATGGCTTATCAACAACTTAAATTTATTTCTCACAGTCCTGGAAGCTGGGAAGTCCAAGATCAAGGCTCTGGCAGATTCCATGTTTGCTGAGGGCCTGCTTCCTGGTTCATAGACAGCTTTCTTTTCCCCTTTTCTTACTTGGTGGAAGGGGTAAGGAAGCTCTCTGGGGTTTCTTTTATAACGACGCTAATACCACTCACGAAAGCTCCACACTCGTGACCTAATCACCTCCTAAAGGCCCACCTCCTAATACATTTATGCATCACTTAACAATGGGGACATGTTCTGAGAAATGCGTCATTAGGCGATTTCGTTGTCGTGTGAACATCATGGAGTGTACTTATACAAACTTAGATGGTATAGCCTACTACGTACTTGGGCTATATGGTACTAATCTTATGGGACCACTGTCGTATATGCAGTCTGGTGATGACCAAAACGTTGTTATGCAGCACGTGACTGTATCATCACGTTTGGGATTAGGTTTCATCATGTGAATTTGAGAGGGATGTGAACATTCAGTCTATAGTGTGCATGTACTTATATGTGTATTATAGGTATAAGCACTAGAGTTTAGCAGAGCTTTGCTGATAAGTAGGCTAGTCTACATGATTTTCTACTTTTTTTCTTCTAATAATCTTATATTAAATACTCAGAGCCAAGAGTAACAGTTACGTCATAAACCAGAAGAGAATTGCTTGGCACCTATATATTTTGAATAAGAGGTAAAAATAACTTCAGTTTATTAGAGGTTTTTTTTAACCTCATCATTAAGTTAATCTAAATTTCTTACTTCAGATGGGTGAAGTAAACGAAAGTGTATTCTCAATTGCTTGTTGGGTCTAATGTGACCAGAAAAAACCCAATCTGTATTAAAGAGTGTTTCAATTATTAGTCATTCTGTGAAGAAATTTGAAATAGTTTTAAAAGAATTTAGTTCCCAAGTTAATACATTTAATTTATTAACATTTAGCCACATTAGGTTATGTGTTAGTTATTCAGAAGGGAGAGAAATAGTTGTAAAAGTAACCAGGGTAAGTGATGATATTTACTTAATTTTTTCCATTATAAAGATACCAGAATGATTATAAATGGCTAATTACTTGCCCCAAAATATTTGGTCACTAAATCACAAAATGTTAGAATTGTTATTTGCCAGGACGAACAGACACACTGCAATTGGCTGTAACATGTCTACATTGTCCATGAATGATAATTATAGTCTGGAGTATCGCATAATATTGTGGAAAACACAGACTGGGGGATAAAAGGCCTGCCTGTGAATCCTAGGTCCTCCTCCTCCTATCTGTTTAACCTTGGGTTAACATGAGCCTACACTTACTTAGCCTTAAAACAGTGATAATTGTGTCTGCTCACAGGTTATGGTGGGAAGAACCTGTAGCTTAGTGCAGCAGATTGTAGACACTACCTCAAGGTCAGTCAGCACAGCATTCAGCCACGGACCGGCATTGCGTTCTAGCTCGGCTCACCACCCACTCTCTGGGAATCTTTGGTTGGGTCATTCCTCTCTGAATTTTAGTTTCTTTGTCTGTAAAGCGGACACATTACAATTGACTTCGCTTACCTCAGAAGATTTATGTGAGGATTAAACTAGATAAATTATGTGCAGTTATTGGAAAATTGTATAACAGCAAACAAATGTGTACAGCATTATTGTCACTTTAAAAACAAAAGCCGCTTAATGGTAACTGGTCATCCTGTCTTAACCTGCCAGATCTGAAAATGTGATACGTCCAGTTGTCCTTCACAGTTCTTGTGATTGTTGCTTTTACGCCTTACTGCAATGGTAGAAGCTGCAGTCTAGGATATTGTTGGCAATTTGAGTCAGAAGTTAGCTGCATTATTAAACCAAGTCATACCCTTTTTAGTAACAGCTCAATGAGAGTTTTGTTGTATATCAAGGGGCTAATATGGCATGGGTTTTAGGGGGAAAACACCTAAGTAGAAAATTGCATCTGTTCTTGTATTGCAAATGTGTGTACATCTA
Source organism: Equus quagga (assembly GCF_021613505.1). Classification (NCBI taxonomy): domain Eukaryota; kingdom Metazoa; phylum Chordata; class Mammalia; order Perissodactyla; family Equidae; genus Equus; species Equus quagga. Next base: position 26,765,917 of record NC_060273.1, on the reverse strand, counting down.
AGCCATCAGAAGAATAAATTTGTCTGATAGTGTACATGGTTTCAGTACACATTGGCGAAATAGCCTGCTGATTGCTGATTGAAAACAGTTGTTAATTCTCTACTTCAATAAATTCAGAGTGGAAAAACTTTCCTTAATAAAGAACAGATTGTGGAGATCCAAGACCTTACTGTGTGGGAATTAATGGCAGATGCATATACTGGTAGTTAAAATGTTTCATTAGATCTTAATGTCTTGCTGTGTTTTTAATTGTTCAGGAATTAGCCTCCAGAATATTAAAACCATCTGTTTGTTATCATGATGAAACAGAATGCTTAAATAGTTATTAATTTGTGTTTCTTGTCTTTTCTTTTTTGAGGGATAATCTGTAAAACTTTGATCCATTTGGAGTTTAGGGAATTTGGAATGTGGAAGTGAAAAATAATTTTTAAACACACCAGTGTTCTGAATAGTTATAGTTTGTTTTTTTCCCTACCTGCTGTGGATATTTTATTTGTATTCTTTTTTATATACTTTTTTGTGTGTGTGTGTGAGGAAGATTAGCCCTGAGCTAACTGCTGCCAGTCCTCCTCTTTTTGCTGAGGAAGGCTGGCCCTGAGCTAACATCCGTGCCCATCTTCCTCTATTTTATATGTGGGACATCTACCACAGCATGGCTTTTGCCAAGCAGTGCCATGTCCGCACCTGGGATCCGAACCGGTGAACCCTGGGCTGCGGAAGCGGAACGTGCTCACTTAACCGCTGCACCACTGGGCCGGCCCCATATATACTTTTTTTTTTAAGTAAGATAAGTTGGTTCTTTTTTTCATGATGTAATGAAAATGATCGCAGAGCTGGTTTAATAGTTGATTTAAACTGTAAGACCTCCCATATAACATGCTGATTATTTTATATTCAAAATCAAGACAGAATTGAGACATTTGGAGGAATGCAGGGAAGCTAAAATTTTTTATTATAAAGACGTGTTCTTCCTACTGTGTTCTACTAGCTCTGCATAAAGACTAAGGGCCTTAGTCTTATAGAAGCAGGCTCGCATTGCTTCTAGTCCTGCCTCTGCTGTTTTCTGCCTTTTGTGACTTTGCTCAGATGACTTAGTCTTGCTCAGCTTTTGCTTCTCCATCTATAAATTGGGAAATACAATTCAATTTACAGAGTTTTGTTGTTCTTAGAAATAATATAAAGGTTGCACATTTGTTTTGTGTAGTAGGCATGTTAATGGCTTTCTTTCTTGGTTACATGGAGCCAGTGAGATATTTTGGGGGCCACTGAGAATGTATGTTAGCACTATACTTTCGAGAACCAGTAGCAAACCTTTTGTTTACCAGCCTTTGACCCTTTGTTGGTAGCCAGACATTGGTGTGTTCAAGTTTTTACCCTCAAAATGAAAATCTCAGCTAGCGTCATCTTATATCTAGTTAACTGCCAGATGTGTAGATCTACAATGGAGAGAACTAATCTACCTTTGCATGAGATCCTAATTTATGTCTCCAAGGGGCCTAGTATTTGTCTTCTCATCTCTGAGTTTGGTTAGGAAATATTGTCAAGTTCTTTCTTCAATAATTTATGCAAATAAGCTAAAATCATGCCAAGAATTGGAAACTATGTATTTGGATCTTTCTACATCTTGGAGAAATGCCATGTGTTTAGACCAAGAATTTCTGATTGTTGGGAAATTTATGGTTCTCTCTGTAAGCTTTCTTTATCTCATCTGTCCCTTATTCAAAATTGGATTATCCCATTTCCTGTGTCTATTTTGCCCAGGTTAAAAAAGGAAAGGCTTCATAACTTTAAATCTTCTGGAGCCAAGTGAAAATCACTTACTATATGGTAGTGAAGTTTGTTGTAAACCCTGAGGCTCTCAGATTCCTCAGAAGCCAGGCAGATGATGCAAATAAATGATACAGGACAATGTAGGGTGTGGGGACCTCGTTAGCACGGTGCTAAAATCACCTTGTATAACTGCAGAGTGAATTCAGCTAGTGCTCCTGTTTCCAGTGGAGTGTGCTGATACTGGAGGTCATACAAACCATTACTCTGCAGTATGACAAAAATAAACTTACACCGTATCCCTAGAAGGTACCTTCTCACTTAAAAATTTATTCAGGAGAATATATTTACTTCCATAACCAATTGGATTTCTTTTTTATTTCTTTCCTGCTTTTTCTCCGCAAAGCCCCCCAGTACATAGTTGTGTATTTTAGTTGTGGGTCCTTCTAGCTGTGGCATGTAGGATGCTGCCTCAGCGTGGCCTCACAGGCGGCGCCATGTCAGTGCCCAGGATCCAAACCTGTGAAACCCTGGGCCACCGAAGTGGAGCGCCCAAGCTTAACCACTCAGCTATGGAGCTGGCCCCTGGGTTTCTTTTATAAACATTATTGTTGTTATTATTATTATTAAATCAGTGTTTGGTAATACACGTGTTTAAATCTTTCTGCCTTTGCGTGGGATATGTTGGAAGAAGATTTTTGCTAGATTAATTTTAAAAGAAAAAGAAAAGTATTTTTTTAAAGCGCTTGTTAGAAGGTAAAATAATTAGGATTTTTAAATGCTTCAGATTATCCAAATTACTTAAAAGTGGCAATCTCGTCAAAAACATGTATAATACTAAGAGAGCTATTAACTTTTCTTGGTAGTGGTTTTTGACCTTTTGCTGAAAAAGTACTTTTAAAATTCTCAAATGCCAGGATGAAGATTTATTAAACTAACTGTAATTATATGCTACTTTTCATTTTATAATCCTATACCTGACTATCTAAAATATCTTAAATTATGTAGGATCAGTGTTCCAAGAACAAACTCAGCAATAGCATTTTTTGAATAATAAGGAATCTAAAGGCTGATTTTGTATAATCGCAAAGCCCACAAGTTCACTAGTGCACATGCCACTTTTCATATTACCACTCAGCTTTTGAGCTCCCCTTATTGACCAGTCCTAAAAGACTAGCTTTTTATAACCCAGACATACTCTTTGTTAATAGCTCCAAGGGCCATTCAGTGGGAGATTTTAAAAACTGAGTTACATGTTGCAGATCTTAAAAGATTATGCATACTGATTAATTGAACTTATTTATTGTCTACTAAATTCTAGGCACTGTTCTATATTCTGCAGATACTGAACAAAACAGATAAAAATTCTTGTTCTAATTTAGCTTATAATCTAGTTGTGGTGTGGTTGAGGGGAGTAGGAAGTTGGAGGAGACAGCGAACAAATAAAATGAGTAAAATATATAATACATTAAAATGTGTTAAATAGAGGCAGGGTCACAATTGTAAATAGGATGATGAGGGAAGTCCTCACTGAGAAAATGACATTTAAGTAAAAGATCTAAAGAAGGGAGAAGATTTGGGCCTAACTGATCGGAAAGGTGAAGTTACTATTAATAACAGCTGGAAACATTGAGAATATTGCTTTAGTCATTTTAAGTTTGAGATGCCTATTATACGTCTAAGTGAAATTGGAAGATGCATCTCGAGCTAGAAACTTGGAATTTTGGGAAGCGATTGGGGCTGAGGATATAAATTAGGCATCATCAGCATGTAGGTAGTATTTACAAGCATGAAACTGGATGAGATCATCAAAGGTAGTGAGTATAGACAACAAAAAGAAGAGGTCCAAGGACTGCACCATGGGGAACCTAACATTAAGAGTTGGGAAGATGTGGAGGACTCATCAAAAGACTGATAAATGAAGAGTGGCCAGAGAGATAGGAGGAAAAGCAGGAGTGAAGCACAGAGCTTCAAGGATGAGGGAGTGACCAGTTGTGTCAGATGCTACTGTTAGATAGGTCAGAAAGTTGGAGACTGAGAGTAACCACTAGGTTTAGCATTTGTAGGTTGTTGATGACTGGTGCTGCCTTTAAAGCCAAGCTAGAGGGACTTATGCCCTGGTCCCTGCTCTGGCCCTTCTTAAGCCATGTCCTTTCCCAGAGTGGTAGAGTTCATAAGGCCAAGAACCTGTGACCACTTGGAGCCCACCACTCCCCATCTACACCATGCTACTGGTTGTCTGGCACGCCAGGATTCCTAGCCCAAATATCCTCAATCTGGCTTTCAAGGTCTATTTCCCGGGTCTGTCCTCCTGAGAGCAGACTGTCCCTCAGCTATGCATATGCCCAAGCCTGAGTTGAGGGCACTGCTAGTGGGAATTGGGTAAAGTGGGCGATGTGGATGGAGCCTGGAGTTGGGCTGAAATGTTATCATATGTACAAGTGAGGCTTCTTCAGATGTGGGACAGAACTGCATTTGGGAAGAGAAGGACACTAGGCCAGGGGCCACCTCTTCTACACTGCCATATTCCATCAAGAAACTTCAAGGAATACAGAATTCTAAATGAAAACCTGGCCTTCTGTGTTATTATGAATGTTCATCTAAGCAAGCTCAGAGGATAAGATATATTTTCTTTAACACTATATTACCTTGATTTACAACTTTTGACTATTGAGACATAAAGTTTTTGGGTCTCTTGGCCCAAGGTCTGCAAATGCTTCTGATAGCCTGTTGTTGAGCTTGGCAGGAGCAGTTTCATGGCGTATAGGGGACAAAAGCTTCATTGGACTGGGTTTAACAGAGAATGGGAGGAGAAAAATTGGAGATACTGAATAAAATGTTTGCAAGACTCTTTTGTAAAGGGAATGAAAGAAATGGAAAGATAGCAGGGTTTCTTCGTTTTGTCTTGATTCATTGTCTTCTCTTCTAACGTGGGAAAAATAATACCCCGTATATTTGTACTCTAAAGAAAAGGATTATATTAGTTTGCTATGGCTGCCATAACAAAATAACACAGAGTGGGTTGCTTAAAAAACAGAAATTTATTTCTCACAGTTCTGGAGACTAGAAGTCCAAGATCAAGATGTTGGCAGGTTTGGTTTCTCCTAGGGCCTCTCTCCTTGCCTTGTAGATGGCCGCCTTCTCACTGTGCCCTCTCATGGCCTTTTCTCTGTGCATGTGTATCCCTGGTGTCTCTCCCTATGTCTCAGTCTCCTCTTCTTATAAGGACACTAGTCAAATTAGATTAGGGCCCACCCTAATGGACTCATTTCAACTTAATTACCTTTTTAAAGTCCCTATCTCCAAATACAGTCTCATTCTGAAATCATGGAAGTTAGGATGTCAACATATGAGTTTTGGGTGGACGTAATTTAGTCTATAATAGAGACCTCAAATACTCTATAGAACGTGCATTTGTGGGACCTGTGCCAACAATGAAATGTCTATGGCTTTTCAAAAAAGTTGACTATAGTGCTTGCTAAACGAGTTTATTTCTGTCCTCATAGAAGTAATGTAGTCACTAATTGGTGATAAGTTTAGTAATATGCAGGTTGCTAAGAGCTGTAGACTGAACTGTGTCCACCCCCCCCCCCCATTCAAATTCATATGTTGAAGCCCTAACCCTGTCAATGTATTTGGATTAAGGAAGTAATTAAGGATAAATGAGGGTCTGGCCTCGTGGCCGAGTGGTTAGGTTCGTGCACACCACTTTGATGTCCTAGGGTTTTGCCAGTTTGGATCCTGTGCACGAACCTGGCACCACTCATCAAGCCATGCTGAGGTGGCGTCCCACATAGCACAACCAGAAGTACCTACGACTAGAATATACAACTATGTACTAGGGGGCTTTGGGGAGGAGAAAAAGAAGAAGAGGAAAAAAAAAAAAGGATAAATGAGGTTGTAAGAGTAGGGCCCTGATAGGATAATGTCCTTTATAAGAAGAGTCACTAGGGCGCTGTAGTTCCCTCTCCCCTCTGTGTGAGGGTACAGAGAGAAAGTGGCTGTCTACAAGCAGGAACACCATTCTCACCAGAAACCGACCCTGCTGGCACCTCGATCTTGTATTCTAGCCCCCAGAACTGGGAGAGAATACCTTGTTTAAGCCACTAGTCTATGGTATTTTGTTATGGCAGCCTGAGCCAACTAACATTAAGATACCCATGGACAGAGGAGAACATTTAGCCTTGGTAAGAGTTTAATTTTTGATTGGATTTGAAATGAATTGATATCATAACAGTGGCAAAATGGAAAGAGGTTTGCTATCAAAATTCATGTCATAAAATTTTTGACATCTTGCAACCAAAGTATTTTATATCAAACTAATTCTAGATGTTCATAATCTTGCAATTAAAATGAATAGCCAGTAAGTGTATAGGTTAGATAAGAACAGTGCCTTTTCTGGGAATAAGGTTTTCAAAAATTATTATGGCAAGTTTAAAATGTATATGAAAATAGAAATAACAGTATAATAAATCCGTATGTGTTAAGACATGGCTAATCCTGTTCCATCTATATCAACCCACACTCTACCCACTCCCACACAGATGCTGTGCCCTCATCACCTGGATTGTTTCAAAAAGTAAATTTCAGATATCAAATCATTGCAGCCATGGGTATTTCAATATGTATCTCTAAAAGGCTCTGATTTCTTATTATAACTATATCAAAACATAAACATCAATTTCTTAATATCAGCAATACCTAGTCAATATACTTATTCCTGAGTTTGTCTCATAATTTTTTTCTACTTTGCTCAAATTAGGTTTAAAACGAGATATATACCTGGCAATTGGTTGAGATGTCTTATGTGTCTTGTTATCTCATTCCTACTCTTCTAGTATATTTACCTTGCACCTTATTCATTGTGGGAATGTGGTGATTTCTGGATTTTGCTGATTGTATCCCCTGACGTGTGGTTTAACATGTGCCCCTGTCCTTGCAAACTTGAAGTATCATCTGCGGTGAAACAGATCCAGGTTTGATTTTTTGCGGGGGGAGGTGATGTGTTCTTATATCAGGAAGCATGTATTATCTGGTTTTCTCTTTGTCTGATGTTAGCAGCTATCGGTGCTTGATTCTTTCTTTGCTTAATTTTTGTTTTTAGAAGGTCCTACAAGGGTAACCAATAAGGTACTTTTTTGTTTGTTGGTTTTCTTTTAATATAATTGTATACGTGTGTATTTAAACATGTGTGATGTGTTTCAACTCATCATGTTATTAATGCTATTGATACTCAACTTGTCCCATCTTTGTTTAGTTTTTACCCCTTAAATTTGACTCCCCAAGTCTCTTTGACTTGGTCTTTCTGGGATGACAAGATGTGCCAGACTCATCTTACACGTTTCCTTTCTTAGACTTTGGTTGGCTATTTTTGCATAGTGGAATGGGAAAAACAAAAGGGGTAAAGTGTTTTATATTTGAGGGTGATGGTTATTTTAAAGAACGCTAAGCCATTTAAAAAGTTGTTTGAAAATGTGAATGTTTGTGAATTTGTTATTTTTGCATATTCACTCTCACCAACCAAATAATATTGTCTCAGAATTTTTTTAATAATCAAAATCTCATTTTCAGAAGGCTAGAAATTATACCAAAGTAGTCAAACATTCCTTTATCAATTACTTTTCCATTGCATTCATGTATTGTGTGTGAATTTCTGATCCTTCATATATATATATATATTTAAGATTGGCACCTGAGCTAACAACTATTGCCAATCTTTTTTCTGCTTTTTCTCCCCAAATCCCCCCAGTACATAGTTGTATATTTTAGTTGTGGATCCTTCTGGTTGTGGCATGTGGGACGCCACCACAGCGTGGCCTGATGAGTGATACCATGTCTGCGCCCAGGATCCCAAAACCCTGGGCCACCGAAGTGGAGCGTGTGAACTTAACCACTCGGCTACAGGGCTGGCCTTCTCTGATCCTTTCTGAAAACAGATTTATCCTTTAGTTCACAGTCATACCCAAGGAATGCCAAACACCTTCAGTTTGTTCAGGCTTTTCTCTTTTAATCTCATTTTTGTACATTCCTTTTTCTTCTATAGTTTAGACTTCCTTTTTGGTAGAAAATGAAGAGTAAGGTATGTTATCATGCCTTTTGTTAACATAATTCAACCTAGAAATAGTACCCAAGTTGTAGATAGAGATATTAGTTATATATCAAGCACTGCTTTTTACACTTCCGTTCTCTTCCCTTCACGTTAAGTTGTAAAGAAATAGTATCGTTAATAGCCTCTTGGGCAAATCGTAGAGTAAAGTTATGATTCTCTTGATAAGCTCTAGAGCACTATGAAGTTCTCTTGTCTGGGTTGAGTGTGTCTGTTGGAAGGGTGTCAAAGTTGGTCATATTGCTCTTGATTGTCTTCATTGCTTCTTGTTTATCTTTGAGACTGTGCAGTCAGATTGATCTTGGCTTAGTTTCCTCTCTTTATTTTGTCTTTGAGTTTTTTCTACTGCTCTGAAGTCTGCTGAACCCCTTTAAATGTGGAATAATGTATGCGTTGGGCAAGTGCGTCTCCAGTAGTTTCCATTTTTCAAGCTAATAACACAATCTTCTAGTTATTATTTGTTAAATATTCTTAAATATTTGTTTGGGAACATCACTGCCATAGGTAAGTGACACTCTAAAGTCCAGGCATATCCAAGACCTCTATCTTATTTTGCATTACTAAAATTTGCCTAGTTCTGTTGGAGTGATTTTATGATACACGGATTTAGAGGCAATTTCTCGTTTTCTTGTCTTTGTAAACCCACTGTCATTGGTAGAATTCTAAGATGGCTCTCAAGATATGTGTCCCCTGTTCACTCCCGTGATTAGACTTTTTTATATAGCAGAGTTGGCTTTAAGAAAGGGAGTTACCTTCTATGGGCCTAACCTATGATTTAATCAGATAAAGTCCTTAACAGGGACCTGACTCTTTCTCGAGTAAGAGATTAAACTGATGGAATCTCTTACTTTTTTAAATAAACTGCTTTATTGAAATATAAGTTATATACCATAAAATTCACTCGTAAGTAAAAAATTTAGTTTTATTAAATTTATAGAGTTGTGCAACAATCACTATACTCCAATTTTAGAACTTTGCCATAGCCTCAAATATTTTCCTTGTACCCAGCTGTGAAAGGATGGACTCTTATATTCTTGTGAAAAATTCTGCTAGAACTTGGTAGACTATCCTTTAACCTATTATTAAGTTTAATTTGCTGTATTTCATCAGATTTTTGCAGCTCTTTTAATTAAGATCATTCCATAGTGCCCTCTTCGTTTTGTTATTGTCAGATTTGGGCACAGATTAGCTTTGGATGTTTTTTTCACCCTCTGGATCAAATTTTGTTAAATTTGCTTTAAAACTTTAAAGTATTTGATTATGATTTTGACAGTACTACCATAGAATAATGTTTATTGCTATAATTTAGAAATGTGCTTATCACATTTTTGTAATGATAATCACATATTTCACATTATATATTATTATATTATCACATTATCATTATATAATATATTATTTCTATTTTTGGTTTTTCTTTGTATTCTTAGATTTTTAAGATGTATGTCTCCTTTATCTTTGTGGGTTTTGTTCCCAATTTTAATCTAATTTATTAATTGTATAATTTTTTTTTTTAAGATTTTATTTTTCCTTTTTCTCCCCAAAGGCCCCTGGCACATAGTTGTATATGTTTTAGTTGTGGGTCCATCTAGTTGTGGCATGTGGGATGCTGCTTCAGCATGGCTTGATGAGCAGTGACATGTCCACGCCCAGGATCCGAACCGGTGAAACCCTGGGCCGCCGAAGTGGAGTGCTCGAACTTAACAGCTCGGCCACGGGGCTGGCCCCTAATTGTTTAATATTTTGATTTCCAATTCATTATGTAGTTATTTTAAAAATCTCCTTTCTTTAATTTTCCCTATAGTTGCTTTTTTGTCTTATTTCTTTATGTTCATTATGATTTCTATAATTAGGCTATTTATTTCTATTTCCCATTTAATAGAAAATAAATGAATTAACCTCTAGCACAGATATTACAGATTCTGTAGAGTTAATTTACATGTTTATAGTTTTCATTTTCTTAACTTTTAAGTGGTGTTTTTGTGATTTTGTCTTTGACTCAATTTTAATTGTGGAGAGAATTTTTAAAAAGAACTTTTTGAAAAAGATTTTTAAAAATATCTAGATGATGTGAATATTTAGTTCAGAGTGTTGTCATTAATTTTTATCATAGCAAAGGCTGCTCATGTAATTTTTACATTTCGCAATTTATTCTGATATTTTTTGTGACCTAATACATCTTCAATTGGTGGTAATGTCCCGTAGATGCTCTGGATGGTATGGTCTCTGTAAGTTACCATATTTACTATCTATTGCCTGAGTCAAACTGAGTTTTTTTAACTTCTCTGTCCTTTTTTATTGTTCTGTTTTCTTTCTCCCTGATTAGTAGGATGCTAAAGTCTCCACCTTCTGTTTATTTCCTTTATTATTTAAAATGTTTTTACTATATATAATGGCATATCAAAGTTTATAACTTAATCTCTTAGTATAAAGTACAGGAGTATAAAAGATAAAGAGTATACCTTTTATCACTCTAAAATGTCTATCTTTGACATATGACTTCATCTAGTCATTTATTTCTGTTAAATCTTTTTTTCTCTTTTTTTAAATTTAAGAGTCCTTTATAACTAACAAATAATAGGATATTTATTTATCTATTTTACCTAATACAAAGTAGCTGTCCTTGCTTTTTTTTAAGTGAGAGCTTAATCCACGTATATTATTGTTATTATAACCAATATGCTTAGTTATATGCTTTTGCTTTCTTGCTGTTTCCCTTATTTTCTCTCCATTTCTTTATTAATTATGGTATTGATCCTTTTATCTTTCATAATGATTTGGAAGACAAACATTTTTAATATCTAAATTTGCTAATGGTTAACTTTTAAGATTTTCAAATCCTTACTTAAAATTCTTTCTCTGTTGAAGACAATAACAAGATAACTTCTGATTCTATGATCCCCAAGAAATTTCGCATAAATTCTTTGCCCTGCCCTAGTTTCCAGAATTTAATTTTTAACTTTTTGGCACAACTTGTTTTGTACATTTAAAAATACAATATATTATTCATTTCTGAAGAAAATGTTTTTTCTATTCAGCTTTGTTATTTTCTGTATAGTAGTTATTTCCTGTTAGCTCATTTTGATGTGTCAGCTTTTTCATAAAGTTTTTTAGTTTGGTTCTGTGCCTCTCATCTGAACTACCTTTTAAAGCCTAAAGGGATAAATTAGTAGAAATGTCACCCAACCTATGAAACTTTCCCCATTTGGGGACATTTTGAAAAAACAAAACAACATTTTTACAAGATTAAATACTTGCTGCTTTGATGCAAGTGAAGGTGTATTACAAAATTTTGTTGAATAAAAGAAGATTCTGTACTTACTGACACATTTTTCAAGCATTGTGTAGAATTCATTTAGATTCCTATAGGAAAACTCAGCAATCTGAGATAGAATTTATGCTGCTTTTAGAACCAAAACTGTGGTAGGAGATTACTTTTGGATGCTCTACTATATTGCAGTGCATAATTCACATCCTTCCTCTTGAGTTCCAGGCATAGATATCTTCTCTACACACTTTATCTTTCTATGAATTTTGTTTGAAGGGTTAATGACACCTGCTGAGCATCTAGCATCTTGTCAGAATTCTCCATAATCAAGCTGAAAAGAATGGCACAGTCTGGCTCACAAATCTTGGCAGATGTGCACAGAATTGCTTTACCTTGACTCAATCCAGGTTAATGGGACTTTGTTATATTTTCATTAGCAATGTGAGAAAACTGTGGATCTCTGTTTTCCTAATTAGTGGTTAGTAACAGTTAACTCTATGATGAGATCACAGTTTCAGAGTTTGGAGAATATATTATTGACAATGAGATTTAATGAAAAACAACTGGCTTCTTACTTTTTATAAAAGTTGTTAATCTTATTTATTTCTTTTTGAGGAAGATTAGCCCTGAGCTAACATCTGCCGCCAATCATCCTCTTTTTGCTGAGGAAGACTGGCCCTGAGTTAACATCCCTGCCCGTCTTCCTCTACTTTATATGTGGGACGCCTGCCACAGCATGGCTTGACAAGCAGTGCATAGATTTGTATCTGGTATCCGAACGGGTGAACCCTGGGTCGCCCAAGCGGAACGTGTAAACTTAACCACTGCGCTACTGGGCCAGCCCAATGTGAATCTTATTGATAGATGTGCTGCCACTCTTGACACATACTAGCTTCCTTTAATTTTGTCCGTTTTGTTCTAATTCTGCTGCCTAAACTATATAATATTCTAATGGGAAGAAACTTCTGGAACTGGAGAGTCCATTACAGTAATTTTTAAATAAACGAGGTCCTGAATTATCTCAAGCCTGATAGTAAGAAATCTGATTGCATCAGTTATAGCAAAGCTTTCTTATAGGAGAGCTACCATGGATGCTAGGAGAAATCAATGCAAGCAGATCGATTTTTCTTGGGTCTTTAAATGTTTGAGCCAGCACCTGGCCTTTGTAATGTCTCTTGGTTGTAGGTAATAGCTGGGAATTTCAGGTGAAGGATTATAACCTCTGAGTTAGTTATGCTACCCCAAATGATCCATTGGACATGGCGGAAAATACCAGTTTTAAATGTATTCATGGGATTAGGAATGAATACTTCTTTGCCTGAAATCTTGTGGTTTAGCTTTAGTACTTACTGTAGTCAGTCCATTTCTTTGAAATATTGAGCTTTCTGACAGCTTAAAATCCTAAGTTTCCTTTAAACTTGATCCTGGCTTTGGAGGAGAAAGGGATAGTGTGGGGGTAGATTTTATGTAAGGTTCTCTGAAGAGAATTCACTGAAGTGCTTTTGCTGGCAGGGCACAGGGAAGGCTAGCAAGCTGCTTCCTCTTGGTTTTTCTTAGGTTTTGCCCTTAGCCTAGATCAACATTTAGTCAGAAAATTTATGCCAGGGCCACTGGCATCTCTTGTTGGGGCTTGTTGAAGTCATCATTTTCCTTCCATGAAGAAACATGGAAGAGACCCAAATGCAAAGTCTAGATTTTATTAAGCCAGTTGGATATTAAGAAAAGTCTTCACGCCTTTATACCCTTAATTCTCTGCTGGATGTTTCTCACCCTAATTTGGAAGACTGAGTTTTATATACATCTCTTGATTAAATATTACCTAATAAGATTTCTTTCCTTGTGAATACAGTCAGGTACCACAAATGTATTAAAAATATATTCTATGGAGAATTCTGATATACTGCAGAATCATTAATTCTAGGTTAAATGTAAACACATCAGTGGGCACTAAGAATTAAAATGAAGAGAGCAGTGGGCAGTAGAGACAAGGGTTTAGTCCGAGATCTCCTGCCTGATTCTGAGCACATAATTTGCTCTGTCTCTTCATCCATCCATTGGAGGTAGCTTCGTCTACCTTTTCCTAACTCAGAGATCCAGTGGGATAAGAGTTCTGACATTGCTTATGAATTAGAGGGCCCACTCCACATACAGGTTTCATCATCAGTACAAATGTATTTAACAGTAGGATATTTTAAACTTGAAAATATATCATAATTATCAAGGGCATTTAATGAGGAATGATATGCTAGTTAAACTTTGAAAGCATATGTTAAAAAATAAATATAGAAATAAAGAGCTCTTCAAAGACCATAGTGGAAGAGATAATATCTGAGTTTAAAAAAGTCTTGTCCTGAGAAGCACAGAGAAGGTAAGGCTGAGCATTTGAGACAGAGGAAATCTAGTGTGAAAAAGCACAGAGCAGGAGTGGACATGACATGTTCAGGAAGTTGAGAGAAAGTGATGTTCACTTTAGATTAAATCCTCCTTTATTATAAGTATAAAAGTTAAAACTTGAAGAGAATGACAATATTCTGAACTTTTATTCCATAGTAATAAGAAAAGGCTCATACAGCTTGTATCTGAATTAATTTAGAATTAGCAGGTTAGCAGTAATTTAGGAGAAAACTAAATACTTAAGGGCTTTGGAGGAGACAAAGTAAAATTAGCATCATTTTTCTGGGTTCCATTAGAGAAGTCTGTGTCCATATGTGTGTGACTCATATCCTCATATGGACTGATGGTTTCAATTGTGTGTTTGTTCTCCCCGTCCCCCCTACCCCAAAACTCCCCAGTGCATGGTTGTATATCCTAGTTGTAGGTCCTTCTAGTTCTTCTGTGAGCCGCCACCACAGCATGGCAACTGACAGATGGGTGGTGTGGTTCCATGACTGGGAAGTGAACCTGGGCCACCGAAATGCTGAGAATGCTGAACTTTGACCACTAGACCATCAGGGGTGGCTCTGTGTTTGTTCATTTTTAATGGAAAATCAGAGCTAGGTAAATGTGTAGAACTTCCTGAATGTGAAAATCAGAGTTGGGTAGTTGTATGAAAACTGCTAAAATGTAAGCTTCGTAGGATCAGAGACTTTCTTTTTTATTTATTTATTTTGGGGGGGTTTAACTGTTACTACCAGGCCCAAATGTGGCACTTAATACATATTTGTGGAATGAGTGCTGGCTTAATTTACTTAAGCTGTAGGTCTTGGTTTGGTACTTTAAATATCTGGCAGAGATCTCCAGAATGTTGTCTCAGAAAACAGGATCATTAAGTGTCTTCCCAGAGGTTAAAGCATAAAATGTAGCGTCTCCTCATTTTTCTCCTAGGAGGGGAAAACTTTGTTTCTTGTTCTGTTTTTTTGTTTCTTTTTTTCAGAAGAGGACAGAAGAAATAAAGTGGGAAATCCTAGTTGGTGTAATCTGTCTTTAGCTTATTCAGTGTTTTTGGTCTTTTTATTAGTCACAAAAAATCACAATGGAACAGAGGAGTAATCTGAGGGAAGATTACTTTCCAAGATCCATGGACCTTTGTTAGACTTTTCAAGTGTTTATTTAAGCCTTGCTAAGTCTTTTATCTATATTGACATTGTCATGTTTCTTTCTATCACAGCTTGCCTGGCACTATTCAGAAACTGAGAAGAATGTTAAAGATCAGGACCTTAAATAGTTCACTTTTGACAAAGAATAAAGAACAGGGGTGAAGAAACAGTTGTGTGAGGAGACCACTGACTCTTTTCTTTTTTCTCCTTTCTTTTGCCTTTAGCTCAAGCCAGGGCAGAACAGCTGCAGGGACAGTGACAGTGAAAGCGCCAGTGGAGAATCCAAGGGCTTCCACAGGAGCAGCTCTCGGGAAAGGCTCAGCGATGTAAGTTTAAAAAAAAGGAAAAATCTAACAAAACCACAAGACCACATATCCTTTGGGCAAGTCTCAATTCCCCAACACTCCCATCCTTTCACATCACTTTGTATATCCAGGCATGTTGTTCTATTTTCTAGTTTGATCTAAAATGTGTTTTAACAAATAATAAGGTAGATGGGAATAAATATTTGTCACCTTAGGAACAACAGATTACAAAGGGAAGTGATAATACTATTAATGTTAGTGTTACCAATGAAAGAAATAGGCAGTGCTACAGCTAGGAGACCACGTCATTTAACCATGGGCTTTTTGTGATTTCTTCACCTATGAGGTTGATAACAATCTCTTTGTGCCGTTTTATTCCTGTTGGAAGAGATGACTAACCAGACACTTACTTGGCAAGAGAAGGATTAAATTTCCTGACTGATTTCTGGGGGAGAAGCCATTGTGAGAACACACCATACCTCTTGTGGGGTCTGTCAGCCCTCCAGACCTGGCTTTTGCTTCTCTTCGGCTTCCTATCCACCAACAGGCCAGTTCTCCCTTTGCCACTTCTGAGAACCACCTGGCCCTCCTTGGATGCTCCTGACTTCTTCCCTAATGTGTCATGTAACAGGATTCTTGACCCATCTTTGCCCGTGAGAACAACACTTGGAAACTTTCTTGTATAATAGATCAAGTAGGGAGAAATTTTTACTATTGATACCAACAAAGGAACATTAGCAGATTAAGTGAGCCAGTACTCTGAAGAAAGAGACAGAAATTCAGTCTCTGAGTTTCAAGAAGAAGAAGCAGAGTTAGGATGTATAGTAAGTTGCAAAAACCGTCACCTCTTGTCGTCTTCTTTTTTTATACTCTAAAGCAGTTGTCTTCATTATGGTGTACAGGATGATCCAGTGTGTTACTGGAAGAAAATATTAGTAGTTAATTGTTTTTTGTCTAAAAAAAGAGAAGTTATACTTTACTAATGTTCAATTTAATAAGCAGTGAGTAGTTCATGTGTATAATTTATAAACACACGTATCTTAGGAGTGTGCTCAAAACTTTTTTTTTTCCTTCTTCTTCTCCCCAAAGCACCATAGTACGTGGTTGTATATTCTAGTGTGAGTGCCTCTGGTTGTGCTATGTGGGACGCCGCCTCAGCATGGCCTGATGAGCGGTGCCATGTCTGCGCCCGGGATCTGAATCAGCGAAACCCTGGGCCGCCGAAGCGGAGTGCACGAACTTAACCACTTGGCCCTGGGGCCGGCCCCTGCTCAAAACTTTTTTACTAAGAAGTGTTCATAAGCATAAAAGGTTAGAGACTACTGCAGCACATTGAGTCATTCCCTATCATCTCCCATTCATTTTTCCATCAGCCAACCTGTACAGCCCCAAAACACAGCCATCTTTCTATATCTCTCAAGAAAATTTGTATGATTTAGGGTCAGATTTGATGTATGGGTGAGTTCTTACAAGAATTAAGTGGAACAAACAAAGCATAATTATTTCTATGGTACTGTTAATCTCTTAGTTATAGATAATCGCCTCCCCTTCTTCAGTATAATATCAATTATATGAAGACTACTAACTCAGTCTTTTGCTGTGAGAATGAGTATGTCTGTGTATAAGAACATTTCTTTGTGTGTTTATATGTTTCATTAATTTTGTGATGGAGCTATATATTATAATAATAAACTTATAACAATATTTTTTACTTAAGTTGTTAGCAACAATACTTAATACTTAAATAGCTGTTCTTCTGAGATATTGTTTTTCTTTTAGTATGAAATCTTATTGGCCCTGGAAATTAAAGTTAGTTAATCATAATTTTATTAGAGAGTGGCAATATGAAAGGCACATTAGTCCAAGGGACAAAAGCACAGTATTGTACAGTCATTGAGATCTTTTGACTGGTTGCCCTTTTCACAAGATCACTTTTCATTAGATTAAAGGAAACTGGCAAAAGATATCCTGTGTTCATGGATGGGAAGATTCAATGTTATTAAGATGTCAGTATTACCCAAAGCAATTTACAGATTCAGTGCAATTCCTATGAAAATTCCAACAATCTTTTTTGCAGAAATAGAAAAGGAGATACTCAAGTTCATATGGAATGGCATGAGGCCTCTAGTAGAAAACACAATATTGAAAAAGAAGAACAAGGTTGGGAGCCTCACAATTCCCAATTTCAAAACTTACTACAAAAGCTACAGTGATCAAAACAGTATGGTATGGAGCCATGCCTGTGGCTAGTGGTTAAAGGTTGGTGCACTCTGCTTCAGTGGCCCAGGTCCGGTTCCCAGACACAGAACCACACCACTTGTCTGTTGGTTGCCATGCTGTGGCAGTGGCTCACATAGAAGAACTAGAAGGACTTACAACTAAAATGTGCAACTGTGTACTTGGCTTTGGGGAGAACAAAAAGAAAAGAGGAAGATTGGCAACAGATATTAGCTCAAAGTGAATCTTTCCCAGAAAAACAAAAACAAAAACAAGAAACACCAATATGGTACTGGCATCAGGACAGACATACAGACCAATGGAATAGAATTGAAAGTCCAGAAATAAACTCATGCATCTATGGCCAACTGATTTTTAAGATGAGTGCCAAGTCCATTCAAGTGGTAAAGAATTTTCATCAGATAGATGGTGCTGGACAACTGGATTTCCCCATGACAAAAATGGAGTTGGACCCCTATATCACAACAAATACAAAAATTAACTTAAAATGAATCAGTGACCTAAATATAAGAGCTAAACTGTAGAACTCTTAGAAGAAAACATGGGTAAATCTTCATGACATTGAATTTGGCAGTGGATTCCTAGATAGGACGCCAAAATCATGAGCAGCAAAAAAGAAAATAGGTAAATTGGACTTCATCAAAATTAAAAACTTGTGCATCAAAGGGCATTATCTAGAAAGTGAAAATAAAACCTGCAGATTAGGAGAAAATATTTGCAAATCATGTAACTGACAAGTGTTTAATATCCAGAATATTAAAAAAACTCCTAGAACTCAACAACAAAGACAAACAACCCAATTCAAAAATGGGCAAAGGACTTGTGCAAAGAAGATATACAAATGGTCAGTAAGCACATGAAGGATGCTCATCATCATTAGTCATTAGGGAAATGCAAATCAAAGCCATAGGAGATATCACTTTACATCTACTAGGATAGTTATAATAAGAACAAAAGGAAAATAACAAGTGTTAACAAGGATATGGAGAAATTGGAACCCTCCTATGTATGTCGGTAAGAATGTAAAATGGTATAGCCACTGTGGAAAATATCTTGGCAGTTCCTCAAAAAGCTAAATATGGTATTACTATATGTCCCACCAATTCCACTTTTAGGGATATACCCAAACAAATTGAAAACAGGTACTCAGATACTTATACACTTATATTCATAGTAGCGTTATTTACAATAACCAAAAGGTGGAAAAAACCCACGTGTCCATCAACAGATGCATGGATAAACGAAAAGTGGCATATATGGAGAACAGAATATTATTCAGCCATAAAAAGGAATGAAGTTCTCATACATGTTACAACATGGATGAACCTTGAAAATATTATGCTAGGTGAAAGAAGCTAGACATAAAAAGACAAGTATTGTATGTTTCCACTTACATGAGGTATCTAGAATATGCAAATTCCTAGAGACAGAAAGTAGAACAGGAGTTATTAGGGACCAGTGGTAGGGGTGGGGAGTTATTGCTTAATGGTGACAGAGTTTCTCTTTGGAGTAATGAAATAGTTTTGCACAATATTGTGAATATAATTAATACCACTGAATTGTACACTTAAAAATGGTTAAAATGTCAAACTTTATGTTATAGATATATTTTATCACAATAAAAATAATGTAAAAAAATTAGGGCTATAACAATCCTGCCAGTCTTATGTCAAGCTAGTCTATGAAATACTTTGAGTTCACGCAGCCTTTTAATTGACTAAAATTCATACTTTTTGCTACAACATTATTAAAAGATCAAGGAAAAAGTAGAAATGACCAAAAAAAATAAAAAAGAGAAAGAAGCATTAGTTGGCATTTAGTGAGACGTGAGCAAACCTCCAGCAACTGCTTTCCTTGACACCAGCATTCTGAGGCTGCAGTCTTCCCTCAGAGCTCTTGTAGTCTAACATCTGCTGAGATGAAGCCTTTCGACAAGTCAAGCCACAGAATGATTCTTTTGGATACCAGGGCATCACCTACCCACACAGTATTTTAAAGAATGAAGATGCCCCCATTTCTTTCAAAGGGAATGAGTGACTGTCAGAGAAGGAGGACATGGAGTCAAAGACCACCAGTGGTTTGTTTTTTAGAATATTTCCCATGTCTCTCCTTACCATGCTTGTGCTTTCATTTACTTCCTTGATCATATGGAAAATAGTTTTTATAACTATTTTAATGCTCTTATCTATTGATTGTGTCATGTATGTCATTTCTGAGTCTGTTTCTATTAGTTGCTTTTTCTCCTCATACGGATTGTATTTCCCAGCTTCTTTGCATGCCTGACAATGTTTTCTTGAATGCCAAACATTCAAATTTTTCGTTGAAAATTCACATTCGTGAATTTTTCGTTGTTGGGTGCTGGATATTTCTGGTTTCTATAAATATTCGTGAGTTTTATTCTGAGATGCAGTTACATCACTTGAAAATAGTTGATTTTTCTGAGGTTTGCTTTCACGCTTTCCTGAGTGGAACCAGAACAGCCTTTAGTCTAGAGCTAATTTTTCCCTGTACTGAATACTCTGCCTAATTCCTGATGTATTACACGGTTTTTCCACTGTGACTGTTGGGAATCCCAACTATTCTCTGCCGTGTGAGCTCTGGGAATTGTTCTACCTGCTCCTTCCAGTGCTTGTTTTCCTTGCCTCCCACAAATGTGCTCCTGTAGACTCAGGTGAAGACTAGAGGGCAACCTCCTGCAGGTTTCATGATTCTTTCTCTCCAAAGCTCTCTTCTCTCCCATCCTCTGATTTGCAAATTTCAGCTGCCTTGGCTTCCCCTGATTATCAACTCTCCTTTTCAACTCAGGGATACTTCTGGTCTCCACCTGGATCATCTCCCACCCACCCCCCGACCCTCTGGTGGCGTGAAAACTCTCTCCAGGCAGTAAGCTGGGGGCAATTGTAAGGGTCCTCCTATGTATTAAATGTATTAAATACATTTTGTCTACTTAAGCTGCTAACATGGGAGCGTATTTTTCAGTCCCTGTTAGTCCATCATGTCCACTACTGGGTTTTCAGCTGAGACACAAATTCCTGTAAGTCTTCTGCTCACTTTTAGTGATATTTTTAGAAGCTTTGGCACTTGAGACTTACTCTCAAGTACAGCTAATCAAGATACTGTATTATTTCAGCTTTGTTATTTTGAATCAGACAGGCAAAAATAGTAAGAATAAAGAATATTTGACTCATGGGTAAAGCTTAAAGTCCAAATGTGCTTGCCTTTTCTCAATTACATATTTCTAAACCATATTGCCAGGTGTGAATAATTGTGTACAAGGACTTTCAGTTTGTCCACATCAAGGAGACAGTAATTTGTTTAGTCACTAAGGAGAAAGTTAAGGAGAATAAGAATATATAAATATTCAAGATAAGTTTTTCAAGGGGGAAATTATTGCATCTGACTTATGCAGAATTTTGTGACTGAGGAAGTTGTCAAAACTTAGTGGCTAAATTTACTTATAAACTTAGTAGATAAAACAAAGCCCCAAATTATAAAATGGTCCTGGGCATTCATTACAGACACGCTAAGTTTTAATAGCAGTTTATTTGTTATCTGTGTGACCTTGAGCAACTTAATCTTTCTAAGCCTTGTTTTCTTTATCTGTGAAATGGGGATAATTTCAGCTGCCTTGTAGATCTCCTTTAAAGATTACATTTGAATCACATAGCACAGTTTTTGGCATATCCTCTGTGTTCAACAATATTTCCTTTTTGCTTCAGATTTAGAACTTCCCTTAGGAGCCTTCTCTACCCTTTTTAATTTGAATTCCCTTGTAGCTGTCAACTTGCTAAGACCTGCTTATCTCAATCATGACAAACACGAGTCTTGCCTCAGAGTAAAATCCTCATTATCCTATGTCTCCTTACCTATTTTTCTCAACCCCCAACTGTCCCTCTTATTTCCCTGTCCCAATATTGGATCCTAGAGCTTGTATCCTCAAAGTCAAGGTCTGTTCCTTCCTCTGTCTTACTTCTCCTGTCCACTTAGTCACTCTCCTTGATCTGCTGACTTTATTTCTGAAGAGCTGTTTGGGTACAATTATCTTCTCCTTGGCTATACTGATGCTTCAGATGCCCTCACTATTTCTTACACGTATGATTCCTGTAGCCTCTCAATGATTTCACCTGCCCTGTCTCTGTTTCCTTTGCACTGTGCTCTACAGTGCTTCCACAGTTGCTTTTCTGAGAGTCAGAGCTCACAATTAAACTGTCTTGAGATATTCTGGACAAAGTCTGCGCTCGTGAGGATTATTTGCAGAGCCCTCCACAAGTGTGAAGCTACTTCATCTTCTCTCTCTCCCTCTACTTCCCCATCTTTGTACCTTATACTTAGTCCCTCTGAACCATTGTTTTTTTCTTGAATAATATGTACTTTAAAATCTTCCTACCTTTGTTTATTCTTTTGTTTCCTTCCCTTTTTTTCTTTTTCTTTTATTCTACCAGCCCTAATGTCACTTCCTCTAGCAAACTCTCCCCACCCCCCTGTGGAAGTAAAATCTTTTAATGCTTTATTCAAATGAGTATATGGATATGACTCTAGTTGCTCTCCGAAAGTTTGAGTCAGGTTTTTAGTTATGAGAAGGCAGAAAAATGTTTAATACTTCTTAAGTGTTCCAGACTTTGAAAGAATTCAAAAATTTCAGAAAATAGTGAAAAGAGATTAAATTCTAGCATGTCTTGTGCTAAACAGTTCTCTAATCTTTAGTTCTGTAGCTGTTTATAGTTCACTTAATATGATCACAGTTGAGGCATTTCTTCTACTTCTTCTTGAGATACCCTGTCTCCTACCTCAAAGCTCCCAGATTTTGGGGTTTTATTGACTTATTTATCCCACTATGCTGTCCTTCACCCACCCATGCAAGCATCTCTCCTGTCCTCCCTTCTTCCCACCCTCCCTCCAGACCTTTATTGAGGTTTTACTCTGTGCCAGGTTCACTAGCTGCTAGTAAGGAAGAAACAGACACGGGCCACACCATCAATGAAGTTCACCATATTTAAGAAAATCTAGTCCAGACCTGTGAAGGACTCGATATTATCTTTCTCCTTTTTATCTTTATTTATTTGTGCCAGATTTTCCTTTTCCCTAACAGCTCGTTTGTGTATTTTTTCCATTCCTGTACTATATATTTATATATTTTCCAAGATAAGTCATTGTTTTGGTTGTCCAGAAATATTTATCAGACACGTTTTATGTGTCAGGTATAGTTCCAGGAGCTTGAGGTTGAATGGTGAACAAGATGAAGCCTCTGCCCTCATGAAGCTTCCATTCTGTTGAGGGAAGGCAAACAACAAAACTGTTAGCAAATAATAAAATGTATATATTATTTCATATTACTCTCTTATGTAATATATTTTTGATATAATACATTTTATGAAGTAAACAAAACAGTAATGAGAGGTGCAAGGGTGTGTATTGCTACTTTAGGGTGTTTGGATAAGGCTTTTCTGAATAGGTGACTTTTGAAGAGAAGCCTGAATAAAGAAGAAGAGATAGCCCTGTGAAGATCTGTGGGAAGAACATTCTGTGCAATAGGAACAAGCTCAAGGCCCTGAGTCGGAGCAAGCATGACATGTTTGAGGGAAAGAAAATAGGACAGTGTGGCTAGAGTACAGAGAATGAGCACAGAGATTGATCCCATAATATCTTCTAGTCTATGGTAAGGAGGCTAGATATTGTAGTGGTTCCCTGGGCTTCTGGAACTAGTGACCACAACGGAGTAGCTTAAAACAACAGAAATCTATTATCTTGTAGTTTTCAAGGCTGGGAGTCCAACATTAAAGTGTGAGCAGGGCCATGATCCCTCTGAGGGCTCTAGAGAAGAATCCTTCCTTTCCTCTCTAGCTTCTAGTGGCATCTGGCAATCCTTGGTATTCCTTGGCTTATGACTACAACAATCCAATGTCTGCCTCTATCTTTATGTGGCCTTCTACTCTTTTTGTAGCTTTGTGTATCTTTTCCTCTTCTTATAAGGAGAGCAGTTGTTGGATTTAGGGCCCAGTATTACCTCAACTTAATTACATCTGCAAAGACCCTATTTCCAAACAAGGTCGTTATATCAGTCAGGGTTCTCAAGAGAAACAGAACCAACAGTTTGTATAGATATACACAGTTTTGGAGGCTGACAAATCTCAAGATTGGCACTCAGCAAGCTGGAGAGCCAATGCTTAGTTCCAATCTGAGTGCAAGGCCTGAGTCTCAGGAGAGCTGATGGTGTAATTCCAGTCCAAAGACTGAAAGGTTCAAGACCCAGGAAGAGTCAGTGTTTCGGTTTGAGTTTGAAGGTAGGAAAAAACTGTTATTCCTAGTTTGACTGTGAGACAGGAGGAATCCCCTCTTATTCTGATGGTCATCCTTTTGTTCTATTCAACTGAGAAGATGAGAGCCACCCACATTAGGGAGAGCAGTATGCCTTACTTAGTCATCAATTCAAATGTTAAACTCATCCAAAAACACCTTCACAGAATAACATTTGACCAAATGTGTGGGTACTCAGTGGCCCAGTCAAGTTGATGCATAAAATTACCCCTCACAATCACATTCTGAGGTTCCAGGTGGACATGAATTTTGGAGGGACACTATTCAACTCACTATAGGTTATTATTTAAAAAGCCACTGCAAGATGTTAAAAGGAATAGTGTTACAATTTTTACTTTAAAATGTTTACTTTGCTTTTTATATGAAGAACTGCAGATAAAGAGGAGAGCAAGAATCAAATCAGAGGAAGAACCAGAAGTCAGTTGAGTATCCATGAGAGCTGGTGACAAACTCGAAGTGGGTTATAACAGAGGCTTGAAAACTGAAGCTGAAAGTAACCATTTCCTTACCTGATGCTTTTTACAAGTTGTTGCCCCATTTTTACTTGAATTCCCCTAGTAGTAATTCCCATTCAAATATATTTTGCATCTTTATCAGCTATAAGAAATCTTATCTCCAAGGCACATTTCTTAGGATTAAGGTTTCAGGTTCTTTTGTCATTGTTTTCTAAAACACTACAGAAAATCTAACAATGAGTTTGTTTTGTGACCTTTGCAAAAAATGTTACTTGGCCATGTGATTTCCTGGCTTAATCCTTCTGCTGTTTACTCCCAAGAGAGAAAAGCATAACGTGGAGTTGGGTAGGTAGTGATGTCAGACACAGTTGGTGATTTGGAAGAATTTTAAATATCCTGTTTAAATTAGTCCTAGGGTCAGAGCACACATCCTCATCTAGGGATGGAGTACACATCCATGCTGTAGTCAGGGAGCTGCAATAGTAGCCATGGTCTCTCTGTGTAGATTTCTAATGAATAGGGGCACATCTATTTTAGACGGATAATCAATTTTAAAAATCCCTTGTTGTAGGTAAGCTGTTAAAATAGAAATGTTAACTTCATGAGTTTAATGAGTAGCTTCAATGATAGCTTAGTGACAGAGATGGAAAGAAAGTCAGATGGGGGGCAGTGAATAGGAGTAGAATGAGTATTTAATGAATATCCACTTGCAGTCTTGAATGACAGTAGCAACATTCTCCTTCCTGGAAAATGTCTTTCAACTGTGTCTCCTATTACTGGTCTTGCGGCTCGTAGTACCTTGGAGATTGAGGCAGAGTGTGTGTGTAAGAAAGCTCTCCTTTGCTACGTAATAAGATCCAGGTGATTTTTGTGCATGGTGTAAAGGAATGGTCCACTTTCATTCTTTTGCATGTGGCTGTCCAGTTTTCCTAACACCATTGATTGAAGAGACTCTCCTTTCTCCATCGTATGCTTTTGGCTCCCTTGTCGAATATTAGCTGTCCATAAATGTGTGGGTTTATTTCTGGACTTTCGATTCTGTTCCATTGATCTGTGTCTGTTTTTGTGCCAGTACCATCCTATTTTGTTTACTATAGCTTTGTAGTATATTTTGAAATCAGGGAGTGTGATACCTCCAGCTTTGTTCTTTTTTTCCTCAGGAGTCCTTTGGCTATTACGGTCTTTTGTTGTTCCATATAAATTTTAGGATTCTTTGTTTTATTTCTGTGAAAAATGTTGTTGGAACTTTGATAGGGATTGCATTGAACCTATAGATTGCTTTAGGAAGTGTGGATATTTTTTTTCTTTAATTAAGATTATGATGGTTAACAACCTTGTGAAATTACAGTTTTACATTATTATTACTCATGTTGTAGGTACACCACTTCACCCCTAGTGCCCTCCCCCCACCCCCCTTTCCCCTGGTAACGACGGATCAGTTCTCTTTGTCCATATGTTAACTACCACCTATGAGTGGAGTCATACAGAGTTCATCTTTCTCTGTCTGGCTTATTTCACTCAACATAATACCCTCAAGGTCTATCCATGTTGTTGTGAATGGGACGACTTTGTCCTTTTTTATGGCTGAGGAGTATTCCATTGTATATATATACCATATCTTCTTTATCCAATCATCAGTTGCTGGGCACTTAGGTTGGTTCCATGACTTGGCTATTGTGAATAATGCTGCAATGAACGTAGGAGTGCATGGGACTTTTGGAATTGCTGATTTCAGGTTCTTAGGATAGATACCCAGTAGTGGGATGGCTGGGTCATAAGGTATTTCTATTTTTAACTTTTTGAGAAATCTCCATACTGTTTTCCATAGCGGCTGCACCAGTTTGCATTCCCACCAACAGTGTATGAGGGTTCCTTTTTCTCCACAGCCTGTCCATCATTTGTCACTCTTGGTTTTGGATATTTTTGCCATTCTAACAGGCGTAAGGTGATATCTTAGTATAGTTTTGATTTGCATTTTCCTGATGATTAGTGATGATGAGCATCTTTTCATGTGTCTATTGGCCATCCTTATATCCTCTTTGGAGAAATGTCTCTTCATGTTCCCTGCTCATTTTGTGATTGGGTTGTTTGATTTTTTGTTGTTGAGCTGTGTGAGTTCTTTATATATTATGTAGATTAACCCTTTGTCAGATAAATAACTTGTAAATATTTTTTCCCAATTATTGGGCTGTTTTTTTGTTTCAATCCTGTTTTCCCTTGCCTTGAAGAAGCTCTTTAGTCTGATGAAGTCCCATTTGTTTATTCTTTCTATTGTTTCCCTCTTCTGAGGGGTTATGGTGTCCAAAAAGATTCTTTTGAAGCTGATGTCAAAGAGTGTACTGCCTATATTCTCTTCTAGAAGACTTATTGTTTCAGGCCTAATCTTTAGGTCTTTGATCCATTTTGAGTTTATTTTTGTGAATGGTGAAAAAGAATGGTCGATTTTCATTCTTTGACATGTGGCTGTCCAGTTTTCCCAGCACCACTTGTTGAAGAGATTTTCTTTTCTCCATTGTAGGCCGTCAGCTCCTTTGTCAAAGATTAGCTGTCCATAGATGTGTGGTTTTATTTCTGGGCTTTCAATTCTGTTCCATTGATCCGTGCACCTGTTTTTGTACCAGTACCATGCTGTTTTGATAACTGTAGCTTTGTAGTGTTGTTTGAAGTCAGGGATTGTGTTGCCTCCAGCTTTGTTGTTCTTTCTCAGGATTGCTTTAGCAATTCGGGGTCTTTTGTTGCCCCATGTGAATTTTAGGATTCTTTGTTCAATTTCTGTAGAGAATGTCATTGGGATTCTGATTGGGATAGCATTGAATCTGTAGATTGCTTTAGGTAGTATGGACATTTTAACTATGTTTATTCTTCCAATCCATGTGCATGGAATGTCTTTCCATCTCTTTATGTTGTCATCGATTTCTTTCAAGAAAGTCTTGTAGTTTTCATTGTATAGATCTTTCACTTCCTTGGTTAAACTTATCCCAGGGTATTTTATTCTTTTTGTTGCGATTGTGAATGGGATTGAGTTCTTGAGATCTTTTCTGTTAGTTCATTGTTAGTGTATAGAAATGCTACTGATTTATGTATGTTGATTTTATACCCTGCAACTTTGCTGTAGCTGTTGGTTGTTTCTAATAGTTTTCCTATGGATTCTTTGGGGTTTTCTATATATAAGATCATGTCATCTGCAAACAGTGAGAGTTTTACTTCTTCGTTACCTATTTGGATTCCTTTTATTTCTTTTTTCCTGCCGAATTGCTCTGGCCAAAACCTCCAGTACTGTGTTGAATGAGAGTGATGAAAGTGGGCACCCTTGTCCTGTTCCTGTTCTGAGAGGGATTGGTTTCAGTTTTTGTCTGTTGAGTATGATGTTGGCTGTGGGTTTGTCATATGTGGCCTTTATTATGTTGAGGTACTTTCCCTCTATACCTATTTTATTGAGGGTTTTTATCATAAATGGTTGTTGGATCTTGTCGAATGCTTTCTCTGCCTCTATTGAGATGATCATATGGTTTTTGTTTCTCATTTTGTTAATGTAGTGAGCCACGTTGATTGACTTTCGGATGTTGAACCATCCCTGTGTCCCTGGTATAAATCCCACTTGATCATGGTGTACAATCTTTTTGATGTATTGTTGTATTCGGTTTGCCAAAATTTTGTTGAGGATTTTTGCATCTATGTTCATCAGTGATATTGGCCTGTAGTTTTCCTTCTTTGTGTTGTCCTTGTCAGGTTTGGGGATCAGGGTGATGTTGGCTTCATAGAATGTATTAGGGAGTGCTCCATCTTCCTCTATTTTCTGGAATAGTTTGAGAAGGATAGGTATTAGATCTTCTTTGAATGTTTGGTAGAATTCTCCAGAAAAGCCGTCTGGTCCTGGACTTTTATTTTTGGGGAGGTTTTTGATTACTGTTTCTATTTCTTTACTTGTGATTGGTCTATTCAGATTCTCTATTTCTTCCTGATTCAGTTTGGGGATGTTATATCAGTCTAGGAATTTATCCATTTCTTCTAGGTTGTTCAATTTGTTGGCATATAGTTTTTCATAGTATTCTCTTATGATCCTTTGTATTTCTTTGGTATCTGTAGTGATTTCTCCTCTGTCATTTCTAATTTTATTTATTTGAGTCTTCTCTCTTATTTTCTTTGTGAGTCTGGCTAAGGGTTTATTGATTTTGTTAATTTTTTCGAAGAACCAACTCTTTGTTTCATTGATCCTTTTCTACTGTCTTTTTTGTTTCAATATCATTTGTTTCTGCTCTAATTTTTATTATTTCCCTCCTTCTACTGACTTTGGGCTTTGTTTGTTCTTCTTTTTCTAATTCTCTTAGGTGTCGTTTGAGGTGGTTTATGTAAGATTTTTCTTGCTTATTTAGGTGAGCCTGTATTGCAATGAATTTTCCCCTCAGCACTGCCTTTGCTGCATCCCAAATAAGTTGGTATGGTGTGTTTTCATTTTCATTTGTCTCCAGATAATATTTGATTTCTTCTTTAATTTCTTCAATAATCCATTGTTTGTTCAGTCGCATGTTGTTTAGTCTCCACATTTTTGTCCTTTCCCAGCTTTATTCTTGTAGTTGATTTCTAGTTTCATAGCATTATGATCCGAAAAGATGCTCGATATTATTTCAACCCTCTTGAACTTATTGATGCTTGCTTTGTTTCCCAAGATATGGTCTATCCTTGAGAATGTTCCATGCGCACTTGAGAAGAATGTGTAACCTGCTGTTTTTGGATGAAGTGTTCTATATATATTTATTAAGTCCATCTGGTCTAATTTTTCATTTAATTCTATAATTTCCTTGTTGATTTTCTGTCTGGATGATCTATCCATTGGTGTTAATAGGGTGTTGAGGTCCCCTACTATTATTGTATTGTTGTTGATGTCTCCTTTTAGCTTTGTTAATAGTTTCTTTACAAATTTTGGTGCTCCTGTGTTGGGTGCATATATATTTATAAGTGTTATGTCATCTTGGTGGAGTGTCCCTTTTATCATTATATACTGCCCCTCTTTGGCTTTCTTTATCTGTTTTGCTTTGAAGTCTACTTTGTCTGATATAAGTATGGCAACACCTGCTTTCTTTTGTTCATTATTAGCTTGCAGTATTGTCTTCCAATATTGTCTTTTGCAGTATTGCAATATTGTATTTGCAGCTGAGGTGTGCTTCCTGGAGGCAGCATATTGTTGGATCTTGTTCTTTGATCCATCCCGCCACTCTGTGTCTTTTGATTGAAGAGTTCAATCCATTTACATTTAGAGTGATTATTGATACCTGGGGGCCTACTGCTACCATTTTATTACTTGCTTTCCAGTTCTTCTGCATTTCCTTTGTTTCTCGTCCCATGATTTTTGGATTCCTAATTCAAGTAGGTAAATTTCTGTATTGGCTTTCTTCTTATTTGTAATTTGTGTCTTTATTCTTGTTATTTGTTTAGTGGTTACCAGGTGGTTTGTATAACACATCTCGTAGATGAGATAATCCTTTTTCTGATAGGCTCTTATTTCCTCAAATTAAAATGTTCCATCCCTTTTCTCTTCCCTTTCTAGGTTGTTATTGTCAGATTTTTTTTTCTCTTCTTTTTTGTGTTGTGAGTTTATGGTTAAAATGACTAGGTTATATTTATTCTTGGTGTTTCCATTCCGTTTATCTTTAATGTTTTATTTAACTTTTGCTAACCTGGTGTGATGGAGAGCTGCTACTTTCTGTTATTGTCCTTCTGCTTATCTCCTTTGTTCTGGATTTTGTAACCCCTTTCCTTTTTTTGATTTTTCAGGTATGAGGTTCTTCCTGAGCATTTCTTGAAGAGGAGGTTTTGTGGCAATGAACTCCCTTAACTTTTGTTTATCTGGGAAAGTTTTTATTTCTCCATTGTATTTGAAGGATATTTTCGCTAGGTAGAGTATTCTTGGCTGCAGGTTTTGTCCTTCAGAGTTTTGAATATTTCATTCCAATCTCTTCTAGCCTGTAAGGTATCTGCTGAGAAATCTACTGATAGCCTTATGGGATTTCCTTTGTAAGTTATTTGCTTCTGCCTGGCTGCCCTTAATATTTTCTCTTTGTCATTGACTTTTTCTAGCTTCACTACTATATGCCTTGGGATTGGTCTTCTTGCATTAATAAAGTTTGGAGATCTATTGGCTTCTGTCACATGAAGTTCCATCTCTCTTCCCAAGTTTGGAAAGTTCTCAGCCATTATTTCTTTGAACAGGCCTTCTGCCCCCTTCTCCTTCTCTTCTCCCTCTGGTATACCTATAACCCTTATGTTGCATCTCCTAATTGAGTCAGATAATTCTCTGAGAGTTTCTTCGTTTCTTTTTAGTCTTAGTTCTCTCTCCTCCTCTGTCTGCAGCATTTCTATATTCCTATCCTCCAAATTGCTAATTCTGTCCTCCATATTATCAACCCTACTGTTCAGAGAGTCCAGATTTTTCTTAATCTCTTCCATTGTGTTCTTCATCTCCAGTATTTCTAACTGGTTCTTCTTTATAGTATCAAGCTCTTTTGTGACATAGCTCCTGAACTCATTGAGTTGTCTATCTGAATTCTCTTTTAAGTCAGTGAGCTTTTTAATAATTGCTGTTTTGAAATCATTGTCATTTATGTTATAGATTTCAGTGTCTTTGAGATTGTTTTCTGGGTACTTGTCATTTTCCTTCTGTTCTGGAGATTTAGTATATTTTTTTATACTGCTTGATGTCGTGGATTTGTGCCTCCGCATAGAGATAGAGTTTAATTACTGCTTCCACTTGTTTCTACTGGTGTGGCTGGGGAGCAGCTGCTTAGACTGCACCGACCAGGAACCCTGTCAGCTGTTGCTGACTGGACCTGGGCCCCTTCTCGTAGTCACAGTGGTCCTGTGGGGTCCCTTGTCAGCTGTGGCGGCAATCGCAGTGGGTCCTCAGGCTGCTGGTGCCTACTGTTGCAGACCACCTAGACGCGCTCCCTCCTTAGGATCTGCAGCAGTGTTATGGGCTTTCCCAGTGACCGGGAGCAGGATCACATATATTTGCGGCTCCGTCACTGTCAGTTCCCACAAGATATCACTTGTCCACTGTAGGCCACAGCAGAGCTATGGGTATCTTCTGCAGTCTGTGGTTAGCTCACCTAGCTGTGCTACTTTTGCCCCAGGGCCTTCCAGCCTTCTGATTGCTGGTCAGGGCCTCTCCACTAGTGCTGTGCAGAGGCTTTCACTGTGGCTGCTGTGGGACTGTGGATTTTCCCCCTGGGCCATGGAACCAAGCCGCTGGAGTTCCACCCAGCCTTGGGCCATGCCCACGGGATCGCTGGGTCTCCCTTGCCCCTTCTGGGACACAGAAGGAGTCCATGAGTCAGAGGCTGGCGGGCTGCTGCGCTGCCTGGGATCCTCCTCTCCCGGAGCCTCCCAGCGTTCTGAATGCTGGGCGGAGCCTCTCTGCTAACGCTGAGTAGAGGCTTTCCCTGCCACTGGTGCGGGCCCATGGAGTTTCCCTCTGGGCTGCAGAGCCGGGTCGCTGGAGCTCCACCTAGCCTCCGGCCATGGGGGTGCCCCTGCCCGCTCTGGGATACAGCCGGAGTCCATGAGTCAGAGGCGGTTGGTGTGCTGCTGCCTTGCCCAGGATCCTCCTCTTCGGGAGCCTCCCAGCATTCTGAATGCTGGATGGAGCCTCTCTGCTAATGATGAGTAGAAGCTTTCCCTGCTGCTGGTGCAGGACTGTGGAGTTTCCCCCTGGTCCTGGGGTAATTGCAGGGGGCTTAGCTAGGGCTGTAGTCACCAGTTTCCACTGTCGCTCCGCCAGTGCATGCACACACCCACCCTTGGTGCATGGCGATGCTATGGGGGTGTCCACTGGAAGAAAGCTGCTTGCAGGTACTAGGCTGTCCGGGGATCTGGCATCGGAGAGTTTTCACCTATCTCCACCTCCTCCCGGGGGGAAGTCCATCTGCCTACTGATGTATAATAGCACAGGTCTCTCAGGCGTCCTGAGATGCTATACGGATATCCTTTGTTAACCGATGAATGTCCAATTATTTGTAGATTCGAAGGGGGAGAGACAAAGAAGAATACTCACTCCCCCATCTTGGTGACATCCTGTTTGTTCATTTTTTAAAAACACCCTTTCGTTTTTCAAGCCTCGGTGTGACTCACAGCCTTTTCTGGATTCTAAGCTCTTTTGCTTGGACAGAGTTTGCCTTCTCTCTTCAAGCAAGAAAAATGGAAGACCCTTCTTCTCATTAGAAATTGACTAGGGAAACATAGAAAGTTGAAACCAACTTGACTCCATTAGATGGTTCGGTGGTGAGGGCGTCACCACCTGTCTGCTTTCCTAGGCCTTTACCTCGTGGTGTCTGTCTCTTCCTGTAACATGAGAAAGCAGTACCAATTCCTAAATGCACATGGGTAAATAAGTAACTAACATAACACATTTCGAACAATAAAAAGCTGTTTATAAACATTTATTCCATTTTTGTAGCATAATTTGGTGTTGCCCATGGTTTGAGGTGTTTATGGAATTTTTGACTTGGAAAACTGTTAAAGCTATCAAATATTTTCTGCTATATTTAGATACAAATTTAGATTAGGCATGCATGACCAAGACTCTTCTGGGCCTTTTGGATAGCAAGGACCGGGGATATAGTGTGTATTGTGAGCTATCAGTGAAACCCTGACTCCTGCCCTGTTGTTGGTCTCAAAACTTCTGTTACCTGTATCTGATGGTGGAAGTTCTATTGGTGACCAGGGTGACCACTGAATACAAGGTCATAGCCAGATTCTTGGGGTTGTAGAACTGGAAGGAGAAATCTCTTTGTTTCAGAGATGTTGTTTCTGTTCAAATTCTCTAGCTGTGATTGAAGGGAGCTGGCACTTGGCCAAGAAAAATATGGTGGAGGAGGGAAATAAAGGGAGGAAACATCAATGCCATGGACATTTGACAAAGTAGATTAGAAGGATTTTTCTACAAAGTTCTTTGCCAAGTGTAGAAATCACATATTAGTGCCACAAATCTTTTCCTATTCAAAAAAAATATGGTGAGTACAGTGGGTTCGCAGCTGTGGGTACCCTCTGACTCTTAAGTTCTGTATGCTTTCTAGCACATGCTGAAACCTGAGTGGACCTTTAATGTACTTGAGGATCTAGTGTCACTGTTCCTTCATGTGTCTCTCTGTGCATGTGCATGTGTGTGTGTGTGTAGGGGGGAGTATTTTAAGGCAGGGTGCTTAAATGCTTTGTTGCATTATGTTAATTCCTCGGCAGTGCAATCAAATTCACGTCGTAATTAAAGCTGTCAGTTGGAAGGCAAGCCAGTCGCCACGAAAACACAGCATAACAAATGAAGTGAAATGATTCTGCGTGTAGCTATACAATGCTTCGCCAGGCATGAAATTAAATAAGTAATTTGATGTTGACATCAGAAATTGAAATGATACCCACTGTTCCCTCATTCAGTCAGACCTGCATAAACAATAGCCAGAACAAATATGCACAACAAAGCCCTCTTCTCCACCCAGCTCCCTGAGTAATGTACAATATATATGCAAAATGAGTATAACAGAGCTTTCTGAGACCTGAAGGATGTCATTTTCTTTGGTATACAAAAAGATGATATGTACATGCGGGTGGGAGGTGGGTCTTGAGGGGGAACTTCTGCTTCTGGGATAGAATACATTTGCAGGAAAGGGGAAAAACCCCTGAAATAAACTAGTATCTTATTTTCTCTGAGAAATTCATCCTAAAATGAGTTTACCTCCCAGAGTCATGACTCCAGCCTGGTGGAGATCTAACTTGGCTTTTGCCTTCCTCTGCTCCATGGAGGGCTCTTGGTGCTGAAAACAGATGATGCTGTCACATGGCTAATCAATGCTATGAGAAGCTGTCTCCATGACTTCTTTGGACCTCCTTACATACCATTTATGGGATCAAGAATGCAGCACGATTTTTTTAAAGCAAGTCCAAAGTGCAGAATCACACATCTATCATCCTTCATTCTCCTGAGCTTGTCTGAAACACTGAGGTGAAGAAAGTTTTGCTTTGGGAATTGCATTTAGGAATGTCCTGGAGCACACTATCCTTGTTTGATGTGTATGCTGTTTGTGCTCACAGGACTATATTTCCTTCTCAAAACCAGTTTAAATCAAGAAGAATCATATCTACTATACTTTTGGAAATGTTAAATTTGTCTAAGCCTTAATTTCCCCTGTACAATTCATTCATTCATTTATTTAGACATTAATTCAATAAATACTTATTAAATGTGTGCAAGACGTTGTCCTAGGCTCTGGAGAAGCAATGATGAGTAAACCAGATGGTCTCTGCTGCCTCTAGTTTGCAGAGCAGGGGCAGGACATTTAGGTGAAAGAGCTACAGCTCAACTGAGTAATCATTGCATCAGAGTGAAAGTCAGGCCACTCCAGGAAGGTGTAACACCTGACCCAAGCTAGTCAGTGAGAAGGCCCTGCTGGTACAAGGACGCCTCGCTGAGACCTGAAGACTGCCTCAGCAGTAGCATTCTTTTTGTTTCAAGCTCATTTGTGTCCTCTCTTGTTCATGAAGGGGACACGAAAAATTAAAGAATTTGTAATGAGAGGTTTTAGAAAAAAAAGAAACATACAAACAAGAACTAATCACAGACAAGTTTACAACACAAACCAAGTTCTTTTTTCGGCCTCTTTCTCCAAAGAAGAGATGCCCGGTGTACCTTTCAGAATTATTGTTTTTTTTAGTTCGTTGTGTGTCAGAATTCCAGAAGCCTAAATTGATAATTTTTGTGACTAAAACCTTCAGAAAAATGGTGCTTTTCAGTGCTTCCCTTTACCCACACATTCTTTGCATTTTAGTCTACTAATTCTGTTTACAAAATGTCTCATTTTTGTAAAGCACTCTGTGTGTACTAACTGGCGCCTTTAGGGAATACACTGGCAAGTAGGTCATACACTGGAAAAGTCATCCAAACCCACTGGGCTTTTTATTTTCAAGTCAGTCTGGGCTTTTTCCTCTTGCCTGCCCCTTTGTGGCCACAAAACTGAGTAGCTTGAGACCAGGACATTGAATGTCAGCAAGTCAGGGAGGCAGGCTGATGCATGTCTGTTTAGTCTCAGTGCAGGACGAAATGCCATCATTAATTCATTACTCAGCTGCCTGTCAAATAAATTGGCAATTATGTCCACTGCGGAAGCTTGGAATTCAGTAAATAGCACGTTAGCATCTCTGAGTTGTTGAGAGATGTAAAGGGGAAAATTAAGCAACACAGTATTTGTATCAGTAGCAGATGACAAGGGGCAGCATACACTGCTTATGTGATGTAGTGATGAAAAGCCTGCAAAGGGCTGGTAATGAGCTGTGTGGATTGGAACGTGTTAAAAGCCATTGCTGATTTTCCACTTTGTCTTTATGCTTTATTGCAGAGTTCAGCTCCTTCCAGCTTGGGAACAGGCTACTTCGTAAGTTTATCTCTACTTCCACATGTGTGCCTTGCATTGGCATTGATTTACTTCTATAATGTATGCTCATTAGGATGTGGAAAATATCGAAGAAATTCCCTCTCAGTCCTAAAGAGCAGACTGATATCCATCGTTCTGTTAACAATTGTTCTTATTTTTAAAATATAAAACTTGCTGGGCCCTTGGGATCATAAGTCAGTCTGAGATGTATGTCTGGTTCCTGGCACCCGGGACATTTGCTCCTTACCTGGCCGTGAG
The DNA here is from genome assembly GCF_021613505.1 of Equus quagga. Taxonomy (NCBI): domain Eukaryota; kingdom Metazoa; phylum Chordata; class Mammalia; order Perissodactyla; family Equidae; genus Equus; species Equus quagga. The sequence continues at coordinate 26,730,255 of NC_060273.1, read as the reverse complement.
AGGAGGGAGATACCGGGAAAACTGATGGCTCATGCCACCTTTCCTACATAGTTGTCTTTTAGAAAGAAGTGACATGGAGGGTGGAATTCAAATTATGCATTGAGGTATTTATTCACTTATAAGGTTTCTTGAAGAAATTCCCACCATTTACAATGAATTGCCATTTTTTTTTATTTTGATGAGATGTGGTGTTTAATAGGTGGCCTTTAGATTTTCTTTCAGCAATCACTAAACTCCTCATTTTAGCAAATATAGGTGTATTATTTTATTTCTAGACCTTATTCTCTGTCTTTTGGGAGGGGTAGAGATGGTAACACACCTTAGGGAATATCACAATATTTTTCATAGAGATATTATCACTGTTTCTTTTATTTATAGCAAAATTATCCTTTTTGGATTCATTAATCCCTTCCAAGATATAAGCAAAAAAGAGTTACAAATAGGCATTATTTACACAACAGGATAATATGCCAGTGTAGAGGTTTGTTGTGAAATTTAAAGGAATTGGATTTGTGTTTTAAATCGTGAACACTGATATACTCTTAATACCTGCTCAACATTTTCGGAGAAAATAATGAAATCATGAGTATAAAATAAAGTGGAAAATAATTACTGGTTCAGTTTAGTTACCTTGAAATTTTTCCCCTCTAAAATGCCAATTACTGTGGTTTTCTTCTGCCTACACATTTCCCTCCATACATTTACATTAAATATATGAAAGCCAGCATAATCTCATTGAATAATAAGTCTTTTTCGAGGTTGGTAGAAATGACATTTTCTGAATGTTGATTTTTTTTTTTCGGTCTTAATCGATGATATGAGGAGAAAAAGGATAAAGAATTTTTGGTACCTGCTTAATACAGTCCGCGCGCTTATCCTTGCTCCTTATTGTGGCTGAATATTCATGTTTACAGAAACAGGCAGGATGCTGAAGCAGTATTCTGCTTCAGCAGTCGAAATAACAGAAGTCATCCCATCTGCCATCTTTTCACACCAGGCTGAATGTGGGTTGAGATGCTGGAAGTAAAATCTGGAGACTACCAATGTCTATTCTCTATCCAAAAGCTAAATTCTCTTTGCTTTCTTCAGCAGAACAAGGCCAAAGCACCTAACTTAGCCCTTGATCACTTGCAGACTGAACATTCTAGTATTTTTTTTATTGTCAATATGATCATTCTGAAGGTCATGTCTAGAAACAACGAGAATTTTATTAAGCTTTTTGTCACTTATTTTTCCATTTCTGGGAATGTTTATTCTAATTCTCTGATAATACACTCTTATGAATAAAGAGTCTTTGCAATTATGAGTCTTAAATAGTTTTTACATTTACACAATGTTGGGTGAGTATAAATGTTTTGCCTTATTTTGGTAAAATTATTCTTGGTATTACTTTGCTTATATAAAAAAGTCTGTAGTATTACTAGCTTACATGGAGAAGATACATACCAGATGTATGTTCGGCTCTCAACTATGACAAAAATGTGCAACTTAGAATGTGTTTCCAATAATATGATTATTATATCAGAGTGCAAAATGCATTGATAGGATTGCCAAGTCCTCATCAAAAAGTCTTCTATTTCAGTTTTCATTCTAACAATATCACACGTAATACTTAATTTCAGGTGCTAATTTCAACGTCTCTGAGTTTCACACTTTTGAGTGGAAATAGTATATTCACAACTTATAGTGTTTTCATGCCTACATATTCTTTGTACTGTGCTTTATGATTTGTGGTGCTGTAATAGCCTTTACCTCTGTCTGTAATGAAGGCTAACCATCAGGTAAGTGGAATGCTGATTCTTTGACTCTCTTCAGCATCTCTTTCAAGTGTGGACAAAGGCAAATCACCTGCAGAGTTAATGAGCTATTAATGCAATTGAACCATAATGTGAATTCTGGCATAAGAAAACTGAAGGCACTCACCTCTTCGGTTTAACAACCTGGAACTATTTTCTTAAATACTGTCTCATGCCCCAACATTACTCTAACTACAGAATCTTCTTTCATTTAGCTTTTACGCTCCTGTAGAGTTTTTAATGAACTAAGGTAAAATGTTGACCATTGTGTATTCTAATAAAACAGATACCCACCTGAGTATATGCATTGTGCGTGTGTATGTACATACACACACACTATGTTCTACTTTCTTTTAGTTCTTTTCATTTATTGGTAGTGATAAGTTAAAGGTTTTGAAGAAGTCTTTATTTTTGATTTAGTTATATTTGTTTATATCCTTGGTTTTGTGTTCCAAAGATGTCTGCTTAGGTCTGTCACTTTTCCAATCCATTTATAAGCTGAAGATTTGAGAAATGAGAACAGCAGCTAAAATCAGTATTTACATAAGCATATTGCAAAGAATTCTTAAAGTAGACAAAATAGAGAAGGATTGGAACAAACTTCACATTTTTGGGAGCTTTTGAATAATGTGAGTGTTATACACACAGACACGCACATATATATATTCATTACAGACTCATGCACAGCTCATACTCTAAATATAAATGGAAGTATAGTCTAGTTGGAATCTATTTGCTTTTTCTTTTTGGCAAGAGTACTAAAACTTGTTGGAGTGTGTAGGATTTTTTCTTTTTTTAAAAAACATTAATACAGTGAACACATTCTTTTCAGTTTAAATGTTTTTGGCTGTAGTCTCTTCTTATACATGAATCCGAAGTTTATTATGCATAGCAGATAATTAAGAACCTAGAGACAGAATGATCTGAAGACTAGTTGTACGCCTTGGGCAAGTTGTTTGATGTTTCTGAGTCTGTTTCCTCATCTGTACCTACCTAATAGAGTTGTGGATATTAAATGGGATAAGATATTTCATGCACACAGAACAGCACTTGATAATAGTAAATAATAAATGTTGTCTTATGTTATTCCCACTATGGTGTGTGATGGAATTATCTTGGTCTCATTAAGTGGCTGTGCAATGTTGTGGTGATAGAGAATTACCACCAAAAAGTAATGATATGAAAGTAAATTTTGTAATTTGTGACTGTAGAATAGGAATATTTTATTTTCCTTTCATTCTTGTAGCTTTCTCAGAAGCCTAGGATTTTGTTTGATCAGATGTGTACCAATTTATTCTGTATGTGAACATAAAACAAATAAGGAGTTCACTCTTTATGATCCTCTATGATAACAATGATGTTGGAATGAACTATCTATAGGCTGTTGACAAATTATGGTTGTTCCCTTTAATTTGTCTAGGTCTTGGGGTTGGGCTGGGAGGTTAAGAAAGACCTGTTCAACATATTCATTATATGAAGTTTTGTCACATGCTTGCTGCTCTCTGATACCAAAAAGAAAAGTGGATGCCCTGGCATACCTAAATGAAGTAACTAAAGGCAATAGAGTGAAAAGACTAGTAAAAACATCTCATGGTTGCCAGTGGTCTGGTGTGTCATCACATGAAAGATCTGGACTCATTCTTTACAAGCATTTGACTCTGTATACCAGTAGTTGGGAGCTACCATTGGGGTAGGAGTGAGTTACTTGTCAGGCTGAACTTCAACCCTGGTATAAAGGAAACCTTTATTCAGCTGACATGTCCTGCCTGCTTCTCTGGATAATTTTCAACCTTCTTCTAGGTTTGAATCTTAAGTGTCTTAGACCCATAGTCTCAAATAACTTGGATCTTGCTTTTGTAAACTCCAGTGATCCAGAGATTTTTCTTAATGGTTCTCAGCTAATAATTTTCATATTATCCATTGGATCACATCTAATGATAGATACACTTTAAGGTTATCAAGGAAACCAAGCTACTTCTACCTTGTGATTAGAACTACTGCATTATATAATAAAGGGAAATTGTGTAGTGGTACACATCTTAAAATGGGATTTGTGTAATTAACTGTTTTCCTGTGCAGTTGAATTACTTAAGAAGTTGTGTTGATAGTGCTGGTAACAAGCAATATGTGCAAGATATTGACCTGTGGCTTTCTATTCAGAGTTATAAGGTCATAAAAGAATTAACTTCTTTGCTCCGTTCTAAGTTTTTGACTATAGGCCTTTGAAATAGCTCCTGTTTTTCTTTGCTGTAATTTGTATAACTCACAAAACTGATTTGTGATATTCTGTGTAACTGTAGTTGCTTCTCTTTAAATCTCAGAGTGGATTTTATTATTAAGTGAAGATGGAATGAGTTTCTTTCAAAAGATCAGGCCTTTTTTGTTTTTTTACATAATTGTTTATTTAATAGATCAGGCTTTCTTTAAACATGCACTTCTTTTTTATTTTTTTATTGAGGTATAAATGGCATACAATATTATATTAGTTTCAGGTGTATGACATAATGATTCAATATTTGTATAATTGCTACCTGATCATGACAGTAAGTCTAGTTAACATCCATCACTATACATAGTTACAAAGTATTTTTTTCTTGTGATGAGAACTTTTAAGATCTATTCTTTTAGCAACTTTTAAATATGCAATACAGTATCATTAACTATATTCGCTGTGCTTTACATTGCATCCTCATGACATATCTATTTTATAACTGAGAGTTTGTACCTTTTGATTCGCTTCACCCATTTCACCTATATCTGTGAGTGTGTATGTGTGCTTTTTAGAGTTCACAAATGAGTGAGATCATATGGTGTTTGTCTTTCTCTGTCTGGCTTATTTCACTTAGCCAATACCCTCAAGTCCATCTGTGTTGTAGCAAACTGCAAGATTTTATTCTTTTTTATGGCTGAATAATACTCCATTGGATGTATACGGTATTTTCTTTATCCATTCATCTATGGATAAACACTTTAGTTGTTTTCATATATTGGCTATTGTAAATAATACTGCAGTGAATATCGGGGTGCATATATTTTTTCGAGTTAGTGTTTTCATTGTCTTTGGATAAATACCCAGAAGTGGAATTGCTAGATCATATGGTAGTTGTATTTTCAATTTTTTGAAGACCCTCCATGCTGTTTTCCATAGTGGTTGCACCAATTTACATTCCCACCAACACTACACGAGGGTTCCCTTTCCTTTGCATCCTGGCCAACACCTTGTTATTTCTTGTCTTTTTGATAATAGCCATTCTAACAGGAGTGAGGTGATCTCTCGTTGTGTTTTTTTTTTTTTATTTTCGTTTTTGGAGGAAGATTAACCCTCAGCTAACTGCTGCCAATCCTCCTCTTTTTGCTGAGGAAGACTGGCCCTGAGCTAACATCCACTCCCATCTTCCTCCACTTTATATGTGGGACGCCTACCACAGCATGGCGTGCCAGGGTGGTGCCACGTCCACACCTGGGATCCGAACTGAGAAACCGCGGGCTACCAAAGCCGAACGTGCGCACTTAACCGCTACGCCACTAGGCCGGCCCTGTCGTGGTTTTGAGTTTCATTTCCCTGATGATTAGTGATGTTGAGCATCTTTTCATGAGTCTTTTGGCCATCTGTAAGTATTCTTTGGAAAAATTTTTACTCAGATCTTCTGCACATTTTTTAATTGCATTGTTTGGTTTTTTGCTATTGAACTGTATGAGTTCTTTATATATTTTGGATATTATCAGATATATGATCTGTAAATATTTTTTCCCATTTAGTAGGTTTTCTTTTGGTTTTGTTGATGTTTTGCTTTGCTGTGCAGAAGCCTTTTAGTTTGATGTAGTTCTACTTGTTTATTTTTGGTTTTGTTGCCTTTGCTTTTGGTGTCAGATCCAAAAAATCATTGCCAAGACCATTGTCAAGGAGTTTAGCACCTATGTTCTCTTCTTGGAGTTTTATGGTTTCAGGTCTTACGTTCAGCTTCTTAATCCATTTTGAGTTAATTTTTGTGTATGGTGTAAGGTAGTGGTCCAGTTTTATACTTTTGCATGTAGCTGTTCAGTTTTCCTAACACCATGTATTGAAGAGACTGTCCTTTCTCCATTGTATATTCCTGGCTTCTTTGTAAATTAATTGACCATGTATGTGTGAGTTTATTTCTTGGCTCTCTCTTCTCTTCCATTGATCTATGTGCTTATTTTTATGCCAGTATCATACGGTTTTGATTACTACAGCTTTGTAATATAATTTGAAATCAGAGAGTGTGATGCTTCCAGCTTTGTTCTTTCTCAAGATTACTTTGGCTAATTGGTGTCTTTTGTGGTTCCATACAAATTTTAGGATTGTTTGTTCTACTTCTGTGAAAAATGCCATTGGAATTTTGACAGGGATTGCATTGACTTTGTAGATTTCCTCGGATAGTATAGACATTTTAACAATATTAATTCTTCCAGTCCATGAACATGGAATATATTTCCATTTATTTGTGTCTTCTTGATTTTGTTTTATCAGTGTCTTACAGTTTTCAGTGTACAGGCCTTTCACCTCCTTAGTTAAATCCTAATTTTCCTAGGTATGTTATTCTTTTTGATGCAGTTGTAAATGGGATTGTTTTCTTAATTTCTCTTTCTGGTAGTTGATTATTAGTGTATAGAAATGCAATAGATTTTTGTATATTGATTTTGTATCCTGCCGCTTTACTGAATTAGTTTATTAGTGCTAACAGTTGTTTTGGTAGAGTCTCTAGATTTTTCATATATAATATCATGTCATCTGCAAATAGTGATTATTTTGCTTCTTCCTTTCCAGTTTGGATGCCTTTTATTTCTTTTTCTTGCCTAATTGCTCTAGCTAGGACTTCTAGTACTATGTTGAATAAAAGTGGTAAGAGTGAGCATTCTTGTCTCATTCCTGATGTTTCAGCTTTTCACTAAACAGACACTTCTGACTTGTCTTTCAGTAAGTTTTAAGCACCTTCTCTGTCAGTCACTGTTCTAGGTGTGGGTTATAAATATGATAGGCCCTGGCCCTTCTCAAGGCATTTAGTTTACTGTAAACCCAGATCCTTTCCTTCCTTTATGATGCTTTTAAATATTTCTGGCACGTTGTATTTAAGTAAGCATATTTGGGCTCTGCAGAGAACGTAGCATTGTTTATAATGTTCCTATGGGTTTTAACTGTAGAAGTGCAGATACATCAACTTAGCCTCGACTGCATCCCCATCCAAAGCAGAAGAAAGTCTTCTTCCTCCCCGCCTGCCACTACTTGTGGTAATGCTGGGAGAAAATTTTGTTATTCAAATAGTCATTCATAACCTGTTGATTACTTACAGTTAAGATAAATAATGCTAAGTATTCTTAACACGTCTCTCAAATAAGACTCTAACATTTATATTTATTAGTAATTAGCTCCGAGTTAATGAACACTGGACATTACTTACTGACAAGTTTCCATTATAATGGAAATATTTTTTAAAATCTTAATTCCATTTAGAATCCCATCAGGGGTATCCAGTTATTATTGGGGCATTTGAGATTATTGGTAAAGACTGAGTTGGGAAACAGTTCACCAGATGGAGAGTTCAATTCATTTTAACTCTCAAGTGTATATTAAACATCTATTCTTAATTCCTAAGATAAATGAGATTTAAGCTTGGGTGTCAAGACCAGGGTACATAGTTGAATTTGATACAAGGGAAACTGATCAGACCTATGAGAAGTGTTAGTAGGGCACCTGGGAGTATCTGTTGGGTCGGTTAATTGTAGGAGGCTTAAGTTGTGCAGAATTTGATGGATGTTTAGATTTTCAACAGATAAGGAGAAGGTTGAACAAAGTTTGAGGCAGAGGGAGCAGCAAAAACAAGAGGGCAGAGAAATAGCATCATAGTAAGGAATTGGTTTGACTGTATCACATTTCTGGAAAAAGGTCGAAGTTAGGTTGGTTAATTACAGTGAATGTGGAACTAAGCTGGCAAGGGAGTTTGTTAAGTGGGAAGGAGATGGTTTATAGGTAGACCCAAACTTGACTTACTGACCTGTTAAAAATGAGAGATGTTAAATCAAGGATTGATGGCTATCATGCTTCTTTTACTTGGAATAGGAATCCCAGGGAGAAGAGATTCAATTTTAGAAAGATAATCAGTTTGAAAGTTAGACTAGGTAGTTCAAAATTTAAGTGCATATATATCTTCAGTGATAGTTTAAAGAGGTGACCAAAATAACAGGGAAAACAAATCATTGCCACCCAAATTTAAATTTATATTAATACATATAAAAAAGAAGTAGTACCTTGTAAGAACTTCAGTATGTCCTTGAGATTCAGCTTTATGCCTATCACAAAATATCTTTGAGATGTGGTTGTAGATGTAATTTCCCTGAGTGACCCCTAACAATTACCCAAAGAGTCACCGAAGTAGATGTGACACATTGGCCTCAGAGGCCTATTCTGTATCCAAAATGAGTACTAAAATGTTTTATTATGTAATATGTAATACACAAAAAATATTTGGTGTGAATATGTTGTTTTGGTTATAGTAGTAAAACAAAAGCCTTGGAACCCATCACTCAACTTAAAATGTAGTACGTTACTAATGCTTTTGAAAGTACCTGTGTACTATGCAGAAACATCTAGGCAAATACAGTCAGTTGCTCTTCCTAATGGTAAACAGTTACACATTTTTTAACTATAACCTTTAAAATACTACCCTGAACTGTATTTGTCTCCTATAAAGTACGAAACCAGAACCTACACTTTAGTAGGTGGTTTTGTGAGGTTAGGAACCACAGACTTAATCTTTATTACGCTGGAGGGTTGATTTATACCTCAACTAAGTATCTACTTTCTGACAGACTCTTCCACGTAGTCATAGATAAACTCTCTAATTTCAAGGACCTTAGACCAAAAATATAATTCTGTATTCCATCTCCAATTGTGACTCTTTTTTCCATGTTTTTGATTGGTTGTTAACACTGTAGTTTTGGGAAGGGGATCATTGAGCCATAAGCAACACACCCTGATTAAGTGAACATTACAAGTTAAATTCCGATCAGCAGACATTTAATCACATGTAGAATCTCTACAATGGGATGACTCTTCAAGCTCACAGTGTGGATGTTGTCTTCTGTCTTTACGCCATTTTTAGCTTCAACTTCTCATTCAGTGCAAGGGAATTGGAAATTTGGTAACAGAATATCAGATGAGAAAGGATCAATTAGTGTCTCCAGTTGCCTATAATCCCTTAACACTCTCGTTTTCTCAGCATTTATATGAGGGAATAGGCTAAGTATTTTTAAATATTTGCTACCTACAGGAATCTATATTGTTGGCGATTGCAAACTCTACTTAAGGGGATAAGATGAAAACCCAGGTGCTTCTGATGGATGTGGGGAAATAACCCTCGGACTGGTCTCCTGTGCTCTCAGCCCGCCTCCCTTGCTCTTCAGATTTGGAGAAAATAAATCATTTTGGAGAAAGAAGATTTTATCAGCTACTGGATTAGGTAATTGCTAAAGGGCCATTGGTCAAATATTTCAAGATCCATGATTCTAGCTACCTTACACCTAATTGTCTGCCACTTAGGTGTAAGTAAGCACTGTGGGACCAGTGCTTTCAATTGGTTTTGCTGCCTTTCTTCACTGTCCCTTGAACTACGGGCACGGGAGGCCATAGTCCTCTTACTCCTTAATGAAGACTCTTCAGGGTCAGCATTGAAAGAAGTCCAGATTTTGTTTGAGTGACCAAGTCTACCTTTCTTTGAAGTTAATAATGAATAATGTTTTATATTTGTGTTAAGTTAGCACATAGAAAATTGAAGCTGTAGGCTCATTTTGCTCAATAGCTAATATATCCTGTTGATCATAGAGATGATGCAGTAAAGGCTTTAGCAAAGTGCATTGACAATCCCAGAGGGAACAGACAGGTAAATTCAGAATGTACCTTTATTTCTATTTTCATTTCTTTTTTAACCTGATACTTGCTTTAAGGAAGGTTGTCTTATCTTTGTTGGAGAGACAAAGTAACAGAGTAAACCTTATGGTTTACTACCCACACAACCTTTATTTTGATAGATTTATCTGGCCTGGAGTTTTATGGACTATCAATCAGAATCTTTCAGATCAAAGGACTCATTCCTTTGCTTAGCTGCTTTAAAAAATATTTTCCCCGAAATTGTAAATTACATGCCTGTCAATCCATTGCATAAGAAACTTATAGCTTGGTGAAACAGCAAGAGTATCGTTTGAAAAGAGGTTGAAAAACACAACTGGGGCTTGTTAAAAAGGAAAAGTGCTATTTTAACTCCAAGTGTCACATTTTCCTATAGTCAGCTCTAGCAGTAAACAAGAGTTATTGGACGCTTAGATAGTTTGAGACACTTCACTTATCTCCCAATACTTGACTTCAGAAGCCAAACATTTAAAATGCATTTTGCTTGAGTAAAAATGTTTATCCATTTAAAATACAATGTTATTTTAACAAAAGCACCCTGGTGACAAGCTGTTTAGATACAGCACATTTAATAAACTGTCAGGTCTTGTACACGTGGACTTAAAAAGACCAGTACAGTTACCCAAGGATTGGCATTATAAATCACTGTTAACAAACCTTAATTTGCTCAGTAGGCTAATGAATGGTCTCCAATTTTCTTATAGTAATTAGCTTCACTAACAGTCGTGTTAAGGGGAACTGCTTATACTACATTTAATTTCTGTTCTGAAATCTTTAGTATCTGGTTTGCAGGACAAAACCAAAACAAAATGAAAAACAAAAGAAAACAGCTGTTAGTCTCTATTGACAACTCCCTGGTGATAAATTCAGGTTGTGGCTGTTTTCGAGTAGAAGCATTGCCAAAGGTGATGTCTGTCTATTAGGGCTTATAAACTATAATGTACTAGCAGATTTGCCGTGGAGTGGTGAAGCCGGATAACTGCGGTGTTTCCTGTCTAAATGTTCTGCTGTGTGTAGTGGCCTCTGATTTTAGGGAGCCATTAAAAATGCAGCAAGGCATAACAGCTGTGGTTCCTAGTGTACTCCTAATATTTCATATGTTCATCACATCTCATAAAATCTTGCCCAGACCAACAAGTGACTATATGTACAGCTGGACTGCCCCAGAAGGAAATTGGGGAGAATCTGAATCATGTAGGTAGCATTCTAAAAACCCACCAAGAACTCAACCAAGCCCACAAAGTGCCATATTTCTCTAATTATTCCCAAGAGTTCTCCATTTCCATTTTAGTCCCTAAAGAGAACATTCACATTTTACCTTATGCAAGAGGATCCTGTCTTTCCTACCTTTGTGGGATATAGGCCTGACTATGCCAAGGGAAGGAGGGCTGTGTCCTGTGCAGAGAAAGCATAGGAAGCTAGCATCTCAACCCTAAACCCAAAGGAGACAAGAAATTTTCTTCCTTTAAAGTTTAGTTAAAATACATTTTATGAATAACTTTGTAGCAGAATTAGCTCTATATGATATGAAAACCTGATTTCTCTGAACAAAAGGAGCATTAACACTAGAACATTCTGAAAAGCAAAGGAAATTAGAGAATCTAATGTATTCTTTTAATCAAATATTAAACAGCTAAGCATCATGACCAGATGGAAGCCGTTAAGTTGCATTTGTACAGAGGCATAATATAGTTACAGTTATTTTCATCTGTATGTTGCTAAATTGCCAGCTTTCAATTTGGTAATTAAAATAGACCTATTATTTTGGCTTTACATAGTCTTAGAGTAAGAAGGGACTTCAGAAATCACCTTGTGATATTGTACAGTATTTGTCTTTCTCTGTCTGACCTATCTCACTTAGCATAATGCCTTCAAGGTCCATCCATGTTGTCGCAAATGGCAGGATTTCCTACTTTCTCATGGCTGAATAATATTCCATTGTATGTATATACCACATCTTATTTATCCATTCATTCTTTGATGGACACATGGGTTCTTTCATATCTTGGGTATTGTGAATAATGCTGCAATGAACATGGCTGTGCAGATATCCCTTTGAGATACTGATTTCAATTTCTTTGGTTAAATACCCAGAAAGTAGGATTTCTGTATCATACATTAATTCAATTTTTAATTTTTTGAGGAACTGCAATACTTTTTTTCCACAGTCACTGTACCAATTTGTATTTCTACCAACGTTGTATAAAGGTGCCCTTTTCTCTACCCCCTTGCCAACATTTGTTATCCCTTGTCTTTTTGATAAAAGCCATCCTAACAGGTGTGAAATGATATCTCATTGTGGTTTTGATTTGCATTTCCCTGATGATTAGTGATGTTGAGGACCTTTTCATATACCTTTTGGACATTTGTATGTCTTATTTGGGGAAATGTCTATTTGGATCCTTCGCACATTTTTAATTGGATTATATGATACCACTTATATGTGGAATCTAAAAAAACTGAACTTGTAAAAACAGAGAGTATAATGGTAGTTACCAGGGCGAGGGGGTGGGGAAATTGGAAGATGTTGTTTATAGGTACAAGCGTACAACTAGTAGATAAATAAGTTTTGGAGATCTAATGCACAACGTGATGATTATAGTCAATGATACTCTTATAAACTTCAAAGTTGCTAAGAGACTAAATCCTAACTGTTTACAATACAAAAAAGAAATGATAAATATGTGACATGATAAAGGTATTAGCTAAACTACTGTAGTAATCATATTGTAATATATAAATGTATCAAACCAACACATTGTATACCTTAAACTTATACAATATGTCAATTATGTCTCAATAAAATATTAATTAAAACATTTGTAAATCACCTTGTCTAACTGCTGATCTGAAACATAACTCAGAAAGCTAAGTATTGTTAGGATAGGCTGACAATTAGGACTGTGACTTCTGTCATCCTGGATTTTGGCCTGCAGTTGGCATAGTTGATGGTCACATCAATTTTCTTACCATCTACATTTCACTATTCTGTTCTCATGATAACAGTGACGGTTAACTAAGTCTTTTTCATATGTTGTGTTGTTAAATCTTTGTTCTCATTAAATATATATATATATGTATATACACACACTCACACACATACATATATATAATTGTTATTATTTTTTACCTCTGTTTAAGTTTGTCATGGTGCAGTTAGTACATTTGGGCCATTATTAAGCTGGTGAAAATCACCCGCTGCTGTTAAGTGTGATTCTTTATCTTCATCCAAGTCATTAACGGTAAAATACCAGTGCTCCTAGGTTTTTCTCACTGCTCTCCTTGTAAGGCCTCTTCTTCAGGGGATTTGGTATATGCTGGCTGGCTATTATAGGTTCTAAGTATTTATTGGTGATTTTTATTTTCAGCCTCAAAAGAAGTCAAACATTCTTTCTTTGTTTATCTATAATACATTTGGAAAGGGTTTTGAAACAATTGTGGACGTGCTTAATGTAGTTTTGTTCATGGTAGTCATTCTGTCCAATTGTTTTTTAAAAAATTAACTGGACATTCTCATGTAGACACTTTCGTTCTTCTGCAGGATGGCAAAGTAATTGACAATTAACATATACTTATCATAAATTTAGTTGTGATGTGAATGTATTCATAGTTAAGCCTGTTTAAATTATTCTAATATATGTGAACAAGCAGTATTATCTAAAATAGGTAAAAGGACACACTGTAAAAGAAGTACAATTTGATATAGTATTTCATCTCCTAACAGATTTGCATAAGTAATAATTAGAAAAGGAAGATAAATGAAAAACTAATTATTTATAATAGGTCTGTGTTACATGCATGGCATCCTAAATATGAAATTGTTGAATTGTGACACATTTAAATTTTGAATATAGAAGGGATAATATGTTCATTTTTTAAATTGTTGCAAATTCTAAATTAGTAGGGCCATGAAATTAATGAAGTTTTTGTTATTTTCGTCTCTGTGCAATGACCATCATCACATTCTGTTTTCTTGATCTTTCAAATGAAAAGTTGACTCAAGATGCTCTTTAAAGGGGCCTTTTAATGTAAGCATATCTGTGGATATGTTGGTAACACTGTTGTACAACCAATTAAGAGGCTATACGTGTTCAGGGACCATTTTTACAAGTAATGGTACCTATTATTCGCTGCCTGAGCACTGTTGGAGTGAACTTCATTCAGTCTACAATCACTTAAGTTCTTTAACTCAGAATGTTAGCAAGCAAGGATAAAACCAATGCAAAGTCAGCTGTTTATGTAAATCTTATGAAAAGTTTGGTCTTCATTAGTCCTTTATGACAAAAAGGATCTCTTAGTCCTCTTTAGCTGGGAGAGCGGTTGGAGTTGAATTTCCCTAATTCCCCTGTCTTATTGCCTAAGTGAGGCCTCATTGGTTGATTGCTGAAATTTTGAGATACCTTTTCAGTGTTCACAGTATTGGAGTTCAGTATTATAGCAGAAAAAAAAAAATCTGCCTTGCTTATTTTCCTGATGTGAGGTGTGCATTGTATTATATTCTACTGGGTGTAATTTCTTTTTTTATGTCGCCTATTTGTACTTCATTGACCATGATTTTACTGAATTTAATTACCATAAATCTTTATAACTATTTTTACTTCTGTATATTTGTGTTTGACACAGTGTTTACTACATACATGAGTTGAATCTGACACCTGGTTAGGAATAAGTGTTTATTGAGTGTTGACCATGTGCTAGACTCTTACTCTAATCAATTTACATATATTAATTATTTAATTCATAAAGTAATCTGTAGAGTTTGAACTATTGTTATTCTCATTTTATAGATGACAAAAATGAGGATCAGAGAGAGTAACTTTCCCAAAGTCATGCAACTAGGAAGGGTTCAAGTTGAGAATTGAATTCAATAATATAAAACTATCCTGCAAAGATGCTGAGTATTTATTTTACATTGAGGAGTTGGAAAATAGGATCTGCTTTTTTTTTTTTTAACTTTTCAGGAAAATATGTCAAATGATAAAGTCTGTCTGTATTTGTTTTATCTCACAAACTAGACAGTAGAACAAGTGGGTTCTTATCTTCTGATTATTATCCTTTCAGTCAATCATAGAACCTTAGCCTTTCTCACAAACAAAAGTTTTTATGGGTTTTTTTTTTAAATATTTATGCCTCATAGTGTACATAGGCCAATCTAAATAAAGCCGGACCTATGCAAAGGAGTGAACTAGGTAGGCCCCGAGTTTCCCAAACCTCTTTGCTTTTGTGAATGGCATGGGAAGCTTTTTCTTTTTTCATTAATAAACTTTATTTTTTAGGACAGTTTTAGGTTCACAGGAAAATTGAACTAAAAGTGCAAAGAGTTCCCATGTACCTTTTGCCCCCACACATGCACAACTTTCCCCACTAACAGCATCTTGCACTGCAGTGGTACATTTATTACAATTGATGAACCTACACTGACACATCATTATCATGCAAAGTCTGTAGTTTACATTAGGGTTCACTCTTGGTGTTATATATTCTATAGGTTTGGACAGATGTGTAATGACATGTATCCACCATGTATACCACCATTATGGTATCATACAGAATAGTTTCACTGCCCGAAAAATACTCTTCACTCTGCCTATTCAACCCTCTCTCCCCTCTAATCCATGGCAATCACTAATGTTGTTTACTATCTCCACAGTTTTGCCTTTTCCAGAATGTCATATAGTTGGAATTATATAGTGTGTAGTCTTTTCAGATTGACTTCTTTGACTTAGTGACATGCGTTTAAGATTCTTCCATGTCTTTTTAAGGATTGATAGTTCATTTCTTTTGAGTGTTGAATAATATTCTGTTGTTTGGATGTGCCACAGTTAATATATCTATTCACCTAGTAAAGGACATCTTGGTTGCTTCCAAATTTTGGCAATTATGAATAAAACTGCTATTAAAATCTGTGTGCGGGTTTTTGTGTGGACATAAGTTTTTAGTTCATTTACGTAAATATCAAGGAGCACAATTGCTGAATTTATGGTAGGGGTATGTTTAGTTTTGTAAGAAACCATAAAACTGTCTTACAAAGTGGCTGTACCATTTTGCATTTCCATCAGCAATGAATGAAATTTCCTGTTGCTCCTCATCCTTGTCAGCATTTGGCATTGTCAATGCTTTAGATTTTCACATTGTAATAAATGTGTAGTAGTATCTCATTGTTGTTTTAATTTGCAATTCCCTAATGACATATGATGTTGAACATCTTTTAATATATTTACTTGCCATATGTATGTCTTCTTTGGTGAGGTGTCTGTTTAGGTCTTTTACCCATTTGTTAATTGGATTTTTCATTGTCTTATTGTCGAATTTTAAGAGTTCTTTATATACTTTGGATAATAGTCCTTTATCAGATGTGTCTTTTGCAAATATTTTCTCTCAGTCTCTGGTTCTCTTCTCATTTTCTTGATGGTGTCTTTCACAGAACAAGAGTTTTTCATTTTAATGAAGTTCAGTTTATCAATTATTTATTTCATGTATTGTGCCTTTAGTGTTGTATCTAAAAAGTCATTGCTGTACCCAAGCTCACCTAGATTTTATCCTATGTTATCTTCCAGGAGTTTTATAGTTTTCCATTTTATATTTTGATCTTTGATCCATTTTGTGTTAATTTTTGTGAAGGGTATAAGATCTGTGTCTAGATTCTTTTTTCTTTTTTGTATGTGAACATCAAGTTGTTCTCCCTCATTTGTTGAAATGACTCTCTTTGCTCCTTTGTCAAAGATCACTTGATTACTTATGTATCTATTTCTGAGCTTTCTATTCTGTTGCCTTGATATGTTTTTCTGTTCTTTCACAAATACCGCAGTGTCTTGATTACTATAGAAAAGTAATAAGTATATTACTTAATACTTATATTTTATAATAAGTCTTGAAGTTGAGTTGTGTCAGTCCTTTAACTGTTTTTCTCCAACATTGAGTTGGCTATTCTGGGTTTTTTGCCCCTCCGTATAAACTTTAGAATCAGTTTGTCAATATTCAGAGAATATCTTACTGGGATTTTGATTGGAATTGCTGTAGATCAAGTTGGGAAGAAATGACATCTTGACAATATTGAGTCTTCGTATTCATAAACATGGAATATCTCTCCATTTATTTAGTTCCTCTTTGATATCTTTTGTCAGAGTTTTCTAGTTTTCCTCATTTAAGTCTCGTATATATTTTGTTAGGCTATTTCATTTTTGAAGGTGCTTATGTAAATCATAATGTGTTTTTAATTTCAAATTCCACTTGTTCATTGCAGATATATGGGAAAGTCATTAGCTATTGTAATTTTAGCCTTGTATCCTGCAAGCTTGCTCTAATTACTCATTAGTTCTAGAAGGGTTTTTTTTGTATTTCTTTCAGATTTTCTACATAGACAATATTGTTATCTGCAAACAAAGAGTTTTATTTTTCCTTCCCAATCTGTATACCTTTTATTTCCTTTTCTTTATTTTCTTTTCTTTATTGCATTAGGTAGGACTTCCAGTATGATGTTGAAAAAGAGTGGTGAGGGGGATATACTTGCATGGTTCTTGATCTTTCAAGAAAGCTTTAAGCTTCCCATCATTACGTATGATGTCAGCTGTAGATAATGTGTAGATATTTTTAATCAAGGTGAGTAAGTTCTCTTTGAGTCTCAGTTTGCTGAGAGCTTTTATCATGAATGGGTATTGGATTTTGTCAAATGCTTTTTTCTAAATCTATTGATATGATTACATGATTTTTCTTCTTTAGCCTGCTAATGCTAGAGATTATGTTAATTGATAATCGAATGTTGAAACATCCTTGCTTTTCTAAGATAAATCCTACTTGGTCATTGTGTATAATTCTTTTTATACATTGTTAGATTTGATTTCCTAATAACTTATTGAGGAGTTTTACGTCTGTTTTCTTGAGAGATAGTGGTCTGTTGTTTTCTTTTCTTCTAATGTTTTTGTCCAGTTTTGATATTAACGTAATGTTAGCCTCATAGAAGGACTTATGAAGTATTTTCTCTTCTTGTCTTCTGAAGAGATTGTAAAGAATTGCTGTAATTTCTTCCTTAAATGTTTGATAAAGTTCACCAGTGAACCCATATGGATCTGGTGCTTTCTGTTTTGGAAGATAATTAATTATTGATTTAGTTTCTTTAATCAGGCCTATTCAGATTATCTATTTCTTCTTTGTGAGTTTTGACAGATGGTGACTTTCAAGGAATTGGTTCATTTCATCTAATTTATCATTTGTGGCATAGAGTTCTTCATCATATTCCTTTATTATCCTCTTAATGTCCATGGGATTTGTAGTGATGTCTCTGCTTTCATTTCTGATATTCATAATTTGTGTCTTCTCTGTCTTTTTCTTAGTTAGCCTGCGTAGAGGCTTATTGATTTTATTGATCATTTCAAATAACCAGCTTTTAGTTTTAATCATTTCTCTATTGATTTTCTGTTTCCAATTTCATTGATTTCTACTCTAAGTTTTATTATTTCTTTTCTTCTGCTTGCTTAGGTTTTTCTTTGCTCTTCTTTATCTAGTTTACTAAGGTGGAAGCATAGATTATTGATTTTAGATCAATCTTCTTTTCTGGTATATACATTCAGTGCTGTACATTTCCCTTTAAGGACTGCTTTCACTGTATCCCACAAATTTGGATGTTTTCATTGTCATTTAATTAGAAATATTTCATCTCTCTTGAGATTTCCTCTTTGATTCATGTATTATTTAGAAGTATGGTGTTTCCTGGGAAGTTATTTGCTTTTCAAAACTATCACTTTAAGGGCATCCACCCCTGGCCAACCTAGAAGCGTCTGATTTGTAACAAGCTCCTCAAGAGATTGTGGAGGAGTCAGACTAACACATGTTTATAGAGTTTAGTTGTACATGCACATAATGTGATTTGAAAGTAACCTCAGGAGTTGTAATTACCACTTGATTTTATTGGGAACACATTTGTGTTAGCATATGTTTTTCAGCATCTTCCCTGTTTTTGCTATAGTATAACTTGTCCAAGACTCATTTAGATATTTATCTAAATCTGACCTTTTATTTTACTCGATCATTTTTCTGCCATGTAGTTACCTTTTTATACTCACGTAAAGACTTTCATTACTTTCTGGGAAGGATGTTTTCATAATTGGGAAAAGCAGGAAAAAGACTGCATTAGTTCCTGCTGGAAGTACTGCTGTGGCTCCAGTTACTCCTCTACTGGATAGAATTGCCCAGTGAGTTTTATTTATATTAATTTACTTCTTTGTAAATAGAATCTGTATTTTTAAACCTGTCAGTTTTTGTGTACACAAGATTTTTTTAAGCAACAGATAGCTTAACATTTGTACTCGTGATTCTGTTCGTCAATCTAATTTACTGCGTTTTAACTAATTTTATTGTTTTCTATCATTTAGCAATAGGTTCATTCTTGATTCATTTACTCTTTTAAAGCTGTGGAATTATACGTATATTTTTCCCTTTCTCTCATTTTCTGCTTTCCAACTACCCCCTCCCCCTCTGGTCCTATAACATGATAAATTGCAAAACATGAGCCTGAATAATAAAGTATTGCTTTACTGATTGCTAAACATATATTATAGTGCTTTTAAACTCATTTCAGGTCATTGTGGGGCCAATTAGTTTGATTACAAGCATGTAAGCTGTCATATGTAAAGCCTTCTGCTTCTTGGGGTTTCAGTTTCAAATCATGAAAACTAAGTGCTCTGTACTTCTTTGTGTACACAGCTCACTTTTAATATTTTGGAAGAAACCTATGTGTCTTAGAAAGATCACCTACAGTTTCAGAGCCTGGATAAAGCTAGTGTGCAATTTTGGGGCAGTCATACTGTTTTTTTTAAAAATTTAAAAGTGTGTATGTGTGCATGTGTATAAGTAGGTGACTATCAAAACCACCTCTTTATTTTCATTTTTGGATATAGTCCACATGTGCAAATCATAAAAACTTTGGAATGTAAACATTATTTGGTGACTGATATTTTGTCTGTGAGAGTGGAAGACTTTCAGAGAATTAAAACAAACAATAGGTTATAATGCAACACGCTCAATGTAAGGAAATACTCCAAGAGTGTTTGTAGATAGAAAAATAAAATCCTAAAGTATTAAAGGTTTGTAGAGTTGATGAGTTTGTGAAAAGATGGTTTTCAAAGTAAGAGTAAAATTATGACTCCCATACATTATAAAGTGTACACGTTTTAAAGATTTTATTTAACTAATAATGATGAAACTAGGCAGATGTTATAACCAGTTCAAAGGAGACTCCAAAGAATAGACCGCTAGAATCATGTGCTACATCATGATGTTTTGGTCAACAACAGACTGCATAAGATTAGAACAATATAGCCTACGTGGATAGTAGGCTATATCATCTAGGTTTGTGTAAGTACAATCTCTGATGTTCATACAATGATGAAATCACCTAACAGTACATTTCTCAGAAAGTATCCTTGTTGTTAAGTGACACATGACTGTATAGATGAAGAATATTGAAATGAATATGTAAATGGAAGCAGAACTGGCTTTGAGGGAAATCATTTGAGCCCCTACCTGACAAGACAAGCCCCTGCTTGATTATAGACAATAATTGTTTTGCATTGCTATCACATATCTACAACTTACAGAGTTGGAAATTAGCTCCTATGTAATCAGAAAAATATAATGCTGAAGAATACGCTAGAGACAATGCATAGTGTTTCCTTGAAGCCCAAATTTTCTGCTATTTGGTCAAAGATAGTCTCAAAGGAAGGTTGGTTTTATTAGATTTGGTGTGATTGTTTCCATGGACACAGCAAAAGTGTCAATTCAGTATATAAGCCTTTTTATGTTTGCTTTTCTTGAAAGATTTTACGAGAATCTTGCAGTGCACTTTCAGAAGTCTGTAGTATTTGCTATCCTGAGGCATGAAAGGCAAATCCAAGAAACTTTCTCAACCACCTGCAGTACCTGTATATTTGGGTGAATTTGCTTCTTTCAAAGTTCCCAAAATATCCCAAGTTGGCCTGTGAGGAAGTCACCTTCTTTCAGAGTTGTATGGCTAGACCCTGTTAGCCAGGTACCAGGCTAGGTTTTATAAGGGTTTTGCAAGTAATGGACCCATAAAGTCAACCTTAATTCCTTAGAAGTGTCTAATAATATCTGATTAAATGAGCATCACTCTCAAATATGGCATTCCAGAAAAGGCCTTGGATTTTTTTCCAGGTGTATTTTGGTAAACAGGAAGACCGATTCTTATTGAAACTATGCAAATAACTATAAAGCCATGAAAAGTTAAGAAGACTTAGATTTTCTGAATTTGCGGGGGGAGTGGGGGGGCATTTAGTGAGAATAAGATATCATTTTAAAATATTTCTGTCTATAAAGTGGAATCTACTAAATTGTAGTGGATTATGGATAGCTTGAGAAAAAGGAGAAAGAACTGCCTTATATATATAGTCATGTGCCGCATAATGGTGTTTCAGGCAATGACTGACCACGTATATGATGATGGTCCCATAAGGTTATAATGGATAGGAACAATTCCTATCTCCTAGTGCATCTGGAAGGAGACATTCAAGAGGTTTGTCCATGACTTTATAGGATTTGCCAAGGGTAAGGAGGTTGCAAAAATCAACAAGGCTGTGGTCGAAGTGGCAAACAACTTTAACCGGGGTACGGATGAGGATGATATTGATGCGCTTTTAGAAATGGTTCCTGAGGAAGTGACTAATGAGGAGTTGTTGGAAGTGAAGCAGGAATGCATAGCTGAAGGAGAGGCAAGAGAAAAAGAAACTGCAGGAGAAGAAAAGAAGAATCCACAGGAAAATTCACAGGGAAGGATTTAGCAGAAGCTTTTGTAAACCTCAACAAGCTACTTAAAAAGTTTGAAAATCTAAAACCCAACACTGAAAGTTTTCATTAATAGAGAGGAATATTCATGGTGTATTATCTGCTACCAAGCAAATTATGATGAGAAAAAGAAAAACAGAAACAAACCAAGCAAACCAATTAGCTAAGGTTAATTCATTATTGACTAAAGAAAAATACTTTTTTATAAGTTTTAGTGTAGCCTAAGTATTCAGTCTTTATAAAGTCTACAGCAGTGTACAGTAATGTCCTAGGCCTTCCCATTCACTCACCACTCACTCACTCGGAGAAACTTCCAGTCCTGCCAGCTCTATTCATGGTAAGTGCTCCATACAGGTGTATTGTTTTTTATCTTTTATATCATAGTTTTACTGCGCCTTTTCTATGTTTAGATATACAAATACTTACCATCGTGTTAAAATTGCCTACCGGATTCAGTACAGTAACATGCAGTACAGGTTTGCAGCCTAGGAGCAATAGGCTATAGCATATAGCCTGGGTGTGTAGTAGGCTATACCATCGAGATTTGTATAATTACACTCTATGTTTGCACGACGATGAAATTACCTAATGACATGTTTCTCAGAACATATCCCTGTTGTTAAGTGATGCGTAACTGTACGGAAAATAGGACATTAAAATAATATCAATGATACTCCAAACTATTAATCTCATGAATTCATCTGCTTCTCAACTAAAAAGAGTTCTGGAAATCCTGACTCAGCCCACTGGTTTGGTCTTAGAGTTGTTAAAGCAGTGACATCAGAAGCCTGTACGCAAGAGCCTCTTCTTTGAAGTCTCAGTTGAGTATCTGGTATAATCCTTTTACATGGGGCTGTGAGGCTGTTTGCCTTGGTTGAAGTCCAGAACTCTGGCCTAGCCTGTTGCTGAATGCAGAGCTTTCAAGGAAGCATCAAAGTAAAACAAAAAACTATGTGTAAATGACAGAGACTTAAAGTGGCTGTGATTTGGGGGCTGGCTGGTGGCGCAGCGGTTAAGTTTGCATGTTCGCTGGTTTGGATCCTGGGTGCGGACATGGCACTGCTTGGCAAGCCATGCTGTGGTAGGCGTCCCACGTATAAAGTAGAGGAAGATGGGCACGGATTTTAGCTAAGGGCCAGCCTTCCTCAGCAAAAAGAGGAGGATTGTCAGCGGTTAGCTCAGGGCTAATCTTCCTCAAAAAAAAGAAAAAAGAAAAAGGTTGTGATTAATCTCTTAGAATTTTTAAAAGTGAAAAATCTGCTGAGAGTTCATAACAAAAATAATGTAACCAAAAAGGAAACTTGGTTGTTTTGTTTCTGTGGCATGCAAAAGAATGTTAATTAAAAAGAAAAGTTTTAGAAAAAATTATAACACACCTATCAAAACTGAGCAAAGTTTGATATGATTTTGACACATTTCATTGTTCTTCAGACTCAGATATTGTAAACCAGTGCAAATAAAATTCACTTTTCAACTTTTGTCCTCATTATGCTCTTTCATATTCTGTAACAAACCTACACTTTATTTTAGGGCTGATTAATGGGTCCATAAAGTTAGAACTAATTCCATAATATTATAAATATGTTATTAATGTGCAGTGTGTTCATTATTGATAGAAACGAATGAATAAATAAGCACTTAAAATTTTTTTCAGTTTCAATTTTCGATACAGTAAATATCAATATAACACACACACGCACACAATATAAGCTAATTAAGGTCCTCAGTAAAGTTGTAAGAGTGTCAAGGTGTCTGGAGACCAAAACTCTTGAGAACCACTGCTTTAGGGCAAAAGTATTCTTTTCCTTGATAAACAGAACACATGAGTTATACAGAGTTATGTTTCTTAGAAACCGTTGTTCTTAAATATAGTGTAAACTCCTTATATTATAACTTTTAACTAAAGTAACTACTATTTCACAGAGGAAAAATTGAAGGGGGATAATTGTGAACTGCCTGTCACATATCAGCAGTTTAGCAGAGATCGTGAATAAACATAACTAACTTTTTAGAGCCACATACCTCTTATACAACCTCACAAAGTAGCAAAAATGAACATATTCCTTAACTTGACTAAGGTAGAAAGTCTCTCTCTAACTTATAAAAACCAAAAGCATATACATTTAAAATTAGAATTAGTAATCAATATTTCCCTATTCCTTCTTTATTTAGATATGACCTAGGAATCCAATGCATACCCATTAAATAACTCAGTTTAATTTCAGTTCAAGGTTTTAAAGATCTTAGAAATTATGTTCAAGCTGAAATATTACAAAACATAATCACTGTTAAAATAGTTAATCAAAATAATGATTCAATTAAGTTAAATTTACTGTTTTTCATAATTTTAAACATAAAGTAGAAATAATGCTACCTTATGTGATTGGTAAACCTGTATACATTTAGAAAAAAAATTCCAGTAGAATTAAAACATACACTTGTATTATACTTAACACTGAAAAACAGAGAAATACATGGCTTTTTTATTAAAATAATCTTGATTGGCAGAGTTTTACCTAAATCCTGTGAACTTGGATTCGTAAAATGGTTTTGAATTGGTTTATGTAGGAATTTACTTTTTAATTTATTGCATTTAAAGTATTGGATATTTAATTTTCTTGCTTTCTGGGAATTTTAAGAATATTTAGTTTATATATGTCCTTATTTATACTCAGCAGTCTATTAGAACGGAAGTATTTTAATTTTAGAGATGTTATACTCTTATCATTAATACTATTTGAAGGTA
Source organism: Equus quagga (assembly GCF_021613505.1). Classification (NCBI taxonomy): domain Eukaryota; kingdom Metazoa; phylum Chordata; class Mammalia; order Perissodactyla; family Equidae; genus Equus; species Equus quagga. Next base: position 26,705,993 of record NC_060273.1, on the reverse strand, counting down.
GAGAAAAATTATACACTCATGAATTGAACGTTAATGGCCTTTCTGAATTACAGTCATTTAGTATACATACAAAAAAAGAGCTTATAGTTCCAATTCTAAAGTTTCAGCCACAAGTCAAGTGTAAACACAAAAACATACCAAAAAACTCACTCATCCAAATTGTAAAGAGGTGTTCTCCTTCCCAGTGGCCACCAAATTCTTAATTATTTGAGCTCAAAATAGAGAAGTAGACAAACAAAAAAGACTAACTAACCAGAATTTCTGTTGTTTCTCAAGGGTTTTAAATCATAGAAATCCACACTTAATGTTTTCCATGTTTCCTACAGAATCTCTTCTGTGTTACAGTTCACATTTGTAGTTAGCATTGTCATTCTCATTGATAATTCCACAGATACGTGTCTGCCTCTGTTTTAGTTTCTGTGGATATAGTGCCAGTTAGTAAAACAAAGTCTCTCTCCTCATGACCCTTATAGTCAACCAAATGACTTCATAATCTGCCAGGTGATGGTAAAGTATCTAAAGAAAAATAGTTATAAAGCGATTCGGGCTTTCAGCCAAGATATGGTAACAGGGACTGAGTTTACTGTCCCATTGGAAATAATAAAAAAGAAATAACAAAATATATAAAACAATAGTTTGCAAGATGCTGGACATAAGGCAATGAAGGACAGCGGTCCCTGAGAGACAGTAAATGAATGTAGTGATTCCTGTGATTGCCCCAAGTTGCTGTATTGAGAAAGTTTCAGGCTACCGTGCAGGGTGGGGGGGATTTTAGGAGTATCAAGTGGTACCCAGCGGAGTCTCTGTGTTAGAAGATACTGAGAATCTGGGAGGAACAAGGAAGGTAGAGTTCACAGGACACAGGACTAGAGAGGAGGGAACTGCACAGATAAAGAATTGCAGAAATCTTCAGAGGATTGCTCTCAGTTATTTAGCAGAATCCTAGTCAACTCATGCATGTGAGGAAGTTGCCTGTGGCCTGGGAATGAACCATCCAAAAGAATTAGAGAGAACAGTGTTGGGCATTCACATGTAGTTAGGAACAGTCCCTATTCCTACCAGCAACACTGGAAAACCTCAAGATTCATGAGGCATTGGGTCAAGTACAAAGCAGGGCTTTTCCTCAATATTGACAAATAATTAGCCCTAGACTGAGCACTGTTGCAGTCTCTCCTAACACATTTTAAATGAATGATTCTGAAAGGATCAAATTGTTTCAAGTAACTTAACTGACTCCTAGAACAATTGTGTGTCATCTGATGAAGAATTTTCAGATATGCAAGTAATCAAGAGAAAATGAGTTATAATGAGAAGATCAATCCATCAATCAAAACTGACCCAGAGCTGATACAGGTGTTAGAATTAGCATACAAGACCATTTAAAATGTTACTATAATTGTATTCCGTATGTTTTTAAGGTTATGTAGTACAAGAACAGAATTGAACTTCTAGAAATTACCACAAGGTGTGAGATGAAAAATATACTAGATGAGATTAACAGAAAATTAGATATTGCAGGAGAAAAGATAGTAAACTTGAAGTCATAGGAACAGAGACTATCCAAGATGAAACATGAAGAGAATAGAGAGTTACAAAAATGAACAGAGTATCAGTGGGCTGCAGGTCAACTTCATACAGCCTAAAATACGTGTTCTTGGAGTCCCCAAATGACAGAAGGAAGAGGAGACAAAAATATGTAGAGATGTATGTCTGAAAATTTTTGATATTTGATGACAACTGTAAACCCAGAGATCTAAACACAGGAAACATGAAGAAAACAACACACATTATAGACACAAAAGGAAAACAAATTATATTTCTCAAAATCAGTGAGAAAATCATAAAAGTAGCCAGAAGAACAAACAAATAAAACCTAAGTGTAGGGGAGCAAAGATAAGGATAACAGCAGACTTCTGTCAGGAAAAAAAAAAAAAAAAAGGTGCAAGCAAGGAGACAATGGAGCAACGTCTTTCCAGTGCTGATAAAATAAAAGCCAACCTAGAATTTTATGCTCAGTGAATATATCTTTCAAAAGACACTGATGAGAGAATGAAAGGATAATTCACAGACTATGAGAACATTTTTGTGAAGTATACGTCAGATATAAGACATATCCAGAATATATAAACAAATCTCAATAGTAAGAAATGAGAAAACCAGCAACCTAATTAAAAAATGGGCAAAAGATTTGGATAGACACTTTACTAAAGAAGATATACAGATGGCAAATAATCACATGAAAAGATGTTCCGCATCTATTGTCGTTATGGAAAACAAGTTATCATTACATAACTATTAAAATGGCCAAATGAAAATGACTGATGATAGCAAGTGTTGGTGAGGATATGAGGGAATTGGAATTCTCCAACTCTGCTGGTGGGAATGTAAAATGGTACCACCACTTTGGAAAACAGTTTGGCAGTTTCTTAAAAAGTTAAACACATATCTCCTGCATGATCTAAGCATTCCACTACTAGGTTTTTACCCAAGAGAAAATAAAGTTAATGTCCATACAGAGACTCTACTTGAGTGTTCATAGTAACTTTATTTGTAATTGCCCAAAATTGGAAATGGCCCAAATGTTCATTATCAATTGAATGAATAAGCAATTGTGGTATGTCTCTATGTGTGTGTATACATACACACAGTAGTCAGCAATGAACAGGAATAAAAAATCCATGCTACAACATGGATGAATCTCAATAATTATTCTGAGTGAAAGAAGCTAAAAAAATAATATACTTTTCCAGTTATATAAAATGCTAGAAAATGCCAGTGAATCTGCAGTGACAGAAAGCAGATCTATAGTTGCCTGGAGAGGCAGGAGCAGAGAGGAAGGGTTGGATGGAGAGATTTACAAGGAAACGTGAATAAAATTTTGTGAGTAATGGATATGTCCTTTTTCTTGATTGTGATGCTTCACAGATATGTCAGAATTTATCAAATTGTATACTTTAAATATGTGGTTTATTATATTTCAATTATACTTCAATAAAGCTTCAATAAAGCTATTTCCTTGCTGTTGGTAAGTCCTTGGGATCTGTCGCCATCTTTTCCTGTCTTCCTATGTTTTAAATATACCAACCTGGGGCCCGTCCCATGGCTGAGTGGTTAAGCTCACGCGCTCCGCTTCGGCGGCCCAGGGTTTCGCTGGTTTGGATCCTGGGTGTGGGCATGGCACTGCCCATCAGGCCACACTGGGGCGGCGTCCCACATGCCACAACTGGAAGGACCCATAACTAAAATATACAGCTATGTACTGGGGGGATTTGGGGAGAAAAAGCAGAAAAAATAAATATACCAGCCTATTGCACTCTGATACCTCTCTCTTTATCTCAAACAACTAAACACAAAAACTCACTCTGAAGAATGCCAAAATGCATATTTCCGTCAGACAACTGTCAGAGTTTTTTGTTAGATGTTCAGAGATACATGATTTGGTTTTATGAGGCAAATACATCCTGTTTTTATAGAATTAGGGGAGAGAAAATGCAAACAAAAAGAGCCCAGTCCTTTTTTTGGTACCCTTTTATGTCACAGCTCAAAATTGCCATCTGATAAAATGTAAGCCACTAGATTGAATTACTTCATTGAACTACTGCTGTCCTCTGTTAATGGTAATTGCACAGATATAGCAGTATTTCTCGGCAACATCTCAGATATTTACCTCCTACTGTTTTTCAATTCAAACCTTTGATGAAAATATTCCCAATGCTTCTTTAAAGCAGACATCCAACTGTCTTTCTTGACAAAAGCAAGGTCTCCAAATCAGATCCTGACAATTTGTGACACAGCAGTCTATCCAAATCACCTTTTACCTATGTCACTATGTCATTTCCTAGAGAAAAAAGTGTCCATAAGACGAGCATTTCTGTAGGTTTTGGGGGCTGCAAGGTTGGTATGCCAGTAAAAATGGGCCAGGAAAAACAATTTCTTTTTCTGACTGGAGTGGAAGGAATTCAGTGAGGGATTGACCTGATCTAATAAATAAATAAAGGATTTGTATATTTTTAAGATACTTTTTATGAAGAGAAAACTTGATTAGATATTTGTTGTTTTCAGGATATTAGTGAGTAAAATGATTTCTCAAAGTTACTACTTTTAAAGTGTTAGAGGCGGTGAAACAAGGTTGATTTTTCTTCTTCTTCACTTCATTAGGTTACTTGAATGCAATAATATTTAGCATTTTATTTCCTTCTCACAGACTCAGCTCATTTTCTGGTGTATCTCCTGTCCTAAACTGAGCAGACTATATCTCACCAAATAAAGGTTGTAAAAACAATGTCCTTGGCCTGTACCATGATCAACTCTGTTTGACTGACGATAGCATGGTGGCTAGAGTGAAAAGAGCGGTAAGGAGGAAGAGAACAAACATGGCACGAGATGAGCTGGATTGGCCTCAAGTGAAACTCGCTGGTTATGTCTCTTCCTGTGGTTTGTTGGGTACTTTCTTTTCTTTTTGGTGTTGGAAGGGTACATTCGATAACTGCTTTTTTGGATCAAATTGTCACATCATATGTTTGATGGATGAGTTAGCTTTAGGGAGCCCTTTTGAGGACCTGCTATCTGGGTTTGGTGAGTAAGCAGCTGATAGCACAGCAGGCATACTCCCTGTGCTGGCCTGGTTTAATCCTTGTGTAGTGGAGGTCTCATTACAGAAATGAGCCTGGGAATTGTGTTTGCCCAAGATTATTGCTGGACAGTGACCTTAAATGATGGCCCTGGCAGGATGGGATGTCTCTCATTTAGAGTAGTCTCACCCAAGGCCTGTTCAGCTTTTGGGAGAAAAGTGAGCAAAACCATGGGTTGAACACTGGAGAGAATTTGATTTGGGAATAAAGCATGTTTTAGAATCTCAGAGTTGGGTTCCTACTTTTAACAAACAGTGCAAGGCTCCTAGGAAGGTACAGCAATGAGGGAGTAAGAAAAGAGGTGTAAAGAGAAAATCTTTGTCTGCATGAGGCCTTGAATCCAGCTAGTCCTTGCTCTGTTTATGACCTCAAAATAGTCCTAGAAGAGCCCTTGCCTTTCATTTTTAGAGATCAGGGATTTATGTTCTCTAGGAGAAAGCTAGCACTCTTGGAATGAAGCCTCCAGTGATGGCTGCCTGCCCTAGATTCCTAATCCTGTCTCTTGGTATCCTTTCCTGGCTGTCCCCATCTTCATTAGGAATCAAAAGCCAGGAAGGAGCCACCAGGAAAATAAATGATAAATTTGTAGCTTGTTAAAGTGTTGGTCTCCAAATATCCAACTCCTGTCCTTTCCCTCAGGCTTGAATTATCCAAAGTGAATCCTGGGATTACACTTTACTAAGGTGACCTGGTATTCAGCTAAGGAAGAAAGTGACTGGCCACAAGACCTGTTTGGAGGTAAGAGAGGAGCCAGTGTGGGTTCATCTGTGGAAGAATCATGTGCACCTGCAATAGAACCTCAACTCAGAATATCGCCGTCTGCCAGGCAGGGAGTGCTATTAGTTTCTGGCTTGGTAGGGACATCTGAAGCATCCTGCTGATTTTGTCTGCTGACATGTGGATAGTGCTGACCTAATGTCTGACCTGATTGTCTCTATCCACGACTTCATCTAGCCTTTTTTTGTAGAAGAATGACAAGTGACAACCTCACTGCACCTTGAGAATGTCATTCTCTCTCTCCACATCACCTTTCACTCTCTTATACTGTCTTTTCTTCGTGGCTCCTCTTCTCCCATACTCCTCTCTGTTGACACAGAGTATGTAAAGTCCAAGAGATATAGCAATGCCAGTAAGAGCTAAATTACTTGCAGCTGGTGGTGCCACCTGTGCCCACCAAATTTCATCCAAAGCAGTCGCTTTCCCAGAGTTCCCTGTTATGGGGAATTGGAAAGTGAGTCACAGTATGGGCAGGAGAGGATCGGATAGAAGATAGGGCTTTTCTCTGTGCTCCTGTGTGAGGACAGAATTGTGTAGCAGAATTTCAGATGATCCCAAATCCCCGTCTTTCTGACTCTTCATGGAATCACTGGGCTCAGAGGCAGCCCAAGAGATTTCTGAGTTAAGCCTTCCACCTTTATGTGAGCTAAGATAGAACAGTTCTTAGCAAGCAGATCTCTTGTGAAGCTCCATACCCTGGTCTGTTGTCTGGTTGAGGATTCTTGTGTCTGATATCTCCACAAGATCTTTCCACAAGATCTTCCATTTATATCTGTTTTCTCATTTGCGTACTTGGAGAACAATTTCTCAGCTTGCACCCCCACCTCATAAAAGGTCCTCCATGTAATTTTGAAAAAAAAATGATTACAGTAAATAAAATTAGCATTTTAATTTAGTTTGTAGTATTCTACAATTTTCTAAGCATTTGGCATTTCTTAGTATTCTCTCTTCTCTGTTACATCATTACTTTTTTTCAATCAGAGTTCATCACTTTTATCTTGCTCATCCTCTGGTACTTTTCTTTGTAGGCACTCTCTCTTTTTCTTATTTCTCTGTTTGTTTATTCGTTTCACCCTCCTCTAGAGCCTGTAATGACCCAAGTACTTTGAAAGGTCTCAGCTAAGGAGGATGAAAGATACAATCTCTTCTCTTAAGGGCTGGATTCTTAAACTGGAATGTCTGTCAAGACTTTGAAAATTACACCTGGTGTGGAAGCCATCTCATTTGAGAACAGCTATGTTAATGAGTTTATGACCTTTTGATGGGAGTTGGGCAGGGAGAGAGAACATTGAAGCAAACAATTATAATGTGTGATGCTGCTGCAAAGTTTTCTGGTATGATGTGTGAACTGATTCCTAGAGTGGGAGTGGAAGTCAGCCAGATAACTAACGGGTGGAGGGTTTGCATACCATGGTGTATCATGTGGAAAGGCTCACAGGCTGGAGGCCTGATCCTTTTAGGCATTCAGTTGAAATGCTTGGAAATTACAAGATTGAGTCTATGAAGAGGCCAGCTTAGAAATAGTCTTGATGAATCTTGTTGAAGAATTCATTTTATAATAAAGGTGATGGACAGCTAGTCAAAGATTTTAAGTAGTGGGCGGATATAATTAGATGTGTGTGTAAGACAGATCACTCAAGCAGTATTGTGGAAGATGGCAATATAAGGGTGAGTTTGGAAGCAAAAAAGATTCCAGGAAAAACAGTCACAATGACAGTGTGATTGCAAGAAAGGGCGACAGTTCTAGAGCTATTTAGGATATAGATTGACAGGACTATGTCAATGAGTAAATACTCATTTACTCATTCGGTTATAGAGAAACCTCAAGGATGACTGCCCAGTATCTGCTTTCTTCAACTAAGTGATTGCTGGTACAATTCACCAGGAGAGGCAGTATATTAAGAGCATGTCCTTAAGTCTACTTGCTTACTGGGTTAAATTTTGTGCATTGATTTTTAAGAGGCCTATGGGATATCCAAGAAAAGATATGCTGTGGGAGTGTAAGTCTGGAGCTCAGGGGAGCAGCTTGCACCTTAGATATGGTTTGGTGCTCCATACAGTCCATGAATGGAATTTCTCTTTCAGAAAAAGAAAAATTGTGATAATTTAGGACGTGTTAATCTTTTGACATTCTTGTTTCTGTGTATTTACCTAGAGGACTATAGAGCTGACTGGATCAAAAACAATAAATACATAAATAATGATCTATCCATGATACATTCCCCTGATTATTGTTAGTGGGGGTATATTACATATTTCTTTGGACCAAAGCATAATTTTAGAATACTCTGGATAAATAGCTTTCTTTTGTATTTATTGCTCCGCTTTCCTTTGATTGCTTTTGCTGTAGTATCAACTGCATCTTACTTTAAGCATCTCCTCTAAGAATATCGATGATTCCCTAGCCGTGTTAGAATACATCTTGGGAATTTCCGTTTCTTTAAGGCTGTTTCAAGGACATATGGCATCCGATGATGATATGTCATCTTTGGAGGATGCCATGATTTCTATCCTGCTGAATCTCTCGCACGTGTTTGAAGCAGTTATTATCCTCTCTGCCAGCTCATAACACTTGTTAGATCACTATTTGTGGGTGTCATAAAATTTTGACAGGAGCCCATTGTGAAACACAGTGTGAACTACATGTGGTTAAACTTCTCTGAATTAGTGTGTCAATCAAAACAAAATGGCTTAAAAGAGTAGACGAATTTGAAAAGAAACTTCAGGATTCTAGAGCAGAAATGGAACATGGAACTTTTTAGGTCCATTTTTTGATATTGAATTCAGGGAATCATACATAGGAGAAAGTGTGTAGTATAGTAGAATTCTGATTAGTTAGAGTTATAGCTGATAATATTATAAGTAGACAACAGTTTTTTATTATAGCATATATGGTTCTCAAATGCACTACCGTGGAGTGTTGGGGATGTTTGGATACTAAATTTGTGCAAATTTTTAAGGAGGAGCCAGTTAACTTAGAAACTATATATGCTCTGTTATTATTTTTCAAAAAGAATAGTTATGAATTGTCAAACAGTGAAAATTTTTAACCATGTGTCTCTGATGTATTTTGCAGCGTTCATTTAGTTTCGCTAATACCTTAATATCAGTGTCTATCCAATGAAGACCATAGAATTTTGTTATAGTTCGAACATAACAAGAGTTTGTTTATTCTGTTCATCAGGGTGAGAGATATGTAATGATGTCAGCATGGTTTTTCATTTTGTTTTACCTCCTCCACTGTTTTTTAGTCTCGAATGGGTATCTATAGGCCATTTCTTATGGCTTACCCTACCCTTAGAGCTTCCATTTATTCAAAGGATTATTGGATTGTTCTTTTCTATATTTGTTAACCAAAAAATATTCTTTTTACTTGTGACTTTTTAACAACACTCGTAATTTATTAAATGATATTTGCCCAAATACTGTCTGTATTCTCACCTTCATAGAAGATGATTTATTAATTTAATAAAATGTTATATTAATGGAATGTTTGATGGCCAAATATATTTAGATGAGTTGAAAGACCATGATGTTGCTGCTGAAATACCTGAGAAAGGTAATCCACCATATAAAGAAAGGTGGCTTGGATTCTGGTGACCCTTTTGATGTACCCAGTGGTGTAAGATCTTACTCCTACGGAAAGCTCTCTGCTCGCCTTAATTCTATCTGTTTGAACTCTTGACTTGAGGACTTGGTCAGAGTTTACCTTCTTCAGGGCTCATTAGAAAAATAACTCATAACTCATTAAATAATTCCCATATTACCCAAAATTAGCTTCATAGATTATGTCTTTGATGGCTTGTTAGCTGGCATAGGTGACTAAATTTGACACTCAGAAAAAATAACCTCACAAACAATTTTTTCTTTTCAAACTGTTGTAAGCTGTCTGACATTTATCACCCAAATGTGTCGTGTTACAGTTGACTTTTCTACTCATGGCTGTCAGTGTCAGAAACTGTGCTTCTGTACATTAACAAGACATTTGTGAGAGATCTTTCATTGATGTCTGACACTGGTGAATTGAAGAATATTACGCTAGCTACATAAAACTGTTCATTCGTCCTAAACCAATCATTGTCTTTTGCAGTATTTCCAATGAAATTCTAATATTTTTAGCCTATTTTTCTTTGATGGAGCTGTGATTTGCAATAATCTTGTCATGCCAAGCTCAGAATACAACTAAATGAAGACATTTGTGGAAGGGAATGATTGTAAACTGCATGCAAATTTCAACTCGGCTGGAATTAATCAATATGGAAACAGAATTTGTGTGTTCCTGATATAATGATGCTGAAACTAATCCCATGGAGTTCTATTTCGATGGGAATTAGGCATTTATTTTGATTTAAATCTCTTTTCTTGAGGACAAAGTCTTTTTTTTTTTTTTTGAGTCTTTTAATAAGAACTTTTTTGAGGATAGAGAGATGTTATAAAGAAAACAGGAGTGAAACGAAGCATCTGACTGCCCCTGTGGGTACATCTGGCATTTTCTATTTAATTTACTGTGCCTGTTTAATGAGTCTTTCCTCAAGTTTTCTTCCTCAGTTTTTTTTCCACTAAAAATTTTAAGGCTTGTGGTATAGTAGGTGATGCAGTCTTTATCATATATCAAGTATGCAACACTGGTCTAAATGGCGCGTTGTCTCATTTGTATCAATTTCCTAGGGGGATCCCAGCTTATACTTGATTGATTTTTTTGTGTGTATGTGTGGGTATTTTTGTTTGCTTGTCTTTACCATTGCCATAAAATCTCACTTTCTGGGGTACAGATCACTATCTTTAACTTTTTTTTTTTGAGGAAGATTAGCCCTCAGCTAACATCTGCTGCCAATCCTCCTCTTTTTGCTGAGGAAGACTGGCCCTGAGCTAACATCCGTGCCCATCTTCCTCTGCTTTATATGTGGGACTCCTGTCACAGCATGGCTTGCCAGTGGTGCCATGTCTGCGCCTGGGATCCAAACCGACGAACCCTGGGCCGCCAAGGTGGAACGTGTGCACTTAACTGCTGCACCCCCAGGCTGGCCCCTATCTTTGACTTTTTAATGCCTACTTGTGTTCATAATATTTCTCATTGTCTTTGATTGTCAAGATCAGTCTTATCACCTTTTATTTTTATCCTTGGCCACTAGGTCTGTCAGCCTTAGATTATGTTTCTCATCTTTTCTTCAGCTTTTGGGTCAAGAATTTGCAGATAGAAGGTCTTGTCATTGGCATATTGCGTATCACCAGTGCATTTGTGTTTTACCTATAAATCTGCAGAGCCTGGTAAGTTACTTGGCAAATCCTTTACAGTACTTTAAGAATTCCTTTATTTATAGCCCAGTTTAAACCCCAGTAGGTAACACTCCATAAACCTGCAATGATATCCAGTGGCCTCATGGTGTAATTTTTTAGAAAATTTTCCAAAAGGAATTACAGAGGCAGTACTACCTGTCAAAGATAAATACTGCTGGAGTTATTGAAAGGAATTCCCTAAATACATTATCTTCCAAATAGTTACTGACATGCTGTCATGGGATTACTAGGAGAATGATTTCTCATTTCATTTTTTTTCAGGTATACATTGTAGTACATTTTGTATTCTGTGTAGATTGCATCATGTTCACCCTCAAAGACTAATTACAATTCATCACCACACCCGGGTGCCTAAACACCCTTTCACCCTCCTTCCTCCCCTCGTCCCCTCTGGTAACCACCAGTGCAAACTGTGTTGCTATGTGTTTGTTTGTTGTTGTTTTTGTCTTCTACTTATGAGTGAGATCATACGGTATTTGACTTTCTCCCTCTGACTTGTTTCACTTAGCATAATACCCTCAAGGGCCATCCATGTTGGCACAAATGGCCGGATTTCATCATTTCTCATGACTGAGTAGTATTCCATTGTGTATGGTGTGCCACACCTTCTTTATCCATTCGTCCCTTGATGGGCACCTAGGTTGCTTCCAAGTCTTGGCTATCGTGAATAAGGCTGCAGTGAACATAGGGATGCATGTATCTTTATGCATTTGTGTTTGGAAGTTCTTTGAATAAACACCCAGCAATGGAATACCTGGATCATATGGTAGATCCATTCTTAATTTTCTGAGGAAAGTCCATACTGTTTTCCACAGTGGCTGCACCAGTTTGCACTCCCACCAGCAGTGTTCGAGAGTTTCCTTCTCTCCACATCCTCTCCAACATTTGTTGTTTGCTGTCATGTTAATTATAGCCATGCTGACCAGAGTGAGATGATATCTCACTGTAGTTTTGATTTGCATTTCCCTGATAGTTAATGATGAACATCTTTTCATGTGCCTGTTGCCCATCCGTGTATCTTCTTTGGAGAAATCTGTCTTCAGATCTTTTACCCATATTTTAATTGGCTTTTTGGGTTTTTTTGTTGTTGAGACGTATGAGTTCTTTGTATATTTTGCATATTAATGCCTTGTCTGATACATGGTTTCCAAATATATTCTCACACTTGTTAGGTTGTCTTTTCATTTTGTTGCTCATTTCCTTTGCTGTGCAGAAGCTTTTTAGTTTAATGTAGTCCCATTTGTTTATTTTTCCTTTTGTTTCTCTTGCCAGATCAGACATGCTGTTTGAAAAAATGCTGCTAAGACCAATGTCAAAGAGCGTACTGCCTATGTTTTCTTCTAGAAGTTTCATGGTTTCAGATCTTACGTTCAAGTCTTAAATCCATTTTGAGTTGATTTTTGTGCATGGTGTAAGGTAATGGTCTACTTTCATTCTTTTGAATGTGGCTGTCCAGTTTTCCCAACACCATTTATTGAAGAGACTCTCCTTTCTCCATTGTATGCTCCTGGCTCCCTTGTCGAAAATTAGCTGTCTGTAGATGTGTGGGTTTATTTCTGGGCTCTTGATTCTGTTCCACTGATCTGTATGTATGTTTTTGTGCCAGTACCATGCTGTTTTGGTTACTATGGCCTTGCAGTATATTTTGAAATCGCGGAGTGTGATACCTCCAGCTTTGTTCTTTTTCCTCAGGATTCCTCTGGCTATTCAGGTCTTTTGTTGTTCCATATAAATTTTAGGATTCTTTGTTCTATTTCTGCGAAAAATGTTGTTGGAACTTTGATAGAGATTGCATTGAATCTATAAATTGGTTTAGGAAGTATGGACATTTTAACTATGGTAATTCTTCCAGTCCAAGAGCATGGAATATCTTTGCATTTCTTTGTGTTTTCAATTTCTTTCAACAATGTTTTATAGTTTTCAGTGTACAGATCTTTCATCTCTTTGGTTAAGTTTATTCCTGGGTATTTTGTTCTTTTTGTCGCAATTGTAAATGGGATTATATTCTTAATTTCTCTTTCTGCTACTTCATTGTTAGTGTATAGTGTATACAACTGATTTTTGTATGTTGATGTTGCATCCTGCGACTTGACTGTATTGATCTATTATTTCTAAACGTTTTTTAATGGATTCCTTAGGGTTTTCTATATATAGAATCATGTCGTCTGCAAATAGTGACAGTTTCACCTCTTCTGTTCCAATTTGGATCCCTTTTATTTCTTTTTCTTGCCTGATTGCTCTGGCTAGGACTTCCAATACTATGTTAAATAAGAGTGGTGAAAGTGGGTATCCTTGTCTGGTTCCTGTTCTTAGAGGTATAACTGTCAGTTTTTCTCCACTGAAAATGATATTAGCCGTGGGTTTGTCATATATGGCCTTTGTAATATTGAAATATTTTCCTTCAATACCCATTTTATTTAGAATTTTTATCATAAATTGATGCTGTATCCTGTCAAATGCTTTCTCTGCATCTATTGAGATGGTCATGTGATTTTTATTCATTTTATTAATATGCTGTATAATGTTGATTGATTTGCGGATGTTGAACCATCCCTGCATCCCTGGAATAAATCCCACTTGATCATGGTGTTTGATCTTTTTAATGTATTGTTGTATTTCATTTGCTAGTATTTTGTTGAGGATTTTTGCATTGATGTTCATCAGTGATATTGGCCTGTAATTTTCTTTTTTTGTGTTATCCTTGTCTGGTTTTGGTATCAGGATAACATTGGCTTCATAGGATGAGTTAGGAAACCTCCCCTCCTCTTCCATTTTTTGGAAGCGTTTGGGAAGGATAGGTATTAAGTCTTCTTTGACGGTTTGGTAGAATTTACCAGAGAGGCCATCTGGTCCTGGACTTTTATTTTTTGGGACGTTTTTGATTACTGTTTTGATCTCCTTACTGGTGACTAGTCTATTCAAATTCTATACTTGTTTCTGATTGAGTTTTGGAAGATTGTGTGATTCTAAGAATTTATCCATTTCTTCTAGATTATTCAATTTGTTTGTGTGTAGCTTTTCATAGTATTCTCTTGTAGTCTTTTGTATTTCTGCGTTACCTGTTGTAATTTCTCCTCTTTCATTTCTGATTTTATTTATTTGAGCCTTCTCTGTTTTTTTCTTGGTGAGTCTAGCTATAGCTTTGTCAATTTTGTCTATCTTTTCAAAGCACCAGCTGTTGGTTTCATTAGCTTTTTCTATTGTTTTTTAGTCTCTATTTCATGTATTTCTATTCTGATTTTTATTATTTCCTTCCTTCTGCTGACTTTGGGCTTTGTTCTTCTTTTTCAAGTTCCTTTAAGTGCACTGTTAGATTGTTTATTTGGTGTTTTTCCTGTTTGTTGAGGTAGGCCTGAATTGCTATAAATTTCCCTCTAGAACCACTTTTACTGTATCTCATAGATTTTGGCATGCCATATTTTCATTTTCATTTGTCTCCAGTTTTTTTAATTTCTCCATGGACCCAATCATTGTTCAGTACCATTTTGTTTAATCTCCACATTTTTCTGGCTTTTCTGATTTTCTTAGTATAGTTGATTTCTAGTTTTATCCCTTTGTGATCAGAAGAGATGCTTGGTATTATTTCAATCTTCTTAAATTTATTGAGGCTTATTTTGTGGCCTAATATGTGATCAATCTTGGGGAATGTTCCATGTGTATTTGAAAGGAATGTGTAGTGTGCAGCTTTTGTATGGAATGTTCTATATATATCTACTATGTCTATCTGGTCTCATGTGTCGTTTAAGGCCACTGTTTCCTTCTTCATCTTCTGTTTGCATGATCCATCCATTGGTGTAAGTGGAGTGTTAAAGTCCCCTACTATTATTGTATTACTGTCTATTTCTCCTTTTATGTCTGTTAATAATTGCTTTATACATTTAGGTGCTCCTATGAGCACTTAATGGTGGGTGCGTAGATATTTACAAGTGTTAGATCCTCTTGTTGGATTTGTTCCCTTTATCATTTGTAGTGCCCTTCTTCGTCTCTTGTTACAGTTTTTGTTTTCAAGTCTATTTTGTCTGATGTAGTTATTGGTACTCCTGGTTTCTTTTCTTTGCCGTTTTCATGGAGTATCTTTTTCCATCCTTTAATGTTCAATTTGTGAGTGTCTTTATGACTCAAGTGTGTCTCTCATATGCAGCATATATATGTCTTGTTTTTTTATCCAATCGGCCACCCTATGCCTTTTGATTGGAGCATTTAGTCCACTGACATTTAAAATAGCTATTGATGAATATGTACTACTTGCCATTTTGTTACTTTTTTTCCTGGATGTTTTAGTAGTTCTTCTCTGTTCCTTTCTTCTTCTCCTGTTCTCTTACTTGTTGTTTTGATGTCTTTCTTTAGTAATATGTTTGATTTCTTTCCTCTTACTTATTTGTTTATTTATTATAGATTTCTGGTTTGTGATTACCATGAGGTTCCTATATAACATTCTACATATATGGCAGTCTATACTGAGTTGATATTCACTTTAGCTTGACCTCTTTCTACAAGCTCTACTCTTTTACTCCCCTCCTTCCACGTTTTATATTTTTGCATTCATATCTTATCTCTTAATTTGTGTGTGTCTATCCATTACCCTCTTATCATTGAAATAGGTAATGTTAGTACTTTTGTCTTTTAACCTTCATATTATCTTCATAAGTGGTTGACTGCTACCTTTACTGTATTTTTGCCTTTACCAGCGAATTTTTTGCCTGTTTTTGAAAATAATTTTCTTATCCCTATTTGTGGTCTTCTCTTTCCCACTTACATAAGTCCTTTTAGCATTTCTTGTAGAACTGGTTTCTTGGTGACACACTCGTTTAATTTTTGGTTGTCTGGGAATCTCTTTATCTCTTCTTCCATTCTGAATGATAATTTTGCTGGATAGAGTATTATTGGCTGTAGGTTTTTTCCATTCAGTACTTTAAATAAGTCATACCCGTCTCATCTAGCCTGTAGAGTTTCAGCTGAGAAGTCCACTGATAGCCTTATGGCTTTCCTTTTTATGTCACTTGTTGCCTTTCTCTTGCCACTTTTAAGATTCTCTCTTTGTCTTTAATTTTCGACATTTTCCTTATACTGTGTCTTGTTGTGGGCCTGTTGGTCTTCATCTTGTTTCGTGCCCTCTGTGCTTCCTGTACTTGGATGTCTGTTTCCTTCCTTAGGTTAGGAAAGTTTTTGGCTATTATTTCTTCCAATAAATTCTCTGCCCTTTTGTCTCTCTCTTCTGCTTCTGGTATACCTATAATATGAATGTTAGTGCCCTTGATACTGTCCCAGAGTTCCTTTAGACTGTTCCCGTTCTTTTCAATTTTTTTTTTTCTTTTATCTGTGCAGCTTGAGTGATTTCCTCTAGTCTTCTGCCCAGCTCGCTGATTCATTCTTCTGTATCATTGACTCTGGTATTGAGTCCCTCTGGTGAATTTTTCATTTCCAGTGTTGTATTCTTCATTTCTGAATATTTTTTTTTAATGTTTTCCAGTTCTTTGTTGATTTTCTCATCTGTTTTCATCCAATCTTCTCCCAAGATCAGTGAGCATCCTCATGAGTTTTTGTTTGAACTCTTGTGAGGTAGATTCTTTATTTCTATTTCATGTAGTTCTTTTTCTGGGGTCTTGACCTGTTCCCTTGCTTGCAACATATTCCTTTGCCTCCTTATTATACCTCTTTCTCTGTGTTTATATCTATGTATTAGGTGAGTCAGCTATTTCTCCTGATCTTGGAGAAGTGGCCTTATGTAAGAGATGCCTTTTGAGGCCCAGCAGTATGCTTCTGCCTTGTCACCAGTGCAGATGTTCCAGGAGTGACCCCTGTTTTGGCTACATGTGTCCTGCTGCTGCGACATGATTGCTGTTACTGCAGGAACCCAGAGAGTCTAGGCTTTCCATCCCTGGCTAGCTGTTTGTAAATCGAGTTAGGGGAGCCCCAGTACCGTTGGCTACGAGGTCTACTAGCACACTCTTGTTGCAGTTTTCCTGTTAACTGAGTAGGCTCCCAGTGTTGCTGGTTGCTATGCGCAAGGACTTAGAATTGCTGTAGGCCTCAGGCCTGCAAGGCTGATGTCAGCTCTCTTAGGATTGCAGTTGAGTGGGGCTGACCATAGGTATGGGAGCATCCAGTTGTTTCAGGCTTTGGAAGGTGGAGCTGGTCCTCTTTGTCACTGTTTGTGAAGTACAGGTCTTCTCCCACCGATAAGCCCCAACCCCCACAGGTCCACACAAACCGTCAATATAGTCCTTCCCCATGCACAGTTCCCAACCCCCTGTAGGGTACCCAGTCGCCACACTGGAGAGCTCCCCACCTCTCCACCAACACCCCCCATAGTTCACCTGGTCCTCACACAGCCTCTGCCCCACTGAGGTGGACACACTCACCTGCCTGTAGAAGATCAAGGCACCCAGTCTATGCAGGCTACAAGTAGCCTGAGGGCTTCCTGTTCACTGGAACTAGTCCCTAGGCCGAGCTGTGTGCCCTGGCTAAACTGAATTAAATCTGCATTCTAGTGGATGTGGCAGATCACTGGGCTAAGAGGCCAAGGGAAGAACTTCAATGGCATCTGCCAGAGTCTGTGTCAGCACACCTGTGGTAGGTCACACCAATGGCCTCCACCAATGTCTCAGTCTCCGGAGAGGTCTCACCTCTCACCAAGATGCACCCAGAGCCTACCAGGTGAGTCTCTTTTCACCAAAGGACTGTGCAGCTTTTTTTCTGGTTATTTTAGGTTGCTCTCTGAGATGGGTGAGTTTGTACATGGGCCTTTTAAGGGCCGGGTTTTTCGTCTCTCACCCAATAGCTTTTCTGGGGTTCTTCCCCTTTGCAGTTAATAGCCAAGGAAGCCAGATAGTAGGACTCTCCTCTAAGTTGTACTGAGTCTGAAGGATGTTTATAGTGGTAATGGGCCCCCACTCAGGTCCCCACTCCTCCAGGGAAAGCTGCACACCTTTGAGTGGCTCCTGCCTGGCTGGCTGTGAAGCTCCTCCACTTGCCAAGGTCGCTTTTTTTCTCTCCAGTTTTAATTTCTACCTTTACCCCCTCAGTTAGGACTGTCCCTTGTTGTGGGGGTCCTTTTTGTCCAGTTTTCAGTTCTCTCTTCAGGGTAATTTTTCCAAGAATAGTTGTAACCTGGTTGTGTTTGCGGGTGGTGTTGAGTTCAGAGTCCGCCTATGCTACCATCTTGATGAGGTCCTGATTACTCATTTCTTCTTCTTCTTCTTCTTTTTTTTTTTTTGAGGAAGATTAGCCCTGAGCTGACTGCTGCCAACCCCCCTCATTTTGCTGAGGAAGACTGGCTGTGAGCTAACATCCATGCCCATCTTCCTCCACTTTATATGTGAGTCGCCTACCATAGTATGGCATGCCAAGCAGTGCCATGTCTGCATCTGGGATCCTAACTGGCGAAACCTGGGCCACCAAAGTGGAAGATGCACACTTAACTGCTGCACCACTGGACCAGCCCCTCTTTTTTTTTTCTTGATGAGAAATATTGGCCCCAAGCTAATAGCATCTGTTGCCAGTCTTCCTCTTTTTACTTGAGGAAGATTGTCGCTGAGCTAACACCTGTGCAAATCTTCCTTTATTTTATATGTGGGATGCCACCACAGCATGGCTTGATGAGTGCGGTCTGAAGTGGGGAACCCCAGGCCACTGAAGCGGAGTGCATGAACTTAACCACTATGCCACTAAGGTGGCCCTTCATTTCTTGTTTTTTGAATGGAAGAAAGGCAACTTCTGATCAGATCAACTTCAGTTATTCCAAGAGCAGAGGGAAATACAAAATTGATGACAGTTTTTTTAAGAGGACAATTTTTAATAAAAACAAATCTGCAATCTCAAATTTTATGTTCTTGATCTTTCTTAGAGAAGATTTAAGAATTAAAGGAGAACCCTTAGGTTATGCTTCTCATTATGAATTTAAAGTCCTGTGTTGTTGCTACTTCTTGGTTCTTGTGCTGTCAGTTTCTTTGAGAGTCTTCCATTGTGTTAACCCTAGAATTTTCTTAAACTTTCTAAGATTGCTACTTTAAATCAAAGGCAGTTGACTACCAGTCTGATTACCATCCTTAAATTGTGTTATTAAAGGAAAGAATATTGTTTTTATAAAAGGGATACACCGTTATCAGAAATGATTTACATGCTAGAAAAAGGTACAAAGAAAATACGGCACGTCAGCCTAAATCTTACATTTTCTGCAGAAGCAACCAGTATTAACATTTGGTAAGCCTCTTTTCAAATAGCTCTCTCTGCATTTTATATTGATAAAAAGATGAATAGATTGGAAACTAGAGGTAATTTCATGATGTTGAATTAAACAACATAGAACTGCAGTGCTTAATTTGGTTTACTGCAGTGTTACGTTAGATGGGCAGGGGCCAGGGTAGAGGCTTGCTTTCTTTGTAGAAGTAACTCTGCCTTTGGTGTGACAGGGAGGGCTGGCTAGTCAAGATCAGCTTAGGGACAGAATATGTACAGAGAACTGGTAGGTAGCCACCTCATGGCCTGGTCTAGGTAAGTTAACTCAGGCTGGAATGGGTCAGCATAGTTAATATGTTTAAACACCCAGTGTGAGATGCACCAGAGCTCAGAGAGTTAAAAAGTAAATCTAGCGTGTAGGAGGTAACTAAGTAGTATGTTCCAAACCAGTGCTAGGCATATTCATACTAAAGATGAATGTTTGGTTGAAGGAGAGAAAGAGAGAGAGATGGTTAGATCTTTCTCACAATTGATACTGAAGCAGAAATTTGATATTTAAATTTTACTTTGTGATGCCCACTCCCCAGACAACACTCATATACAAAGCAAAGACTATGTACCACTGGAGGAGGGGCAAGAAACCTGTCTGCCCTTCTAGTCCTACACAAGATTAGCTGCTATGAGGGGATGACTGTGAACCCACCCCACCTTTGAATGACCCTAGGCAAAAGCCATCTGCCTCTAGGAGACATCATGGTGCCCAGGATTCTGCACTGAAACAAGCAGAGGTAGGCTGCCTATGGCAGATGAGCATGAAATCTCCTCATGCTAAAGATATTCTACCATTACGAGAACTTGGGTTCCCCATGGGAGGTGTGTGGCCAAGAGCATGAAACCTGATTGTACTCTGTATCTTGAACTGAGTAGGAACCACTGATTGCCTGTCATTGAGGGAGAGTCAGAAATTCTGAGAAAGTCCTACTTCAGAAGCTCAGATATTCAGGGCCAGGCTAAGACTGAGGTTGGAGGAGAAGGATGCAAGCCTTGCCCCTGAAAATAAATAGCAGTCTATTACTGGAGGTG
Source organism: Equus quagga (assembly GCF_021613505.1). Classification (NCBI taxonomy): domain Eukaryota; kingdom Metazoa; phylum Chordata; class Mammalia; order Perissodactyla; family Equidae; genus Equus; species Equus quagga. The sequence goes on along the minus strand of NC_060273.1, from coordinate 26,686,026 downwards.
TGGCAAAAGCATGGATAGAAACTCTCCCCAGCCATAGCTCACCCACACACATACCCTGGCCTACTGTAATGTAGAGTGAATTGTGAACAGTGAGAAAAACTCTTAGACAGTTTTTTAAAATAACTTTTTTATTTTTTATTTTATTTATTTATTTATTTTTGAGGAAGATTAGCCCTAAGCTAACTACTGCCAATCCTCCTCTTTTTGCTGAGGAAGACTGTCCCTGAGCTAACATCCTTGCCCATCTTCCTCTACTTTATATGTGGGCTGCCTACCACAGCATGGCTTTTGCCACGTGGTGCCATGTCCGCACCTGGGATCTGAACCGGTGAACCCCGGGCCACTGAGAAGCAGAATGTATGAACTTAACTGCTATGCTACCAGGCCAGCCCCCAAAAATAACTTTTTTAAAAAAAGAGTTTTACATGGCAGCCTTGTGGCATAGTGATTAAGTTCACATGCTCTGTTTCACTAGACTAGGGTTCACAGGTTCAGATCCTGGGCATGGACCTGGCACCACTCATCAAAACATGCTGTGGCAGCATCCCACATAAAATAGAGGAAGACTGGCACAGATGTTAGCTCAGCAACAATCTTCCTCAAGCAAAAAGAGGAAGGTTGGTGACAAATGTTAGCTCAAGGCCAGTATTCCTCACACAAAAAAAGAAAAATGTTTTAGATTTACAAAAATTTGTGCAGATAGTACAGAGAGTTCCCATCTATATGCCACTAGTTTTCCCTATAGTAAACGTTGTACCTGAATGTGATACATTTTTACAACTAATGTACCAATTTTACTATGTCATTATTAACTAAAGTTTATATTTTATTCAGATCTTCTTAGGTTTTACCCCTTTTCTTGTTCAGCTTTCTATCCAGGACACTGCCTTATGTGTTTAGCCATTATGTCTGCATGTGCTTCTCTAGACTGAGACAGTTTCTTAGACTTTTCTTTTTGATGACCTTGAAAGTTTTGAGAAGTACTGGTCAGATATTTTCTACAATATTCCTTGACTGTTAGTTCTTTAGAAATGTTTTTGTGATCTTTTTCTAATGATTAGATTCTCACTTGGCTTCTGCTTTGGAACTTTTGGACTCTCACAAAGAACTAGGTCACAGCCATCTATCAAAGAAGGAATTTGCATCCTGTGGTCCTCTGAAACTAATTATATTGACAACAAAGCCCAAACCCAGTTCAGTGACTGATTAGATTTACTCAGTCCCCCATGCTAGCAGCCTGAAAGAAGATACCCATTTTCAGGCAAAAATATTTTTGCTTCACTTTCTTTTTTCACATGATGCCTGGAATTCAATAAAAAATTATGATACACAGACATGAACAAGGGGAAAAAAAAAAATACTTGTTGTCAAGAGGTTTGGGGGCCGGCCCCATGACCAAGTGGTTAAGTTCACGTGCTCCACTGCAGTGGCCCAGGGTTTCACTGGTTCGGATCCTGGGCATGGACGTGGCACTGCTCATCAGGCCACGTTGAGGTGGTGTCCCACATGCCACAACTAGAAGGACCTGCAACTAAGATATACAGCAATGTGCTGGGGGGATTTGGGGAGAAAAAGCAGAAGAAAAAAAAAAGATTGGCAACAGTTGTTAGCTCAGGTGCCAATCTTTAAAAAAAAAAAATAAAGAGGTTTAACAGGCAATAGAACCAAGTGAAGAGATTGTTTAGATATGCAAACTTTAGACAGAGAGTTTGAAATAACTATGATTACTATCTTCTAATGTCTAATGCATAAGGTAGACAATATACATAAATCAGGGAGAATTTCAGTAGACAGATGGAACTTATAAATGAGAATCAAATGGAAATGCTAGAAATGAGAAAACAATATCATATATGAAATTTTTTCTGTGGGTTTATTAACGGCATGGACACAGTAGAGTCAGAATCAGTGACCTTGAGAAGGAAGTAGTAGAAGCCTTCCAAACTGAAACAGAGCAAAAAGTGTGGAAATAAAAAACAGAGCATCCAAAAGCAAAGCATACTACTGTCGAACATATGAAACAGCCTAACATATGTATAGAGAGAGAAAGTAAGGCAGAAGAAATATTTGATGAGATAATGTCTGAGAATTTTCCAAAATGGAAGATAACAAACCGCAGATCATCAGGATAAGTATCCCTATATACATTTTACTCAAACAGCCGAAAACCAAACATAAGAGGAAATCCTGAAGGCAGTCAGGAGAAAAAAAGAAATATTACAGAGGAGATGAAAGTTTTCCATACTTTTAGTCGGAAACTATGAAAGCTAGAAGACAATGGAGTGACATCCTATCACGAATACCCTCAATCTAGAATTCTGTATCCAAGAAAAATATCTTTCAAAAAGGAAGGCAAAACTAAGACTTTGTCAGATGAACAAATGCCAAGAGAATTATTTGCTAGCAGACAGCAGTGTAAGAAATATTAATGGAAGCTCTTCAGGCAGGAGTATGCTCCTGGATGGCACATTTGGGATTATACAGTGGAATGAAGAGCACTAGAAATGTAAAAGTATGGATAAATATAAAAGACATTTTCTTTTTACTTTTAATCTTTTGAAAAAAAGATGAGAGCAAGGGTTAACAAAAAGCAGCCTGTGAGCTAGATTCTACCTCTGGCTTGTTTTTGTAAAGCCTAATAGCTAAGAATGTTTTTATTTTTTTTAATGAATGTAAAAAAAATTTAAAACAAACAAAATAATCAAAGAATATGCATCAGAGCCTATATATGGCTTGCAAAGCCTAAATTATGTAGTATCTCATCCTGATCTAAAGCAAAAATAATAACTATGCATTGTGGGTCTTATATGTCAAAGTAGAACTTTAGCAACAGCAACACAAAGGACAGGAGGGAGGAAAAGGAAATATACTATTGTAAGTTTCCTACTCTATACATGAAGTAATATAATAAAATTTCAAAGTAGACTCTGATAAGTTAAAGATGTATATTATAAACTCTAGAGCAGCCACTGAGGAAAAAGATAAAGCAAAAAAGTGTGATTAACAAGCCAGTAAAAGAGATAGAACAGAATCATAAAACATGCTCAACTAAACCAAAAGAATGCAAAAGAAAGAAAAGAAGAAAAAGTTGAGGCAAATTTTTTAAAAGTGTGATGATAGGTGTATACCCATCTTTAGCAATAATTACATTAAATATAAATGGCCAATTAAAAATCAGTTTATAACATTGGATAGAAAGCAAAACCCAATTCGTATTGTCTACAAGAAACATATTTTAAATATGAAGACATAGCCGCATTAAAACTAACAGGATGGAAAACAATATATCTTGTAAAGCTCAAGCAAAAGAAAGCGGGAGTGGCTATATTAATATCAGCAAAGCAGACTTATGACCAAGCAATGTTATTAGGGATGACACATGGTATCACATGCTACATAATGATAAAGAGGTCTATTCATCAAGAAAACAAGAATCATCAGGAAAACTACAGGTATATGTACTCAATAACAGAGCCTTAGAATACATAAAACAAAAACTAATAGAACTACAAGGAGAATTAGACAAATCCACCAATTTAGTTGGAGATTTCAACAATCTTTCTTCAGTAATTGTTATAACAAGTAAACATAATTTAGGAAAGACATAGAATACTTGGGTAATATTATCAATCTCTTTAACTCAATTGACATTTATAGAATACCCTGTCAACAACTTAATACAGTTCTTTTTCAAGTGCACTTGGAATGTTCATTAATATAGACCATATTTTGAGGTATAAAATAAATCTCAATAAATGTAAAAGCATTTAACTTATGTAAATTATGTTCACAGATCATTAAACTAGAAATCAATGACAAAATGATACCCAAATCTTTGGAAATTAAATGACATACTTCTAAATTCCTCAAGATCAAAGAAGAAATCAAAATCTAATTTGATTTTATTTTGTAAATTACTCTTATTTTTAGGCATTTAAAAATATACAGAGATATAGCGTATACTGTTCACATATGTAACTAATGACAGTTTCATTCACTTGAGGTGTATACCAGTGTAGTACACAACATATTTTAAGTACGTTTGGCTTAAGGACGTAGTCACATGACTTATTTGGGGAATGCAATTTCTTTGGATAAAATTAAATACCTAAAACTTGCTAAGTGATCAGGCTTAAAAAAATACACTTGAAGACTTTAGAAATATTAATAAAAATGTCACAGAATTTCCATAGTCTACTTTTAGCTTTACGCTGTAATGGTGCTATTAGATAGTTTGTGACTGAACTTGTTGATTTTGAGGTATGAATTGGTGCTTAAAATATCTGACCTGTCAGTCTGTTAGCAAGCATTTACTGCACACTCTCTGAGCAAGAGGCCCTTCCTCGTGGAATTTGTGAACACTCCCAGGAGGTTTAACTCCCTGAATAGGAAGCATTAAGACATAGATGATGTCATCACGAGGCACAATCTAATATTAACCAGTGAAAATAAAAGGTGGAAAATTCTGCTATGTTTTAAAAGAAGCAGGACTTGGTGTATATTTTGTAAGAACAGTGTCCAATAGAATAACAGTAAGATAATAAATTTGCAATATGTGTTTAAGTAAGGGTCTGGAAAAGTCTTAGGAGTATTTAGAAGTTTATATTAAGTTTAAAGTGACAGATATGACTCTTTATTGTAATAGAAAGACCTTTCTTGGCTGGTGAAGGAGTGAACTTTTAAATTTTGCTCCTAGAAATATATATTATGTACCAGCAACTGTTGTCAGGTCATAATTTTTTTGCCCTAAATATTAAACCATCATTTCTCTCTTACTGTGAGGTTACCCAAAATAAAAGATGTTCTCTAATAGAAAAGGATATAGTTTTACTTTGCATGTTCACAATTGACCTTATAATAGCGCCGCTTCTCAGTAGATGAACAAGTCTTTAAAGTGTGAGTAAGAATAATTGAGTTTGTGATTTACAACCCTACTAAGCTGATGGAGATCTCAATAGAGTGGTATGCTAATAATCCCAGTAAAGATTTCCGTTTTATCAATGTGTTTAGATGTCCTTGGCAGATTTAGGTTAGTAATGTGAGATGGGTATAACTGGGCCCCAGGGCTTAGGGTTTATTTTGATGACTTATTGCATGCAGCAAACATGGCTAGCCTATTTGTAAATTCTTTTCAAATAAGAGTAGTTTTATTTAAGGAAAAAAAGATCATTTCTGGATTGAATACTTCAAACGAGTTCTTTTTGGAGAACTGCTACAGAGCTTATGATAAATGATTGTTAATCTTCCTTGAAAATTATACTACCATTATACTACCGCCCAAAGTCATATTCCTTCCCTTAGCCTTGGGAAGATTCACAGTCGTAAGTTTAATGCTTTGATTTTGACTTTTTAAAATTATGAGTGCAATATGGCTAGAATGCAGAGGGTTGCATGAAATATGTCAATGAAAGTCAGAAGTAATTTACCATGCCTAGGATTTATTTAAATATCTACAATTTCAAAATATAAAATAATCTTCACAGTAAATGTTAAGAAATATGATTTTTCATTCTATCACAATACTTGCTAATTATTTTCTCTTAGTAGTTAAATGGGGGTTGGCAAGTCATAGATAGTGATGCCACATATGTGTGGGTTACTTTGAAAACTTTATTTCCTGCTTAATTTTCTAACATTGCATCATTCCCTAAATAGCCTCAAGATCCAAATACAATTGCAGTAATATTTGCTATATACTATAAAACCTTTACTTTTGCTGGGAATCAGAAGAGGAGAGAGAATTTCAAATAATAAAGCTTTCTATTTGAAAAAACATACTTTCATCCACCATCTCTCAAAAGGTAGTTTGATAACTAAATATTAGTTTTAATATTCGATATTATTCCCATGTCTTTTTTGGTAGTAATGGTAAGTGCACTGGCATCATAGATCACAGACATTTGTGTTAACAGGTCTCTTTATTTGAGATCAGATTTACTAGGGGCAAGTTATCTTTATAACTCTTCTTTATTTAATTCCTTCACTTGGACATTGAATAGATTGAAATGACTAGGGAAAAATTAAAATAATGGTCCTTAATCCCATTTGGTTTGTTAAATTCGCCAAATGATGGATGGAAATTTGATCCTTGTAGGGTCCACTGCCAGGTAGGATAGTTACCTGCATTCGTAGATATTCACTAATTACACTTTACAGCTAAACTCATTTAAAACGGATAACTGATTCTGCCTGAAAATTGAGGTTTCTTTAAAATTGAAAGTCAGTACACCGTTGTTCTCAAACTGTCAGATTGCAGGCTGTGGTCGCAAGTTGACAGGAATTGATAAGGCAGAGGTTTCAGGCACGTAGGGACAGGGAAGGGTCACAACAGAAGTGAAGCCTTTCCCCTTTCTCCTCACCGTGTTTTGACCACCTGTCTTTCACCCTTTGCAGTTCTATTCTGAGAGGACTGTGAGGAACAGCACTGACGATGGGGCCACTGCTGCTAGATTGTTGCCATTAACCAGCTTTCATGGCTTTTGCGGGAGCCTCCTTTTCATTAGTATTTGCAACATGTTCGCGAGCAAAATGATTATGTTAGGCAGAGACATCACATCACTTACATTTCATAGCTCAGTGCAATTTTCATAAACTGCGAGGCAACATCCAAAAAAACATGACTCAGAATTAGAGTTTCAGAAGATTATTATATAGACATTATTTCCCTCAGGTCACGGGCTTTAGTCAAATTTGGAGGAGAATGAAATTGCCAACAGTGAAAAGCAGACAGAAAGGTATGAGTTCATGAGCAGAGAAATAACATTTTCATTTGTTCCTTCCCCATGGGAAAGATTCAGCATTCCGGTAAATGGAGACGGTTATAAGAAATGAATTTTTGTCAGCAGGGATGTGATTTTAAGGCTCACTTATCCATTGGCAATCTAGATTTCTAACCCCAGGAATCTAGGAAATTGCTACAGAATGTAGTCTTTATTATAAACAAGTTTTTTTTGTAGTTTTTCCCCCTTTTCTTTCTTGCTCAGAGATTTTAAGATGGACAACATTTCTTTCTGCCTTTCATGGGTCCGGTGACTGCAGAATTTCCCCATCTGCCATGAGTTTCTCCTCATTGCTGTTGCTTTGTGATGGAAACCCTTTTTTCCCACCAACCATCCCCCGCTCTCCCCTTGCCTTTCCTAACCCCCTCTGTTCAGCACACACAACGCTTACTAGTGCTGAATCCCTGGCCTCTGCCTCTGTTCCCAGCATTTGCAGGATGTCTTGTGGTGCTGCTGCTTCTCCATTCCCAGTCCTTTTGTGTCTATGAAACTGAGAGAGCTAGGCAGGAAAGATGGCTTTCCTAGTAGCTCTTATTTCACCAGGTATAAAGAGCAAGGATTTGCAAAGTTTCTGTAGGGTAATCCCAGAAAACTTTCTTCATAATTAAAAAATGTTCTTTCATGGGAAATTTTATTTTCCTTCTTCAATTTCATCTGATGCTTCTGAAGTCATTCATTCAAATTCTATGCAGAGGTTCTCCTGCTAGCTATAGTACATCCTTGAGAGCAGAAGATATTTCATATAACCTAAACCCTTCATTTCTAGAGGTGCAGATAGGTGCTGTAACTTTAATCTCACTTTTATATTGTTCAATTTTTGATAACTTGAAAATATGTATATCTAATGCCTTCTTCCCCTGTGCATTTTTGCCCATTTTAATGTCTCTCTCAACACCATAAACTATTTTCCTGCCTGTATTATTATTAGAAAATGTTATTTCCTGCCAAAGTTTACTACAGCAAATTGCATTGCCTTCATTATCATTATGTCTACAGTGTAATGATTATGTAATATTGTGATTGTACTTGATTAATAAATGAGAATTGATTATTGTAACTCAGTTCATTGGGATTTGGCCCAAGAAATTCATCATGATCCATAAACTTTTCCCCCAAACCTCTAAAGCTTTCAGAAGGAAGGGAGAGGCCTATTAGAGTGAGGAGGACATCTGTTTTGCTGCGAAGTATGTTCTATCACATGTTTTGATTCCTTATGTATGGTGTGGTAAAGGATTCCTTGAACTAGCCAGAGTGTTGGTATTTTCTGGTATTCTATGGAGTCTCAATTTCTTCCTATTTGAATTTTTCTTAAAATGTAGAGTCCCCTTATCTTTGGGAGTTTAGGGACCACTGTTTAACAGAGTGAGGAGAAAGTGTTATATTCCATTCTCTGCAATGGGCCATTCTTAGCCTTTGTGGAATCCCTCCTGGAATTATTTGGGGTACAGAAACAAGGACCTGGAATATTTATATGACAAAACGATGTACTTGTCTTTTATATGTTATTCATTCTTACTTCCAACAACCTCTTTTGTAATATTTTACATTGTTAAGCAGAAGTTGTATGATTGTCTCAAACAGAAACTGGAAGATACTTGGAGGGCACTCAGATTCAAATATAGTTTGGAACTTTTCTGGATTCCGTATACCACTTCAGCAGGAGTAGAGAATGCCATGGACTGATGGGTTTTTTTGCAGATGTTCTCATTAGCTTGACTGAGTCTCATTAGAGTTATTGGCTAGAATAGGATTGTTTTTGATTAGTTCCCAGTGAAGGATGGAGTATTGTAAATGTAGTAATTCATAGTGCAAATAAGAAAGCTATAGATATGGTTAGTATAATAATTGCATAATAATGGTAGTACTATAAGAAAACATCCAAGCAGTCACCTGAAAATTACTCACTGGCCATAGCTTTAGAATCTCATTGTCTGTCATCTGGAGCCAGGGACAGGATGTCTCAGATCTACATTCTTGACACTTGCTCAAGAGCAACTAACTCTGGAGAAATTGTTCAGCTTCTGGTGTTCAGTTTCAGTATTTCTTTTGTGAAATGGCAATGATTTTGCCTGTCCAAACCACTATCACTATTTTTTCTTAGCGATGTTTGTGTGAATGAAATGCTATTATGGGATTTAAAATGCCAGAAATAGTTAACCCATTTTGCTTTCACATAGCGTTTCCTAATACTTAGTTTTCTTGATTAAGAAGATAATACAGTAAAGCCTCTGTTAACTGGGATGAAGTGGTGTTGTTAATTTGGATCATTCTTAAAAAACATATTTGTTTCAATATACTTATTCGGGAAAATCTTTCTATAATGTATTCAGTGTATTTTTGCCTTAGAGAGCATGGTCTAGCAAATATAATTGAATCTCTTTCTGATGATGGGTTGTCTTGCATAGCCTTGGGGCCATGATATTGGAGTGCAGTTCTTTCTGCACCAAGAAATGGATGTAAAGTAAGAGTCTTCTGGAAAGTTGGGCTGGATTTACTCTGATCTCAGGTTGCACCTTGGAAGTTGCTTTTTAGTAAGTAAATTGCTTATATGAATGTTTTCTCACTTCTTTACCTCTTTCTTTCTTAAAGGAAAATAAAAAGTGCATTAGCCACACTTATAAACATGAAAAATACAGTACCAATGCAAAATAATATTACATCAATGTCTTCACAGGAGACATAGCATGCTTAGAAGGTCTGACTTGATTAAACACTTTGCCTCTAGTTTTTCAAAATTTCAAAGGAGGTATTCCCTCTGTCAATAAGTTTTCAAATTTTATATATAATAATAATTGTAATCCTAGCTAACAGTTATTGAACTTTGTGTTAGGCACTGTTCTAAGCATGTTTCAGATAGTAACCCAATTATTCCTCACAACTACTCTATCAAAGAGACACTATTATTATCTCCATTTTTTCAGTAAGGAAACTGAGGCTTAGAAAGATTAAGAAATCTGTCTAAAGTCATATAGCTAATAGCTGACTGACCCAGGATTTAAACAGCCTGTATAAGAACCTGTGCTCATAACCACCACACTGCGATGCCTCAAAGGAGTAGGTGTGTGGAAGAAGAGATCCAGACTGACTGACTTTTGCTATGGGCCTTGCATGGTATTTGATTAAGTACTTTTGTTTCTATTATTTTATTTATTTAGTTTCAAAACAATTCTACCGGGTAGATTTTATTATTCGCATTTTGCAAATGAAGAAATCGAGACTCAGAAAAGGTAAACTTTTAATCAAGATTATGAGGCTAATGATAACTGAGAGAACAGAGATTTGAACCTGACAACCCAAATTCAGATTTTAGCTAGGGATATCATTAAGGAAAGGAACTTTCTCTCCAAGAAAGGTCATTTTTCTCGTGTGTAAGATATGCAAGTTTCCTATATTCCACCCCACCCCCAGCAAGGATTTGATTTGCGTTTTCTTTTTGAGGTAAATTTATTTGTTGTGCATTGGAATGATCTCCTTTTTCTATCTACAGAGTTTCTTCAAGTCATTGCTGATACACATTGGTTCTTCTTCTCATTAGCGATTTGTGGTTGATTGGCTGATCTTCTGCAATTAATATCATTCTTTTCATTTGTCATTCTTAAGAAATTAATTTTCCCTTGAGTTTTGGACCCCTAATATTATGGTCCTTTAGCCCCCTAAAGGGTGAATGTCCATGTGGTGCCTTTAGCCACTCATACAATGTCCTGAGAATGTTTTAAGAGAAATGTGAATGGCAGCACCACTTGGATACCAATTAAAAATAAATCTCTTTTTGAGTGACTCTGTCTTTAGGCCTGCCAAGACACAGAGGGTTGGTTGTCTCAATTTCTTTTGTCATTACTGATATCATTTAGAACTTCCTGGTGTAATAAAAAGGGATTTTAATGGAAACCTGTTTTTTTCCTGTTGCAGTGGGAGAATAGCCAGTTATTAGGTAGCTACATATTAGTAAAAATATTGAAGATCCTACAAAGTCCTTGTCATATGACAAAGTCGTGTGGATGTCTTGGAACACCTTGGCAGCAGGTGGGCAGCATCTTAGCAGCCACTGTGACTCATGGGAAAGTCTGTCTCCATGTTGTTTGTGACTGTGTTTTAATGTGCTAGGCCTCCATGCCATCTCGTTTTCCTGGCTTGTCTTCTCTTCTGTTTACCTTGGCTCCACCTTTGGCTCAGCTGGACACGACAGGCTTCACAGAGCATTTGGGATGCAGGCCCCTCACATGAGGTCTCCCATCTCCCTGTGGCATTTTATGGCTCAGAGAGAACTGGAACTAAACTCTAGGTGGCTAATGGTTGGTTGTTTCCAGCCAAGTCTGCACAAGTGGACAAAATGCATGGGTTTGTGAGTCTGCATATATTTCACATTCTCAGAGACACATCTTTGAGTTCAAATAAATATATCTCTTTTCCTCCTTGATTTTAGTGGTTAATTACACAGGCCTTGAAAATGAGTTTTAGTTACCCCCAGGCCAAGAAGGAGGGTTCTTCAGGAACAGCGGTGATTATCTAGAGATATTACATTGTGTTTTTGTCCTCATTCATTTTTAACATCTGTACATCAGTTTTCCTGGGCACCTTCAGTGGTGTCGCCTGCTAGTTTAGCAAATTAGAGAGAGACTCAAACACCCATTTCTTATTCCTTGTGTCCATGTGGATTATTATTTTTTTTTTTTTTTTGAGGAAGATTAGCCCTGAGCTAACTACTGCTAATCCTCCTCTTTTTGCTGAGGAAGACTGGCCCTGAGCTAACACATGTGGATTATTTTTATCACTGGTGATTTGGCAGATGTTTTCTGAAAATATCTAGCTTACTTTTTCACAGCTCTGGTAAAGAGTGGTGAACTGTATCCATATGCTCAGCTTGTGAAGTGGGATTTCCCCAGAAACAGGAATGGGAGATAGAAACTTATCAGGACAAGGGCTCCTTCTTGTGACAGTTGATCTCTAAGCTTAGAGGAGGTTTTCTGATCTAGAGGGAATTATAGGACCCTGAGACCAACCCTTCTCCGCTTGCCACCAGCCTTGATATAACCTTCATTACAAATGCTGGGATCAATGCTTTGGCTGTGCAAGAAGATTATTTCAGGGTGGTATTTTATCTCCTATTCTCAGACTCTTTCAGATCTGTCTGGGACGCTCAACATAATCCTTTTGTACCACTCCCACAGGCTGCAGTTCTGTAGCTTGGGTAGTGGTCAGAGGAGCTCTAATGCCAGAACAAATGATGCTGCTAACAGAAAGAATAGGAATCGTCTATCTGCAAAATGCCTCACAAAGGAGACTTTCTTTGCTGCTCCTGCTACATGTGGTAAGCATAGAAATAGTTTATTGTGAAAAATCTTTCAGCTACGAGTCTTTGTAAGGCGTAATTGTATCCTCTAGGGAAACCAAAATAAATATCAGTCTAAAAAACTTAAGATTTTTTAAAATAAGTTATCCTATTGCATTTCTGTAAGAAGAGAAATGTGAGAGGTTCACATGTGTCCTTATTCTGTGTTGATTTATTTCTCATGTTGTCCTGTCCCAATTCAGCCTTAATATGAAAGAAAATACTTTACGATTTGAAGAAGAATGATAGTACAAAATCCAGTCTTTCTGAAGAGGAGGTGAAAAAGTAAATTTTGATGCCAACTTTGGAAATGTCTTAAAACAAAACAACACACACACACACACGCTTGGTTTTTTTCCTGGAGGTTAAAGATGGTTATGTTCTCTGTATTTCTTGCCGAGGAAGTCTTTCATCTAGGCTTCCGTTCGTTTGTTTTTAATGCAGTCATGGTCTACCCTGTCCTCTTGCCAGCTCTGCCTGCCCCTTCCTTTGCCCTTATGTCAGTTCTGTGGTCCTTCCTCATTTCCAGTTCTCTCACTAGCTCTTTGCTTCTCCTTTCCCCCTGCCCAGTCTATACCAAGTGTATGAATTGCAACCTACATTCTGCCAGCCCTTCAGCTGTACGTGCCTGTGGTTTTCCGGGTCTAGAGTATGTCAGTGGTCTGACTTCTCCCCTTTCTTCACTGCCCTTTTTCACTTGACTTCACTGATTATCTTGCCATTCATCCTTAAATGTGGCTAGCCCCACCAAGATTTCCCTGACTATTCATTATTATTTTTGCTTTATCTTTATTTTATTAAGTAAAGGTATAAAAACGATACAATACATATCCATGTACCCACCACCCAGCTTGAAAAGTAAAACATTTCCAGTATAGTTGAAGCCCCCATTGTAATTCTGATCATATTCTCCTCCCAGAGCTCAGGAATAATAACCACAATTCTGAATTTGTTTTTTCTGTTAGGAATTTCTTCATACATTTTTCACATGTGTAAATCAGCAAGTATTATATAGTATGTTTAACTTTTTTCTAACTAAACATTATGTTTGTAAGATCAATTCAGGTTGCTCTATTTTGCTCTTCCACAACAGAATAGTATTCTAGTTTAAGAGTGTGCCACCATTTATCTATGCTATTTATGAACATTTAGATTGTTTTCAATTTCTTTGCTGTTACAAACAAGGCTGTTATGAACATTCTTGTACGGATCTCCTTGCACACGTCTACATTTGTTATTTCAGCGAATTGCACTGAGCACGTATTAGTGCTTGGTGTGATTGATTTAAGACTGCTGAAACAAAGTCCTTGTCTTCAAGCTGGATGCTCCCGAGAGGAGTCGCAGGGAAATTCTCTCGTGGGAGTCTTCTCAGTCTTCTCAATGCTCCTCTCACCTCTCCTTGGTCATCTTTCACAGTTCTGTTAGAGTTAACTTCTTAGACACAGTTTTAATCTTTACTCTCATACTCAGAAACATTTAGTGGCTCCCTGTTGCCTGTCTAATGAAGCTCATCCTCCTCAGCTCGCTGTTAGAACCATCCTCTCCTGACCTTTTTTAGTCTTTGTACTATTTACATCTCACCCTCACACCTTACATTCCAGTGTCACTTCCCTTTCATGCTTCTCAGTGACATTTCTTTACCCTTAGTTGTCTTTCCTGTTTTGAACTTTATCCAGGATGTTGAAACTCAACTCGGTTTTCAAGAACCTAGTGAAATACTTTCTTATCCCTCTTGTCTGGCTTTAACTTACATTACAACAGTTAGGTATACATTTGCTTAGCTGACTATGAGTAGGAACCACATGGTAATTGCCTCAAACATAGTAGGACCTCATTAATTGAAATAATAATAATAAATTGAATGGATCATTTGGTTTTCAGCTTTGCTGTTAAAGCACTTTAAAGCTGCTAATAAGAGGTGGGAGTAGAAAGAGAGCAAATGTTTTAATTCTCTTTTGTAGTTTTCAAACTTTCCTGGCTCCTAATAAGTGCCATGTAGCTTACTAAGCAGGCAGCCATCCTTAATGGGGCCCTTTCCACTTCAGGGTGAGGCAAGGTTGAGGAGAAAACTGACTTTAGTCAGAGAGATGGACTCTTGGTTAAAAAAGACCATGTTCTCCCCACAGCAGGCTCTCACTAAAGCACACTTTAACCAGCCTCCTTCCACTCTCTTGGCCAGATCCTTTCAGCCTGTTGGGTGGCAGTACAGGTTGATGACCTATCACTAATTTTGCCCTTCAGCTTATCTCTGTGGCCAGGCTAGAAGGTAGGTTGCAGCCACTTGTGAATAAGGGAAGCCTGAGTCCACTGTGTCCACGTTTCCATTTTGAAGGAAATGGGAGAAATGAGGCCAGTGGTTTGATAAATTATATCAAAAATAGTCCCTTCATGCTAATGGAGTGTGAAGAAGCTGATGTACTGGAGATGATCTATAATATTTCATATTTCTCTGAGGAGAAAAATGATAAACTTGATGATGTGTGATTTATTCATATTTCTCCAGATGAAGAAAAAAATCCTGAAGTCAACTGCCTGTTTCTCACTCCCAGAAGCCGGCTTGTGGATTTTACACTGGGATTGGAGGTTGGGCTTGTTTAGAGAAATGCCTAGAGAGACTTTCATTAATCATCAGACCTTTGGCAGTTGGTTGGGAGAGGGTAATTATGCCGGCATTGCTGCTATTTTGTCATCGCTATTTTATGGCTCTATACCACCAGGTGACAAATGTGTTAATTATTACATTTCTTATCCAAGACTTCTCTTGGCTGCCTCCTCCCCTCGGAGTTTTGGCCCTTAGTCCTTCCCTGCAACTCAGCCCTGGACAGCAGGGACTTCTGCAATCAAAGAGCGGTTCTTTGGAAGCCATGCTGAGAGGGACATGGTTATCAGCCCTGCTGCGTGCAGACTCTCACCTCAGGGGATCTGGTTAATTCTCTTTCCTCTTCCTTCTGCCCATCACCCTTTGGGTCAAGTGCTGCTCAGAGCCAGAAGCTCTACTTACTTCTTTAATAACTGAAAATGGCATCCCTGGCCTGGGCCATTTCACTCTAAATAGCATCCTGGAAGAGGTTAGAAATAGAGGTTGTCTTAGGCAAAGCAATTTAGCAGGTAAAATTGTCCTTTTTCTTTTCTTTTCTTTTCTTTTTTGCTTCTTCTTTCCTTATGGGTCATTACCCATAATAGGCCTCTCTACAAACACCCGTCCCCCAGATTCCCCCCCAACTCTACCTGACCACTTCTATCCTGAACTCTAACTCGTCCCCCTCATCATAGGTCACCTGCTCTAATTTCCCAAGAAGGCAGTTAATATATTGAGAATTTTACTTTTGTGATTATGTTAGTGGATACTAAAGGCTTAAGACTCACCTTTGTAAGATAAACAATTTGCATTTTAATAAGACTTTTGGAGACCCCTTATAAAGGTCCTAATAGAAGGATGCTATTCATGAATGTGATAGAGATTTGGGGAGAAAAGGCCTTCTGTAGAGTCTCAGGGCATGCTTTGTAAAGTGACCATTTTCTCCATGTTTGCAGGATCAGCCAAATGGATGTATCTCTGAGATTATGGCTGCCCAACTGCCCAGATCCTTTTTCTAGTCTCAAACTATACATTCAGTTCTTTCAAATCTGCTACAATTCCATTTACAGGTACCACACTGGTTGTTTCAGGAAAACAAATTTCACTGTATAAATAGGTTTCAGGTTCTTCTAGTGATTTAGAAATTTTAAAGACATCTTGGAATGTGATTTATGGATAATAATGAGGTTGAGAACATACTATCCCAAAATATGACTCCTTGGCATGTTGAATATTTCAAACTGAAGGATTTTAAGAATGGCAGGTGCAGCAGGGACTTTCTGACTTTGCCCTGAAGCAGGTCATAAGACCCTGATGTGAGAGATGCCTTCCCTATACCCAAAGGAAAGGAGCATCCTTATCTCTAAAAATGGAGGGACTCCAAGAGGAAGCCAAATGAAAAGGCCTTACCCCATTTCCCTCAGTTTACCACACTTAGCTCATACCCTTTGTCCTATCACAATTTCCATGACTTTCCACTCCTCATCAAACCTAGCATAAAAACACCCAGGTTTAACCACTTCTTCAGGTCTTCATTTCCTTATGAAGGCTCATGTTACATAAAACTTAAATAGATTCGTATACTTTTCCCTTGTTAATTTGTCTTCTCTTCCAGGGACCCCAGCTGAGAACTTAGGGGGTAAAAGGAAAAGATATTCCCCTTGCCCTCCCCCAGCAGGCTGTTAATTCCCTGTCTTTGGGACTCTGGTAGAGAGTTTGCCTTCCCCTCATGTATTTCCTGTCTACTTTAGGTAAGAACTAGCATATGTATTGTGGCAGCCCCATCATTTGGTGATCTTGTGGAGTAGAATCAGAACATTGTGGTGAAGACTGTGATCAGATGGAATAATATCAGAGGTTTAGGATGTAATCATATCTCTGTCTATCTCTATATAGGTAGATAGATGATTATTGAAACAAATCGTGTCCAGAAAATTCTATCTTATAAAGTATTCTTTAAAAACAAAAAGTGTACATACACACAGTTTTGTTTGTTTCAACAGAAGGTTCACTCTCTTAGAATCTGTATGCCTACTTTGAGGTATTAGATTTTATTCAGATAATTTAACTGCTCTGTGCCTCAATTTCTTCATCAGGAAAGAGTGGTGGCATTAATGTTAAATAATGAAAATGTAAGTACTGTTTTTGCTTTGGTCATTTAACTTATATTGTATTTAACTTACTGTGCTATTGTAAATATTTATCCTGAATTTGGTTAATCATTTTCTCAGTTGCTTTCTTTGTGGGAGCCATCTTCTGTGTTTGTTTGTAGTCAAGCCATTCTTAGAACTTTACATGGCAGGAAAAATCCCACAGAACAATATTATAGAGCCATTATCTGCTGCTACCACACTACTGACTTGCATAGCTTGAGAACCCCCCACAAGTTTGCATGAAGTATTCCACTAATTAACTGTGAAGTATGGGCAGTTTTCCTGTATATGTTCCCCAGCCACAATAGCCTGGGGCTAATGAAAACTTCATAAACACACCTATAATTTTGTTATACCATTTTGTAACAGCTGAATGAACTGAAATTAAAGAAGGAAGTTTAATAGAACATAGAATTCAGTAGATGTGTTTGGTGGAGAAGCGTCTATTCTAATTTGGCCAATGAGCGTGGGTTGTAGAGGGAAATTCACAAGAGTCAGATTTTCTTTGAGAAGAGTCAGCATATGATTTTCTTTTGTTACTTGACGTACTGGTGATTTGTTAGCTCTTCAATCAACAACTTTTCTTTGATTTTTTAAAAAATTTTTTTCTTTGTTCTTTTGCTGGATAGCATATTCAAAATAAGTCTAATTACCATGCCTGACCTCAAGAAGAAAACTAGCTGGTTATTTATCTATAGAAAGAAGAGTAGCCGCAGAACGTAGAAAGTAATTCCCAACCAGCCACAGAGAAGACAAGGTTCATGGCTGGATGGAAGAGCCTTTGTGGAAGCTAGGGAAGGCTTCCTAGAAGTTCCACTTCCCAGGAATGGGAGTTTCTTGTTCTGACCCTCGATTTCTTCGGGAACTGAGGTGTCACATCTTTTTCCTTCCGGCTAAGTCTTTGTTGATTATGTGTTGATTCTAGATTACACTAGAATGTAATCTAGGTGATCATGTTCTTGCTTCTATTCCCAGATTTTAGGACAAGACCTGACCTCATTTATGGTCAGTATTTATTTTTTGAATGATGAATGGGTAAATGAAGCAAAGAATATATAACTCTCTTGTTGGCTAGACAGGGTTTTGGTTGTTTCAAGGTTTGAGGCTTCTTCACCCCTCTATTTTTCAGTCCAAAACCTGTCTGAAACCAGATAAGAAAAAATTCTCTTGTGTTGATCTAGTGGCTGCAGACAAGAAACACCCTGGTTGTCTGTGTCTTTCAGCAGTTAGAGATGTGTCTCTGAGGAAACTGAACCCAGGGAAGGTCCTTTTCTTACAATATTAAATTTCCTTTTTTGTGACTGAGCTGGATGCTTATATAGATTTTTTTGGGTGCTTCCTTTCTTTTAAGCCTGTATTTTGGCATAATCTGTACTTATGCCAGAACTGTTCATCCTAATTACAATTCATACATGAAAGTGAGATAAGTGTATCTGTCACCAAATGTGACCATTAGATGCTTTTGAAATAGTCTAATACCTTGCATTATAGTTATTTATGCATATCTGTCTCCTCCATTAGATTTTAAACTTCTTGAAGTAATGTTTTATTTATTTTTATATTCTCATTGCTTAGCAAAGGGTGGCATGTAGTAGACCCTTCATTGAATTGATACTCATTAGTGTTCTGTGGTAATTCATTTCGACACCCTTGGCATCTTTCTTATCCATCAGGGACAGCAAATAATTTGAGCTATAAAAACCAAAGGTTTTGGTTTGGGCCCAGATGACATTAAACTACTTTCTGACAGTAATTAATAATAAAATCAATGCCTCTTTGAGGCCTTTTCTGCTGGGTGGGGCCACTTGTCTTACTATTTGTGATGGTAGAAGGACATGTATCACATTCATCTAAAGATTGAATAAATTATTTAATTGTGGCTTGCAAAGAGAGAAGAGCTAAAGTGTGCCCATGTTTTATGCTTTTAGGATTGAAAATCAGTCAGTCGTGAAGACATTTCTTTTCATTCTACTTTTGGAGATCATATTAGGACAAGCTTTTCAGAAGCATTAATAACCTAGATGCAAGCCTATGTAGTTTGGACCTTCAGGCCTTTTCATATGTGGAATCAAAGAACCATAAGAGTTGATTGGTATATGGTAATGAGCTTTACATTATTCTTGGAATATGTCCTCACTAGTGGCATAGTGATGCTTAACTCCTGCTAGCCAACGGGAACAGTTTGAGAGTGAGGGATCTAGACTTAGACTTTATTGAGGAAAAAATGTTGTATTAAGTATGAAATTTTACACAAAAAACAAACAGATTTTACATAAAAAAACAAGTACATATGTTGTGTGGAAAATGAAGATTTCTGAAAGAAACATGGTTCACTTTGAAGGAAATACTTTTAGTATGCATTGGGCCTACCTGTGAGAATGAAATTTTAGTATTCTTGGTGGCAAAAGGTAATTTCTCCATGGCTTGGGCCTTCTCAGAGTTGAAGTATGTTAACAATGTAGCTATACGAAATGGGATTACATTTTAGGGGAATTTTGGCTTGAGGTCTATAAAACCTGAAGAAGTTGTCTTTATGCTTAAAAGCCAAGACAAACTTAACACCAATTGGTTTATAGGAATCTGTTTTCTACAGTTTTCCCTGAGAAGCCACACAGAAGGCATTCATCATTGGCTGATGACTGAGCCTAAAGACCAAATGTTGTTTCTTTGTTGTTTATTGGCTCAAATAAGAAATTTAAGGAGGGTTTGATAAGGTCCCTTTTCCACTTCAGATAAGGTCTTTTTACTCTTGTCAAATTGTTTTTGTGTGTGAGCAGAGTGTCAGTTGTTATATTTTGACTTTTCGTTTATATTTTTGCTTACTGCCATTCCTGAACCAAGATAGGAGTTGCACAGATATTGCACAAGCAGGTAATAGTAATGATAATGATTTCTAACAATTATGCTACACTTAAAATATGTAATTTTCATAAGTTACTTAACTCTTAGAGCAATTCTATGAGGAGGTACTTTTATTATCCCTGTTTTTCACAGAAGGAAACTGAGGCAGTAGAGGTTAAATAACTTGCCCTAAGTTTTGTAGCTGCTGAGTGGTAGAATCAGGATTCAGACTCATGTGTTCTGGCTCTGTAATCCATGCTTTTAACCACTATTCTGTATATTGCCTTTACAAACCTGATTTCAGCTTGACAATAAATTTAATAGATTAGTAGCAGATTAGTAGGGAAGCCATTCCAAAGAGTTTTTAAATTTATGTGGACTTGAGAATATAACTAGTGATAGTGAAGAGGTTCCATTCCATTTCTTCTGTAACATTCTGATCTTAACAAGATAGTCACATATGCAAAAATAGCATTTGGGTGGTGTTTAGGATAAGTTTATAGTTTAAGAATAGTTATGGTGTTAAGTTTAAGAATAGTGTTGATAGTGTTTATGGTGGTGTTTAGAATGAGTTTTAGGAAACATTGATCACTTTATGCTTGATCTAAGATATATATCTTATATGGACGTATGGAAATAAACTAAGATAATTACCTATTAAATGTTTATGCTGGCTTGTGATTGAGACGTTTACATGAATCTTTTCCCCTTAAGACTTGTCTTTCAGGTGCTTATAGACTGGATTATGCTTAAAAATTCATTTCGCTAAATCTTTCCTCTTTGACTAAGAGGCCATCTTGTGAAAAATTAGACTGCAGTAAAGCAGTCATTCCAGCCTCGATTTTCCATGAGGGAAGCTTTGTTACAGCTACTGCTAATTCTGACATCAAAATTATCTGAACTTATTACTCAAGCTAATGGATTCTTAGACTGCGTGAATTTCAAAGGACTGTTCTGTTGATATCAGATGTATAAGATCAGCATGTGTGGTAGTAAGAGGAAGAGGAAGAAGGTAGATTATCAGATGTGCTCAACTGGCCTTGTTTTGGAATCATATGAAAAAAAGGAAGTTGCTTGTGTTCCTGCCAGGTAAGTAGAAGATATCTTTGTAATATTAATGGAGATCAGCACTCTTGGGCCATCATTACTACTGCCAGAATGACTTCCCCATTTATCCATTAATGGGAAGAGTCTAAAACCTTGAGCATGTCATAATTCACTTGATAAGATCCAGGTTTTGGTAAACAAGTCATATTAAAACCCCCAAAATTAATTTACAGGTGATAAATTTTGCATTCACTTCCTTATCTCATCACATTCATTAATAATGGTGATATAATGACACTTACTGAGTGCTATTATATACCAGAGTCAGCCCTGATGGTCTAATGGTTAGGATTCAGCACTCTCACAGTGGCAGCCCAGGTTTATTTCTTGTTAAGGAAGCCTAGTACCTGTCTCTCGATTGTCATACTCTGGCAGCTGCCTATTGCTGTGAAAGCTATGCCACCAGTATTTCAGACATTAGCAGGGTCACCCATGGTGGACAGGTTTCATTAGAGCCTCCAGACTAAGACAGACTAGGAAGAAGGACCTGGCCACCCACTTCCCCCAAAACGGCCATGAAAACCCTATGAATACCTTTGGATCATTGTATGGTCTAGTGCTGGAATGGGAGAGGATGGTGCAAAAAGACTGGGCAGAGTTCTGCTCTGCTGTACACGGGGTCACTAGAAGTCAGACTCAACTTGACAGCACTGACAGCAACAAATTATGTGCCAAGCACTTGCTAAATGCTTCTGTATGTAGAAGAGTAAAACATATACACTTTTTTTTTTGAGGGTAGGATTTTATGATTCCACAACTGCTGCTTGAGTAAGAGCCAGGCTTGAAAGGCCAAGCTTTTTAGAGAAGGTCTTTGAGGAGGGAGAGGAGTGCAGCTGCTCTGGGAAGGACCAGGAGGCTACACAGGTTAATGGTGCTTTGAAATTGGGGAAAGTGGATAAATGTGAATGAGATCTCCCTGGTGTGGGAATAATCATAGAAAGAGATTTAGGACAGAAAGAGATTAAGGGACAAAGAGAGGGATAGTCTCTATCAGTAAAGTGGAAATTAGTTGAGTTGCCTGTGACTCTGTCTGAAATCAGTAGCCCATCAGGTGTGAGCTTGGAAAAAAGAACTATGGTGTTTGCTGACTATACCATGAGTTTAAAGAATGATGAGGACTGAGCTCTATATCTTCTAAATATCCTCTAAGTATGAAGTGTGTGCCCTGTTGTTAGGGGATTCCACCATTTGCTAGCCTCTGGACATAAATGGGGGTTCTGTTTCCTTTATTAACTAGCTATTTGTCTAAAAGTCTAGATATGTATTTCTACTTATCTGTAGGAAAGGAAAAGTACCTGTAGGAGATTTTGAGTAAGCCACAGATTTCCAAAAAATGTAAGAATTATAGCAAGAACTGCCAGGATTGCTCCGCACTAGTGATTACCCAGCATAACCTGATGAAAGAGAAGGACCATGAATAGTATAGTATGTTCCAAAGATGATGTTAATGCTGCAAGAGGAGAGCTGACTGCACAGGCCCATCCCTCATTTCTCAGGAGAGTGTGTCTCTAAATGACTCTACCAATTCTAATTAGATGATAATGAAACTAAATCATGGCAATCAAAAACTGAAGGGAGACATCCTATAGCCAAGACTGACTGAATATGGAATTTGAGAAAAATGACAGGAAATGCCAGAGAAGGAAAGCGGGGCTCTAGTTTTTGCTGTAGATAAGCCAGATTCCCTAACGTGGCACTGAATTTTGACCAGGCACTATTTGATTGCTGATTTTCTCAAGAAGGAAAGATTCTTGTATACATAAAGCTTGGAGCCAGACTAATACCCAAGATGCCACTTGTAGGATAATCAATATAGCTATGTAAAGGTTACTTTGCCTGCTTGAATCTGTTTCTTTTGGTGTAAAATGGGTATATACATAGCTGTGAGATATTAAATGAGGCGATATATGCAAGATTCCTGGCACTTAACAGTTGCTCAGCTTCTCTCTTGAGCATCCTCAGAGCTCCTTTATTCATTTCTTTGATATTGAGTGAGGGAGAAGGAATTCTGACACGTAGATTACCTGACCCATCAGCTTTATTTTTTGAAGGTGCTCATCCCCGAGGCACACTGAGTTTGCTGTTATCCACTTGTTATCCATCTAGTGAAGCCACTTTCTGTAGAGCATTGTGTATCAGCATGAAGGAATTATTTGATCCTGCTCCGGTCCTGGTTGTGGCTTGAAGTGGAACATGTTAAGGATGAATAATAGCTGAGTGGCTCATAATGTGAGTTTAATATCCTTCAGAATGTTTGCTCAGTGGTATCTAGATGGCTCCTGAGCACAAGAGACTGCAGAGCAAAATGTTTGTTATGTTCCTAATAAAAATCACAGTATGAAGGAATATTGCTCTTCCAGCTTGGCACCCTTTTCCTGCTATCATTTCCCCTTGCACTTCTCCTCTACCTGAGGCTTTAGCCAAAGATAGGATAATGTGTTGATTGATATTCAATCAAATTAAAACCTTTGGTAGGTTATGCCTTGTAGATATTATTTTTCTAAAGTGGATGTTTGAATGTAATAAGAAATACTATACGTTAAGGAGTAAAGGAGATACTCTTGTTTTCTTTTAAATATGATAATTAGTATTAAAACTCTTTTTCCTGCTGGTTGGCTCATCTCATCTCCTAGCAGCCGTTTTAAATTCCTTAATTATCTATTGCTTACTCAGCTACCATTTCACAAATTTCCTCATTGCTGCATTTTTTTGCTGAAGCAAATTCTGATGTTGGGGTGTTCATCTCACAGGTTGGGCTGAGCTGAATTCTAGTTACCCTCTTTCAGTGACAAGATTAGCTCTCACTAGATGGTGTAATATCACAAGGTGGTATTTCCCTAAATCTCACTGGACTTCAGTATTGTAGAAATGGACATCTGTTGGAGCCTTGGGTTGCCAATTGTCTTTTACTCTTCCTTTTACTGATGATGTTTGAATTCTTTTTAACCCAACATAACCTTTTTCATGCTTATAAAGGAATAGGAGTTTACTATAGGATTTACAGTATGCACACTCTTGTGTAATCTCATTGCCTATAATTTTGTTCAGAGTGAAGAAAGTGGGCATTTCAACCATAGCATTATCATTCCAATGTGGTTAACTATTTCACACCTTGTTCAATATATCATATTTCCTGTTAAAGTACTGTAAAATTTGTTTGTAGGTAATATACATTCCAGAGATAGATGGTCTCTTCTCTCAAGGAGCATCTAAACAGTGTGTTCCTCAAGCATTAGGTTTACGTTCAATATGTTATTGTAGGCTTATTGAGTTGGATTTCAGATATTGTGCTCTTTGGTAGTATAACGATGTGTCACATTATATATCATGCTTCCATAGTGTGACCCACTGCTTTCCTAATGATGTGAAAGCTGGTAGTACAAGCCAAAGTTTCTGTTTATAGATCAAATTAACATCCTTCATATCTTATTTCATAGTCATGCATTGCATGAGTATGTACTATATAGTTTAGAGTGACTGACTTTGTCATCTTTTTCTTGATTCATAGTACAGTCATAAAACAATAGATTTTTTCAGGTTTTTATGCTGTAATATGTTCTTGTCTCTTATGTTGATGAATACATCAGATAATTTGTAACCATTTTAATTGTCCTAATTTAATTTTAAATAGACAATTTTTATATAAGAAGAGACAAAGGAAGTGGTCATTGGGTTCAGACATCTCAATTTTGAAACATTTGCTTTAGCTAACTGTGTGGTTTTAGGGAAATCATGTAACTTTACCCAGTCTCAGTTATTCTCACTATAAAAATGGAACCACTAATATCTTCCTCAAAGTGATCTTGAGAAGATTAAATGAAATCATGGTGACAGAACCCTATCACAGAGTTTATAGTAGGCACTAAAAAAATGCTGTATTCCTTCCTTTTTTTTCTGATGTAAGATTGTCTCTTTTATTGATTCTACTTTTGCCATCAAAGGGAAAAAAAATCCCTGTCTTATAAAATTTCTTAGGAAATGCATAAATTTAGTGTAGGTTTTCTAATTTTGACAAATAGAATATTGATTTTGAGTTTGTTGCTGTAAATTTGCCAAATGAAATGAAAGTTTTATGCTACTCCTTCCAAGTCACTTCTGATATATCTTGAGCAAACAAAGTCTGTATTTACTAGTAGCTTGCTAATTGGAAAGCTCTACTAACTTAACGCGGATGTAGAAAGTGAGAAGCTGAGAGGGGACCATAGAACTAAATGAGAGAGAAGGATAAAAGCTGCCACTTCATCATGTTCGCTATGATGAACCTGTGACTGTGTGAGACCTTAGTCCTAATTACCTTTAGCATGTTTAAACTCTCACTTTTCACTTGTCAGTGTAAAAAGGGGAAAATCCTTATTGGTCTGAACATGTCAAACTGCAGCAAACTGAAAGCTGAAGGCGTAAAGGGACTCTGCAGGCCCTGCCTCCACTGCAACTGCTGATGTTCCAAATGGAATATGGGCAGATGGAATTCTAATTTAGGGAGCAAAATGACATAGAGGGGGAATCAGGGTGTTAAAGGGAGGCTCCTTGCATTCATTATCATCTTACTTCTTAATGTGTGAGTGTGGGAGTTCTGGCCCACAGACAAAAAGCGAGGAAGACTTGACCCCTAGGAAAACCACCATTAGATAAATATTAGTGGCAATCTGAGAAGGCCAATGTGTGCACACAGAGGAGAGGAAGAAAGCCAAATGATGAGAATGTAATCAACACAATGTGATTCTTTTGGTCCATAGTTGTAATCGTAGATGGCATTGTGCTACTTTTGTCTTCCATCTGGACCAAACTGACTACACCTAGACCTGCTGTTGTAGTGACAAATCTGTGGTCCTTAAACTTTGTTGACAGCCTGCCTTGACAGAAGCAAAAACCTACAGAACCCTGAGCCCTTCTTGGTTGCTTGACATGATCTAAAAATATGTTTTTGCACCTTATCAGACATAATGAGGGAAAATAACTGCTTTTGAAGACACTAATAAGAAATGAGTATAAATCAATGAAGTAGAAAGGCAGACAAATGCAGACAGATGTGTATCTTGAACACATGTACTAATAGAAACTAATCCCTAGTGAGCCCTTACTCTGCTGCAGGCACAGTGCTAAAACTTTACACGCAGTATGGTGTTTAAACCACACCACTGCTTTAAATGGTATCTTCATTTTATAGGTCTAAATCTTGAGGTTTTTGTAGGTCTAAATCTTGAGGTAAAGTAACTTGCTCAAGGTCACATGGCTCACAAGCAACAGAACTGAAATTTAAGGGCCAACCATCTGATTTCAGAGTCTAAATGAGGAGCCTTTTAGAAAGATCGTTTATTTTTGGACAAAACAAAAATGCCAAGCACTGGGAAGAAAATTTTAAAAAATGTCAATCCATATAGAGGGCAATATTCAGATTAAACTCACCCAACATAATTTTCTAACATTTGATAAAGGAGGCCTGTGCCAGCCGCTGACTGTTTCAGATAGATCTGCTTCTGGGGAAGAAAGCGCAGTGATACATATGACCTGCTGTCAGGGTTATTTAAATCTCAGGTCCAACCTAGAATTCACTTTAATAATCTTTTATTATTTTCATGTGTATTCTTATGATTTCTTCCTTCTCTGTAAAGAATATTGTTCAGCATAACGAACTCAGGTAGTTCTAGGCTTCCTCACATCTGCATTTAATATTCAAAGCACTTTCTTCTCTTTGGTCCTTGATTTACCAAAATCTGTCATTGTGCTATAAAAAGATGACAAAGGAGACGGTCTCTTGAACTGGGAAAGTGTCAGTATAAGTTTGTGACTTGGTGAATTGAAGCGTAATAGCTTCACCGGAAGACCCCTTCTGCTGGTCTTTTCTACAGTCCACTTTAGATGCCTTCTGGACTAACCGTGACCCACGCGCACATCTAGGAAATATTGACCACAGTTAGAATGGTCACATAGCTTCTAGGCAAGGCCCACAATGAAGGAGGGGACTTTGTTTCCTTGAGGGACCGTGTTGATGCTTTTCAGAGTTTATTACTACATCTTTGCTATCTCTTCCATCTCAAGCCAGTCAGGGGTTTTAACTTTGAAGGTAATAGTAACTGTCTTCAGTGGGAAAATCCAAGTCTGTTTTGACCTGAGATAATTTAGGATGATTTATGGAACCCAAAGCTAAATGTCAAATGTAATTAAATGTTACTGTTGTGTCTTGCCTTAAGAAGAAAACTGCTGAGTTCCAGCAGGGTGTAAGAACTATTTGGATTAACTGTTTTGATTCTTTCCCACATTACGTAAGAGGCATTATCTCAGGCAGCACAGAAATTGTCCCTGGAGGATGGCATCACATTTCAGGCAATAGCTATAATATTTCTTCAGCCTGCCTTTGGACCTGGGTTTCTCAATACCTTTTTTTGTAATCTCCACCTGGGTATGACCCTGGAAGATGGCAGGAATGCCATCTTAAAGTATGTGTGACCTTTTTAAGAAATTAGTTTTGAAAAAAGTAAGTAGATTCTTTTTCTAGAAGTCCTTCCCCAAAATGTTTGAATTATTGAATGGGAAAATTTCAGTAAGACACAGTAATTAACAAAGGTGCTGAGGATTAAGAAAAAGAAATTTTATGTATCTATGGGGAGATAAACCTAGGCCTTTGATAGAGTGATGACTGCCTCTGGAAATCAGACTCATTTTCAAGACATAAACCCAAATCATTATAGGACTAACCCTTTTAATACAAATACTAAATTTACTTCTGAATGGTGGAAGAAAATGGGAGAATTTTAAAATCCTTGTCTTTGACCTCTAGCAACAGAGCCCAAAGACGTTATGAGTTACAGGAAAGCTACATTTTCCTCTTAATTATTCCCTCACTCAATCCTAAAATACTCTCTGGGCAAACAATTTTAGAGGTCTTTCAAGGAAAGCAAAACTTGGCTTGTCTGCCTGTTAACTACTGCAAAGTGTGTAGATTCCGGCTATTCAGTGTTACTACTAACAGTAGTAAGGAAACACCTGTTATTATCAGTATCTGGAGAAAAGAAGTTCCTAGATTGGATTAAGTGAGGTTCCTGTGCCCTTAAGAAATACAGGTATTAGGCAGTACTGAAGTTATGGCAGTAGGAATGAATACTGTCTTTCATCCGAGTAGCCCCTCCCCCAACCTTTTTTTTCTGTAGGAGGAAGATGTGGAATGAGAGAAGAGCTCTGATCTGTTTGGGGAAAAGGTATCACAGCCTATTAGTTAGAAGCGATGAAATTGAGACAGCTTCGGGGACTCCATTAAGTGTGTGGTGTTTAGGCAGACTGTGTCCCTAGGTAAAGTGTACTGTTGAGGAGGAGAGTGCACAATGAAATAATTGGGCTTGGGAAATCAACTGGGCTTCAGCGGCCTCGTATCTCCTTGTGGGGAACTGGAGAGGGAGATACATTTTTTTCTTCTCCTCCCAAACACACCTGCTTTCTTTTAGCATAAAAGTTATATTGAATAAGATAGAGGGGAATTTCTTGCTGAGTAGATGGACTGTCAGTATATTTTGAATAATAAAAACAACAGATATAATTAAATTTCATCCAGCACAGGAAGGATTCAGAGCATGTCACCTTGGAACCATCTCATGCTGTTATTCTCTAGGCATCTGGATATTTGGTTGCAGCAGCTGAATGAAAATAATTCAGATTTGATTAGTAATAGCACCATCTATAGGGACATGTATTAATGCATTGATGTGTCTGGAATTAGGTTCTTAAATAAAACATCATTCCATGCATTTATTTTCATTTTAAAGGAATAAATAGAAATCAGCAAACAGTCAGAACTAGACTGACTTTTCCCATCAAGACGTACTGATGGGCAAACTTTTGTGGACCTTAGTTGAGGCTACACTCAATAGTTCAGGTCCTATTAATGTTCACCTGCCTGTATATCTTTTGAGGTCAGAAAAGTTACAGTGATAGCAAGTCCAAGACTCAGATAATCATTATTGTACTCTTAAAAGTTTAAGAAACTGTCTACATTCAGTATATGTAATGATAGTTATGGCTAATATCAAGAATAAATAGAAATGTATAACATTAATACTGCTAATTAAATACTTTTCCATGTGCCAGACACTTAACTAGGTACTTTATGTTTGTGTGTATATATACACACACTCTTTTATACATGTTTGTTACATGTGAAAAAGCCCTGCTTTTGAAATCATAAATGGTTCTTATTTTCACCTCTGCTACCTATTAGCTGTTTGCTTTTGAGCAACAAATAAACCTCTTTCAAAATCAATTTTCTCACAATAATGAGGGAATTAGACTAAATAATTGCTGAAATTCTCTCTACTCCAGACTCGCACATACACACACAAATATAAATATACTCACATAAATTAATTCTTTTTACTTCTAAAGTCACTGGGCAATGCTAGTTGTTTGAGCATTTGTATATGCTTATACGTATATGTCCATACACGTATACACAATATTTTAAAATAGCATCAGTTATTTTCTCTCTTTTTGAAATTTTTTATTTTTCTCACAACTTATCCTATTAGATACAAGATGGTGGCACCAGACCCCAAAGAAGATGTTACAATTTAAATAACTAAAAGTGTTTTATCCTGGTTCATATTTTCAGAATTATAAATGTATATTCTTGCATATCTTTAGGGGAAACCTGTGTTCAGTATTTTAAACAAGTCCTCACTGCTACATGTCCACATTGTTGACAGCAAGTTGCTCGCCCAGATGTTCATGGCGGAACTGCGGGAATAGAGAGACATGGTATATTCCCTCCGGGAACTCATTTTCTTTAAAATTCCACGAAAAAATGGACTAAGTAAAAGAGTCAGTCTTTACCATAATAATCCATTTTTGCATTATTCAACTTTGGCCAATAGAGATAAAGAGGTGGAGACAGAGAGAGAGAGAAGGAAAGAGAGAAGATGTGTGTGTTTCCTCAAAAGTAACAGGGCGCTCTATGGCTCAGTAAGAGGCCCTAGCCTGACAGATTTGTAGATAGTTAAGAAAAGCTAAGTTTAAAGGTTTTGGTCCCCTTAGGATTCTTGTTAGTTAATTGTTTTCCACCCGCTGTAATGCATACTCTTGAAAGACAGGAACCTGCTATTTATCATTATATCCCCAGGGCCTCTCACAAGCACATGGTAACCAATAGATGTTGAACTGATGTATGAGATTTCCCTGATCCTAGAGATTCAATATTATCCTTGTGGTCTAGGGGAATGAAACATGCACATACCTACCGTAATAATTGTGTTTCCCTATTCTACTACTTATAGGTTTAGTTATTATTTTAGATATTCTAAACTTGCAGAAATCAAGACCTGTACTTTAAGATTTTCATTTTAATTTGGTCTCTAGCAAATAAAGCAGATTATTTGATTTGGTGGCTATGCCCATCGCCTTGGTTTCACCACTTACTTCATAGTGGGTAACCTAATAGACATGTACATTGTTGTGTGTGTGTGTTTTCACTATCACATCAAACCCCAGATTTCCTTTGTAATGCTAATCATGGTTGTGATTTATTGTCTTTGTAATGGTATACCATCTCTTGTTACTGCTAGTCTGTGAGCCCCATGGGATCATATATAATGTCCCTGTGGTGCCCTAGGAATTCCTAGTCTAGTCTGGGTTTGGCACGTAGTAGAGACTCAACAAATGTTTGTTGAACATTGAAGCAATGAATCAGAACATTATATAATTAGCAAAACCCAGCTTTCCAGTGTTTAGACTGGACATCTACAACTACCGTCTAGTAGTAAAACTAGGTAATATCTGATGTGCTCCCTCAGCATTCACAATTAGTAAATTTGTTGAGCATCTTTTGAGTGCCAGGTGGGAGAGAAAGAGTTGGCTAAGTCAAGTCCATTCCCATCAGGGGCTCATGTTTAGTGAGGACGACAGGCATATACAAAAACAAGTTTACCCTTGAACTAAGATCACTCTGGTTCGTGTTTCTCTAGCTCATAAGATTTTGCTTTGGTAGATCATAAAAGTAGCCTTCTTTAAAGCTTTGTATATCATAGAAGGTAAACAAGAGAAGTGATCCAGAAACAGTAGGCAGGATAGTAGCATATCTGAGGCTGAGTGAACCCAACCACAAATAACCATTACAACCACTACTACTTACATTCATTTAGCACTTATGATATGATAAGCACTATTCTAATCACTCTGCATATATTATCTCATTTAAACCTCTTAATAATCCTGTGAGGTAGGAACTAGTATTATCTCCATTTGACAATTTAGGAAACTGGAGTGTCAGATAGTGAAGTCAGTTACCTAAGGTCACACAGGTATTTAGTGCTTAGTATTTGAACTCAGGCCTCTGACTAGTGCTCTTGATCACTACAGAGAGGTACAGATACAATAGCATAAGCTTTAAAAGGAGGGCAATATTAGTTCCTGCCAGCTATATCAGGAAAGACTTCTTAGAAGAGGTGGGCCTTAAAGAATAAGTCGTATCTTGGTCTGAATGTGTGCTAGAGTCAGAATTTTGGAATATTAGATTCGGAACAATAAACTTTAAAGGCCGTCTGTTCCAAGCCCCTAATTTGCAGGGGAGAAAACTGGGATCTGTGAAGTTAAGTGACTGGCTGTAGGACATATGGCTAATTAATTGGCATTGGAACTGTTCTCCTTAGCTCCTCTGTTCATCTTATTTTCCCCCCATTATGCGCACTAGCTCATGTTAAGTATGGTATTCCGTGACCTCATTCTAATATGATTTTCTAAAATATTTTACAGCTTAGAAATGGAGACTTTCTAGCATATCTATATATAATGATAAATTAAGCCATAAAGGGTCAGGGCAGGCGTGGAAGAGAGAGAGATTAGAGATGTGTGGAGATACGGAAATATAGAGAAATGTACATATCTATTTTTCTTTCTAGCATGTTATTTTATTGTTGCCTCTGTTTCCTTCCATAGTTAATAGACAATTGGCAATTGAGAGAAAGGTTACAAATGAGACCCTAATAAGAAAAACTGATTTAAAATTCCATAAGGTCTATGACAGCTTCCTACAGTGATTTCTCAGCCTCCCAAGTAAGTAACCTGGGATATTTCTAGCTTCCACTAATGCTTATTAGCCAGTGTCCTTCCTGCTACCCACCCACCCACAATGACATCACAAGAGTAAACTGAGATAATATATGTCAATGGGCAAATATGGTAGAAATGCAGGAGAGAGCAGGCTTGTCTCTTCCTCAGGCCTAAACTGTTTCTTACCTCAGAATGTAGTTATTATTACGTGGTGTTGATGTCGCTTACTCTGTCTCATTAGCCAAGTGTCTGTGCCAGATTTGTGTGCTGCTAAACAATCAATCTGGGATTTGGGTAAATACTCATAGAAAAAACGTTTATCTTGCTCTGAGAGCTCCCTGTTAATCCTCTTCTCCTTAGATAGCATCCTGTAGCTGGGGATTGAGGTGGTTTTTTCCCCCTAATTTTTTCCTTTGTTTCCGCCAGTGGTTTAAAATGTAAAACAAAACCTTTCCAGTACAGTCTGAATCAGCAGATATTTACATCACTTGGGTGTAGGCTTTTTATAGACCAGCTAGAAGATTACAGTAATTGGCCTATGCATTTCCTCATTAAAATGTCATTAGTGAAGGCTTTGTTCTTTTAAGATCTTCCAAATAAGGTTTATTGCACTGCATTCTATCATTAATAGTTTACTAGCAGCCAGATGTCTTATATAGGTGTGTAGAAGGAAGAATTGCTTTGAACTGTCCGAAGGTTAGTAGCCAACGAGCAAGTCTCAACATAGATAAATTTCCACGTTTAGTTTTGGTGGGATCCAGTTTTATGTGCTACCAGTGTAACTGCCAGTCCCTTCTCATACTGCCTGCTGGCAGTGCCATACTCCCTTAGGTATTACCAAATCTAAACTTATTTGAAAGTAAGAGTGCACTCCTCTGTACTAAAGTGTTTCCCTTAGTGTCTTAGTAACTTTGTGAGTGACTCAAACACTTATTAAAGGATAAAAAGAAAATAAGTTTATTTTCTACTGTAATCATGTGAGTAGTATACAGGGATAAGATTATAGACTTTAGAATCAGACCATTGTGGGTTCAAATCCTACTTCACCATTTACTTGTTGTGTAACTTTGACCATAATTAATCTTTAAAACCTCAGTTGTTTCAAGTGTAATATGGAAATAGAATTTGTACATACCTTATAGGAATGTTTGAGAACTCAATTAGATTATGCATGTAAAGTACTTAGCACTACTGCCTGAAGTATATGGTCTATTAATGTATTACTTTTATAATGAAAAAATAAAAGTGTATGTGTGTTTGTATCTGTATTCCTCCTATTTTCTTGTTATGCATCTTTGACCTGATTTAAGAAATCCTGATGTGAAATTCCAAAATAAATAAGCAAATATTTAAGGTGTGGTCATTAATATTATTAAATGGCTCAAGACAAGCTTTCTTTAAAAAGTCACTTATATTTTACATTCAAAGTAAATTACTTCATTTATCATTTTAACATTATTTCTACTATTACCGTGACCAGCAACTTAAAGGAGCAAATCAGGAAATGCACACTGTGATTACCCCGTTAAAATACTAGATTATTAATTAAATAACTAGAAATAAACTGCAGCATTGCAATATTTCCAAGGGATTTGGGGGGGGGAGGGTGTTTGGTGTTTTTTTATATTTGTTTTTGCTGGATTGCAATATTCCAAGGACTTTTAGAGTGATTGCATCATCCTGGTGTTATGGGCAGATTCAGGTTAATTTAGTCAGTTAAAAAGTGTTTCTCTTTAAGCATCTGTGCAGAGCCAGGCATTTTCTTTGTGTTGGGCCAATAGTGCTGAATGAGAAGAAAAGCACTGCTCGCAAGGAGCTTACATTCTAGAGTTCTAGAGTAAAGATAGCTGGTAAACACATAAAGAAGCACATGACTAATTTGGATACCTGTTAGGCTATTCAAAAGATAACCTAGGGCCAACCTAGTGATAGAGTATGGACAGTGAGCATCTGAGTTAAGGGGCTGAGTGATCAGGAGGTCTTTTGAAGAATAGTGGGAGGAAGTACAAGTGTTCTGAGGAGAAGAATGAGCAAATACAAAGCCCCTGAGACACTAACAAGCTTCTTGTGTTTGAGGGACAGAAAGAATGCTAGTGTGGCTGGAATTTAGTGTTCAAGGGAAGAAAGAGAGAAAAAGAGGATGACTCATGCAGAGCCTTTGAAGGCTATGGGTAGAAATTTGGCTTTAATTCTAGTTGCGGTAGGAAGTCCTTGGACTGTTTTCTCCTGGGGAGTGATGCAACTGATTTTTACTCTAGAAAACACTCTGACTGTTGTGTAGAGAACGGACTGTGTGCTCGTAAGTGTGGAAGCCAGATCACTTTGCGTGGGCCAGGAGAGAGAGTGATGACTTAACATTGAATTGTAGCAGTGGAATGTTGTGGTTGCATGTAGGCTTTATTTCAGATATAGATTTGACAGGACTTAGATGAATTGGATATGAGTGCACACCAAAGAGAGGAATCAAGGATGATTTCCAAGATGTTAGCTTGAGCAACTGGATGACTGATATCATTTGTAAATATAAGGAAAGATTGTACAAGGATGAATTTGTAGGGTGAGAAGCAGGGAATCCACAGTTTAGTTTTGACATGTTATGGAAGAAGTGCCAATTGACAGCCAAAGAGGATGTCAGCTGGGCAGTTAAAGAGTCTAGGAGATGGGGAAAATACCTTGGGTGGAGATGTAAATTTGGGAGTTATCAGCAAATAGATGAGATGTAAAGCCATGGGACTGGCTGTGTCTCCTAGGAAGAGAATGTAAATAAGAAGAGGACTGAGAACAGAGTCCCATATGCAGAAGCCCGGGAAGGAGGAAGACCCAACGAAGAAGGTAGAGTAGGCAGTGTAAGACAAGCAGGAGGCACTTAGAGAAAAAAGTGTTTCATAAATGAGGATGCGTGATATGGTCAGCCATGTCTATGCTGTGGAGAGGTTGGATATGATCAGGACAAAGAATTGTTCATTACTTAGAAATTGCTCCTTTAATATAACCCATTAACAGAACACAAAACTAACCTAGTACCCAGTGTGTCTCTTACAGATGGTCTCTCTAGTCTATTTTAGTATTGTTTTTTAGTTATTCCCCAAAACTGGATGTTTAGCTTCTTTCTCCAAAATGGAGAAAGATTTTTTTTTCTGGTATTGTTTATTAGAATTCCACCCCACCCCCCTGACCCCGGATTATAAAGTAATGAAGCTTTTTGTAGGAAAACAGAAAATACAAGAAAATAGGGGACGAGTTTTTTTTTAAAGGGGTATAGGAACTAAATTATGTACATTCTGTCTCTCACCTCAATTTTATAGTAGTTTTCTGGGGACCTTTACCCCAGTGATCTCACATAGCTTCTGTCAAGAACAAAGTGCAATCTGCTATCCTCTCACCCTTCTCACCTTTCACCCCCTTATTCTACATGCAGATGCAACACTTTCCTGAGTAAAGTTTCAGCGATACCTCCTTTCTAAAATGAAAGCATTTTCCCTTCACAATTAGCATCTGTTTATAGAATAGTTCCTATTTTCGTAATTAGATCCTGCATAAAAATGCAAAGGCTGCTATGTAAAAGGATAATGAATCTTTATTGCACAGTTGAAATCAGATTTGTGCAAGAGGCACTTTGAAACAGTAATAAGCAGAGACATGTATTAAGTCACCCAGATAAGGCACCCTCTCTATATTTTCTATTTATAAATGAAAATTATGACTACCCAGTGGACTCCATATGACATTTCCTACTACCAGCAAAGGTTCTTAGCTTTGACCATAAAAGTTATCTAAATTCAAAAGCCCCTGTGGATTCATGGCTCTAAAGAATACTTCTGGAAGAGGCCAAGACATGGTGGGGAGGGTCCTTTGTCTCTTTCCTTTGTCTGTGCACTCTGGCAGAGGCAAAGGGTAGCAAGTGGTGTAAGAAAGAAGCCATCTGAAAAGTCTGTGATAAGATCTAATCTGGAAACCCAGTGTCCATTTAACACATAGAGTAACATTTTAAAAATCTTCTGGTTGGGCTCCTTGAAAACCAACTTCATGTCCTTATAAGATCATCCTTGTATTTTCCTATTGTAAACATTTTCTGGAAAACATAGTATTTATTCCAAACTAAACCCTTCTTGAGGTTTGTTATCTCTTCACCTCCTTGGTGAGTCTAAGAAAGCTGGAGGATTGCTGTATCAGAGAGCTGGAGGAGGAGGTATTGGGAGGAGGGGTAAGAAAGACAAAAAGATTGGGAAGCAGGGAGAGTCAATGTCAAATGAACTGCCAAGGATGGAAATTACGGCTGCTGGGGACCTCAGAGAGTATTGTGTGTCTTTTGCGTGTATTTTACAGTCAGTGCTTCATGTAAAATGGCAGTCTCGCCTGGACTGTGCTTAGTACTGATTTACTCTCAGGCATGCCAGATCATTTTAGCATTACTAAAGGGAGAAAATCCTATATATTTCCTCTTATATACTGACATGTAAAATGTGTATCTTTTTAACCCGTTGGTTTTCCTTTCTTCCTTTCCTCTTAGTATTCTTTTTTCCCTTCCTGCAACTTTTTCCCAGCCTTTCTTTTTTTTAAGAAAAATGAAGAGCTCCATATACACACACACACACACACACACACACACACACACACATATATTTTTTTAGTAAGATTAGCCATGAGCTAACATCTGCCACCAATCCTCCTCTTTTTGCTGAGGAAAACTGGCCCTGAGCTAACATCTGTGTTCCTCTTCCTCTACCTTATATGTGGGATGCCTGCCATACATGGCTCGACAAGCGGTGCATGGGTCCGCACCCGGGATGCAAACTGGCGAACCTCAGGCTGCCAAAGCGGAACTTGCAAACTTAACCAATGCCCTACTGGGCCAGCCCCAAGACCTCCATATTGAGAGCATTATAAAACGAACAAATCAGATAGACTTTTTTGGGAGAACAACTAGAGTGTCAGTAACAACTCAGACCTGTGAGGTAAAGGCTTCAAATCTTGCACATTCCTAGCCTTTCAGTGAAAGTGGAAAGACCTTATTTCCCAAGGCTAGCTTTGTGATGGCAGGACCTGAGCACTGCTCAATGTTGACAAAAGGGAATGAATGGATGCTAAATTCGGAGACCAAAAATTACCATCATTTTCCACCTGCTTGAACTCTGCTGTTGTTTTCCCTAGTTTCTGTGTTGCACTTCTCCTCCAGTATGGGGAGAGACATAGGTTGCCTGGCTGTCTGAACTCCTGGCATCTGCTTAGCAGTTTTAGCAGTTCATAGTTGGGACTCATCCTCCATCAGAATTCTCTTCCTTTTCCCTCTGTTCCATTACTGGGGAGGCTGGGATCAAACTCCTGAACTGATTTGCATACTTCTGCATTACCTAGCTCAGACAACATATGGCAATGTGGAACACTTGGATTTATTTCTCTTCACTCAAATTAAATTCCTCAAAAATTGGAAAACTCCAGCATTTGTTTTGTGTTTTAAAAAAAGTTCTTAGTTCTGTTTTTGGTAGGCAAAAGCAACACAATTTTGGCATAAAAATCTCCGGATCAGTTACTTTAAGAAGAGAACATTGATTTGCTTCCCTTCTTCTCTTACTTCCTCTCAGGAAAAAATGTATGTTGGATCTTGCAACACTTCACCATTCAAAATGTCCAGTTAGGCACACTGAATAGAAAGCATCTTCAAGTCATTTTTGTTCTTTCTAAGTCAGTGATTTTATATCTATTTCCTTTCCATTTTTCTCTTTCTTTATTTCAACTGTGTAACTAAATGTCTGAAACTTGAGACTTTTCATAGGATCATCCATGTGTAAAAGTAAGTAGATATAATCATACAAAGAATAACTGGATTAATGTGAAATTGATACATAAAGTTGACTATTTAAATGTACTTCGATTTTAAACAATACTAGTGTATGAAAATCATATTTTCTTCTTTAGGAAAATACTTTGTTGCTTTATTTAGGAGTAGATACCATACACTGGAGTAAGTGAGTTCTTAGGAGATGTCTCTTAAAATGGGAAATAGTTTTCTTTGGGTATTCACACCTTCTATTCTAAAGGCCCCTAGGAAGAGGCAACACGGTAAAGGGAGAATAGAATGGGCTTTTGAGTCAACAGGGCTGAGTGTGAATTTTGGCTCTGTGATTTGCCCTTCTGGGATGGCCGTAGCGAATAATGTAACCTTCTCAAAGTTAGAGAGTCATCACAATGGTAATACATACAATATTATTGTTAGAAAAAAGTAAGATGGTGGATGCCAATGTATCTGCTGCAGTGTTTGACACTTGATGGTGAATACATATTTATATCATTTAATTCTGGAGGGTAACTGTGTTACTTCCAAGAAAGTTTGTGTGATGCCCACAGAGGAAGAGGGGACCTAATTATACGTGTAGGGTGTTTGAAATGGTGAGCTAGATTTTTCAGATAGTATACTATATTTTCTTGTTCTTCTCTTTTACTTTAAAACAGAAGGCAATTTGTTTCAAACTCTGTGCTCCAAACTGGTGACTTAATTAAGCAAGTTTATTGACTGTCGCAGAGGCTGTGGTTAAAAACCAGCAAACACCATGTGACTGTGGTAGTGTCTCTGAGGGAATAAAGGGAAAAGGCAGGTTTGTACCCTTCCATGTTTTTATCCTCTCTTTTCTCCCAGGCTCATTCTTGCACTGCAACATTTCACTTATAATCTGTTAATTAAATCATTTCACTCCATTTTATATAATTTTTAATTTAGCATTCATTTTCAACTTAGCTTTTGGCTTCATTTACTGATAATAAACAGTGTTGCATACAACACATGTTCCACAAAACACTTAGTCATACACATACAGATGCCAATAATTTTTTCCAGTATGTCAGGCACATTAAAATTAAAGGCAGCATCTCCCCTCACCCTTTCCATTACTGAATGTGCACCCTGTTTGAATAATACATACTCTTCAACAGCCAGCAGTAGGCTAATGTGTAAAAATTATGTGTAGCATGTCACTAGGACCTTTTTTAAAATTCATGATTTTCCCAGATGTGGTTCTGTAGAAGGTTTCTGGAATGGTCATCCGGTGCCATGAATCTGTGCCTTTGGCTTAGTGTGTAGAAGCAGTAATGCCTTTCTAGGATTACTGCTCTATGGGCTTACAGCCTTGTGATAATTTTTGAGAAAGAAAATTCGTATTGTATTCAAATTAGTTCCCTTTAGATTATCTTTTGAATCATAGTCTGAATTCTAAAGATGCAGATTCCTTTCGTTTTAAGTGTTTTCCAAAAGTTTCCAAGGCTTGCAAGCTCCAAAGTTTACGGATCAGTTCTAAACTATGGGTGCCTGTGTTGTTGATATAGCTGTCCAAGTCCTTAGCATCCATTTGCTTTCGGTTTGCTCCTACGTATTGTTTGAATCCTGTTAGTTAGAAAAGTTTCTGCTATTACATCCAACATAAAGTTCTCAAGTGGTAACTTGACTTCCTTGCCTGCCATCTGTCATTAGCTAAAGGGGGTACCCTTGGTCATATTCTTCTGAATACTGGCCAGTGAGTCAGCAAAATTTTTTGGACCTGTGGTGTATGTTAGGTGCTGTGGGAGGCGCTGGGGATGTGATGATGACCAAAACACTCTTCCCTTGTGGAGATGACATTCTAGCATGGGAAGACAGTCATTTTAGAAATATTAGTTACACAAGGGCAGAGTTACGTGAGAGGTTCAGGGATTTGTGAAAGAGCACAACTAGGAGATCCCACCTTGTCTGGGTGTTTGGAAAGCTCCTTCCCAGGGCAATATCATTTAAGCAGAGATGTGAAGCATGGCTAGGCTTTAGCTAGGTGAAGAGAGAGGCATGGAGAGACATCATAATACAAAGTCCTTGTGGCCAAGGAGAAGATGACTTGTATGAGTCCTAGAGAAGGCAAGGGACAGAGTACCATGAGGTTAGCAGGACTCTGATCCCAAAGGACCATATAATACCAAAGGTGAGTGTCAGATTTCATTTTAGGGCCAGTGAGAAGTGAAGAATTTTAGGCAGGGACTGACTCAAACACATTTGTTTGTGTTTGGAAAAACTTCACTCTGTGTGTTTTGGAAAATGTTCGGCAGAGTGGTTGGAGAGACAAGATGGGAGGCTTTGCGGTAGTACAGGTGAGAGATGGTGATAACCTGGCGGACAGTGGTTGTGGCAGTGGCGATAGTGAGAAGTATATTAATTTCTGAGTTCTTTGGGGGTGATGTGGACAGGACTGGTAATCAAACTTGAGAAAAAGAGAAGTGTCAAGGACGACACTTGGGGATTCTGGCTTGAGCAGTTGTATAGATGGTGGTAATTTTTCATGTTGAAGATGATAAAATACTTTTTGTACCTATCTCATTATTACTATCTGAGCATCAAGGTCAGAGGTCAGAAGTTCATAAAATGTGGTGATGGCATTAGAATCTTTCTATATAGGGTATCTTTTCTTGTGGTTGAACAATAGAATTTGGCTCAAATCATAGATTTTCTCTTTCTGTCTTTTGTCATCTGCTGAGAGCCAAACGTAGCAACTCACAAGGTGACCCATAGAGAATTTGACAATAAAAAATCATTTCAGAATTTCTAGCCCTGTTGTCTTTAGCACTTTTACCCTTGAATGTTAGACCTGTGTTATATCCTGGGAAGATCTTTGTGGATTTTTCTACTGTGTAACATTTTAATGGTTCCATTCCTAGGTTATTGCAACTGCTCAGTCCTCAGCATACCTCAAACTGTGGAGATTCTCCTTCTAGTCCCAAATTTGCAGTATACACAAATTTCATCTTATGTTTAAGTTGGACAGAATACTGGAAAGAAATGTGGATCCTGAGGGGTGTAAGACTGGCTTGAAATCTCAGTCCTACTACTTGATTAATGTTTGCTTTGTTTAATTTTAAATAACTCACCCCTGGCTAATGTTTCTGGAGCCCCACACACATCCCCCTTGCCCTTCCACTCTAGTGCCGCTGGCCCTGTTTCCACCTGCCAGCCCCTCATTTATTCATCTATGAGGGTTTTCCCTGGTCATTGAATTCTGCTTTGCCCATGAGGCAGGCAGGAAATAGGAGGGAATTAACTCCTACCTGAGCTATGGCTAATGAGAGTTGTTTTAAGTACCCCTTAAGTGGGATAACTGAAGTATGCCTTCCACACTGGCTTCCAGAGTCTCCCCAGTGGCGTTAACTTCTAGTTGCCTACAGTGGTAGTTGGATAGATTATGCATGCTTTATTCCCCACCTGCTGTCCTTGTCTCACGTCTCCACTCCCAGAGAAGTTCCCTTTACCTCCCAAATAAGCTTCTTACACTTGTCTCAGGGTCTGCTTTTGGGGGAACCCACACTTAAGACAGTGACTGTGAGCTTTGGTTTCCTCATCTTTAGAAGGAGTATGTTTGACTAGTTGGTCTTCCTATTGGGCATCATCTCTGTTATTCTTCCTGGTTGTGTATCACTTGCTACTTGCACCTATCATTTAGCACAAATTCGTGTCCTTTTGTTCAGGTTAGTTTTTTGACCTAAGACTCTGAACTGTGTCAGAGCCCCAGGTGGTGGGGGCAGTTCTTATGTTCAGAGGTAACTGAATGGATCAGATACATCCAGCACCTGTGTTACACAGACAGGCTTGTGGGACAAATGCTGTATTTCTGAAGCAGAGTACCTTCTGCTTCCTGAAGAAGGGAGCTGGCCTCAGTTTTTTCTAAATATTTAAAAAATATTACTCTGGATTCTTCAGTGGCACACTCTACCATATACCGTATTAATCTTGATACTCCCCTGGCTTCCTTTCTCATCTTCCTTGCTCCTTAATTTAAGATGCATCTCACTGTATCAAAAAAACAAAAGCAAAAAAACGCCCAGTAGTTTTCCTGGTGTTGATAGTACTTTTTAACCATGTGTCTTCAGTTATGTTTCTGTGAGAATCCTTGATATTTGATAGGCTTTTATTTTTCCTGGTTGTTTCTTTTTATGGCTACTACCACTATTTGGACTAATTATTCTGAAGTTTTGCATGTCGTGCTTCAAATTTATTAGCAAGGAAAAATGTTATCTCCATATTCTAGAATAAAACCACAGAGAAAATAAGTTGGTCTAGGATATTGGTTTGCTGTCTTCTGTCTTTGTTCCTGTCGTCTCAGCATTCATAGACATTCCCCTCATTCCTTTCACTGGTGGTCACTTAACATAGGATC
This sequence comes from Equus quagga, assembly GCF_021613505.1. NCBI lineage: Eukaryota > Metazoa > Chordata > Mammalia > Perissodactyla > Equidae > Equus > Equus quagga. The sequence goes on along the minus strand of NC_060273.1, from coordinate 26,644,045 downwards.
TGCCATTATGCATAGTCACTCTCAAGGTGGGTGCGGAGATAAAGAATGTGGATCACACCAAGTGGTTAGAAGAAATTTGAGATTTACGTGTAGAGCCCAGTTAGATAGAGGTAGCTGAAGAGAGGAGAGGAAAAATTAACTGAGAAGTTCACTGGACAGTTATAGCGTGGTGGATAGGGCTGAGTGGCACCCATTCATAGTTGTCCTTTCTGAACTGCAAAAGCTAGAAAACTGAAAACTTTATTTCCCAGATTCTCTTGCACCTAGAATTCTGAGTGTGAATTAGGTATACTTGTTCAAGATTTGCAAGGTAGAAATGAGGTATATGCCACTCATCTTTCGCTTTAGCTTTTCTTGTCTGATAAGCTGGGTTATGGAGAAGTATGATTTTACCACAGTGGTGTTCCAGCATCCAGTTACCACCTTCCTGGATGTTAAAGGCAATTATGGTGTGACTTCTTGATCTTGGATTGCAGCTTTACTAGTGTATTCCTAACTTCAACCATTCTGATGATGGCTTCCTGTTTGTGGTGAAGGAAAGGCCCCATCCTTCAACCCTGTCTGGTGATTTTTGTAAGTAGCTCGTTCTCTGTATCTAAATTCATTTCCGTCTAAAATTTCTCAAGTGTTTTCTGTTTTCTGACCTGACACCTAACTGATAGAGATGAGTTGAAGTAAACTCTGTTCTTTAAAGGTCTAGACCCAGAGAAAAATGAGATTAGAAAGAAGCGCCAAGATGGTCCGCAGGCCCACAGATACATATGCAGATGTATCCAGTGTTGACAAGAAAACAAGGTGACTGCTGGTTAAGTTACAGAGCAGCTGATGCTTTAGCCCTTGAAGTCCTTCTTCCAGCTCCTCTGTCTGTTCATGCACCAAGGGCAGCAGTGAAGCAGCTTTCTGTTGAGTACCACATCATTCCTAGCTTAGTGCTTTGAAGTGGCATTTTACTTTTCTTCCTACCTTAGAAATAAGATCAACCGTGGAGAAGTAGAGTACTTTGCCCAACCTTTGGCTAAAGGAGAAAAGAAAGATTTAGAGCCTAGTGCTTTTGACTTCCCTATAATGCAATAAGAAGACAAAAATGAGTGTTTAATTTGCTGGGGCACAGTGAGACGACTGAAGATGTGCACAGTAGAGTAAGCCATGGTCCCTGCCCTCAGGTCTATGATTGACCACTGAGGCACACATGCCCACTTCCTATCTTCCATTCATTATTTTAATTTTCCACCAAGCTCCAGCCCCATCTCCATCAATTATTTTTGTTTCAACATTCTAATTACAACATTATATGACCATTCAGACTGGTACGAATTAAATTGTTACTTAATTCATAAAGTGTGCGATAATGCTGATACTTCTTGTCAGCTGAAATTGCAAAGTGGCACCTACTTTCTTCATTCTCCGTAGATGGGTGGTAGTGGTGAGGATTTGTTCCTCTATCAATCAGCTTTTGCCTACCCTCTGATAGCTGGTTGACTATCATCTAGACCTGACTATTTCTCTCTGAAAATGGGGAAACAATGTAGCAGACCTAGCAATGTGTACCTGCTATTCATCACTGTCATGTAGAGTCATGATCTTACCTATTTTTATGGAAAAAGTCTTGATAGTCCAGAAAAAAAAATAATGTTAAGATTTAGAGTACTATTTGCTGCCATATTTTCTTGTCATTTTGCTCTTCATATTATATTATTTTTAACAGAGTAAAACAGTAGCTTGTCTCTTTTTCTCATATTTAAAACAGATTTGTTTTCTGCTCAATTAGACTTGCGATCACGAGAACACAAAGTAGTATTTTTCTCCTTCTGGGTGAAAATTTGATGGGCAAATTGTCAGGAATAATTACACCAAATGATGGAATAAAATCCAATGGAAAACATCTCTCTCCTTGCTAGTGATACATTTTTATTTAAGACACGGTGAGCGTCAAGCACATTTATGACAAGGTGAAATTGACAAGTGGCCCTCTGCCATGATTTTGTTTTTAATTGCTAGTAAACTAATTAGCGAGAACAACATGTTGTATAATCCACAAAACTGTCACTTATGCATTCTCCAATAAAAGTGAGATAGATGATGTGGAAAAATTCTCCTTTAACAAACAGACCCAAAAAAGCAAAAAGTTCCAGAAATCCAGAAATTGTGTAGATATCACAGACTAAAACCTTCCCCCCACCCATGGAATAGCATTTATTTATAACAATTGTTTTGGGACTTGAATAGGAATTAAGAAAGACAATTGGGTGTTTTTTTTTCATTCAAGACCAAATTGTTCAACAAAATAGGAACTAGTTCCTTAAATATAATTGAGTTTCAGGTAGTTGAGTCATTTCTAAGTCTGACAATTTCTTTAATGCAAGGGTTTGCAGATGTTTTTTGTAAAGGGACTGATAGTGAATATTTTTGGCTTTGTGGGCCACACAGTGTTTGTCACAACTACTCACCTTTGATGTTGTACTGCAAGCAGTCATAGACAATACATGAATGAGTGCTAGTGCTCCAATAAAACTTTATTATCGACACAAAAATCTGAATTGGATATAGTTTGCACTTGTCACAAAATACCATTCTTTTGGATTTTTTTCAACCATTTAGTTCATGGGCTATACGAGGACCAATGATGGGTTGGGTTTGACCCACAGGCTGCAGTTTCCAGTCCTTGCTCTGTGCCTGCTGCATGCCAGGCAGAGTCACTGGTTATTTCTTTAGTATCTGCTGTGTGTCAGGCAGGGTGCTAAGCACTGAGGGATATTCAGAGATAGAGAGAGCAAAGTCTCTACCCTGAAGAAGCTTTCAGTTGAGCTGGAAAGGACGTATAGACAGGACTGAGAGATACAATATTAAATGTTACATGGTAAATGTCACTCTGTGACAAAAGCCACCATTGCTTTACAAGTTTGGAAGCGAGAGATCATTTCAGCTGCAAGAGATGCTCTGCTAAAACCTGTAAGGACACATGGAAGTGGTGGGATTTCAGCTGGACCATGAAGAATAAGGCTGTGGACCTTTAGACAAATATCAAGGGCCTATGCCTTCTTTTTGAGGGGGACAGGGGTGGCTGGGCATCGTGAAAACATCAACCATGAGTCAGTCTTATCATTGTTCACCTCTCACTTATTTCTTCATCTCACTTTGAAAATTTCAAACATATAACACCATTTTAAAGAATTTTAAAGTTAATACCGAATACTCACCACCTCAGTTCTACCATTAACATTTTGCTGTACTTGTTTTATCACATGTTTATCCTTCTATCCATGGATTTTTTATTTATTCCAAAGTAAATTTCAGATGTCAGTATACTTTCTCATAAATACTTAAGCATGCATATCATTAATTAGAATTTAATATTGGTTTATAGTTTTTTCTGTTGATGTAAAATTTACATAGTGAACTCTACCAACATTAAATGTACATTTTCTGAGACTTAGGAAGGCTTATCGCTATATAACCTAAATCCCTATCAAGATATATAATGTTCCCATCACCCCAGAAAGTTCTTTCCCAGGCAATCCCTTCCCCCATCCCACCGCTAGAGGAACAACTCTTGTAGGATTTTCTGCTGTACGTGAGTTTTACCTCTTCTAGAATTTCATATAAATGGAATCATACAGAACCTATCATTTGGTTTGGGTCTTTTGTCATCACATATTTTGTCTTTGCTTGCTTGGTTGTGGTATTTTTGGAAGCTGAAGGATCTAAATGCAGTTATTTTGCCAGGAGGAAAGTATGCTCTTGAGTGCAAGCTGTCTAATGTTCTGTTAACAAAACAACAATTTTGTTCAATTTCTTATATGTTATCTTTAATTATTGTAAAATTAAATGAACTATGGATTAAATGTTTCAAAACATTTTCTAAATGTCTGTTATGTCCAGCATTTTACATATTTCACGTTATTTAATTAGTCTTTGTGGTAGCTATTCTCCTATTTTGCAGAAGAGGAAACTGAGGCAGGGAATCGAAGTAGCTAAATCACATTATTTCTCACCTCTTTCTGTTGTCACTTTAGATGTCAGTTGGGGACTTGGGGTAAAAGGTAGGAATGGCTGTTTGGGAGGTGAATGATTTGAGGAGCTGCTTTGTAACAATTTTCCTTGTTAAGAAATGGTGGAATGTAGAAGTGGAGGGGTTCACTAAGAACCTGCCGAATTTGTTTTTCTATTGTAAAGGAGGAAAGAGAACCAGAGAATTCAAGGATTATATTTACCATTTATGATTAAAATATAGATTGTTTTTTCCTATAGTATAGCATAGAATGTTAGCGTTTGACACTAAAGGATGACCCTATCTCTTTTTTTTTCCCCCAAGGAAGATTAGCCCTGAGCTAACATCTGCCAATCCTCCTCTTTTTTCTGAGGAAGACTGGCCCTGAGATAACATCCATGCCCATCTTCCTCTACTTTATATGTAGGACACCTACCACAGCATGGCTTGCCATGTGGTGCCATGTCCGCACCCAGGATCCAAACCGGCGAACCCCGGGCCACCGAAGCAGAACGTGCACACTTAACCTCTGTGCCACTGGGCCAGCCCTCGACCCTATCTTTATAGAAGGCTAGAACTGGTAGAGTTATATTTATTTAAGGATCTCAAGACACTTTATGAGCATCAAATCATTACGCCACTTAATTCTACTAGTGTTGGGAAATTACTCCAAGAATTTTCAATTCAAGATTCTGCTTCTAAAAGCCCCTAAAAGTTTGGAGAAAGGTAAGTAGAGTATACAATGAGAGAACTGGCTTTTATTGTTCAGAATGAGAATGTTCCCATTTATCTATCTTCAAACCAGGTAGTAAAATATTTCAATGTTCTTTGCTGTGCTTTATGGTAATATTTCTTTGCCTGGAAATTTGAATTACCATTGCTTTTCATGGTTAATATATCATCCTTATTTAACGTTAAACTCCATATGCATTTATGATCCATGTGGAAAAAATTAGGTAACATTCAATGTCATTTGAGAAGCAGTTTACATTCCTTGTACTTAGTCTTTTATACAGGCTTGGTCTTCACTGTTAATTGAAAGTCTCTGTTTCTTCTCATTAGTTTAAGAAGCTTATTTAAGAACTTAATGCTTCTCCTTATAAACAACTTCTGTATTAAATCTTGGATTCAAGCGAAAATTTCCTCTCCTTTTAAAATAAATTTTACCTAACAATTAATGAAATACCAGAGCAGTATTGTGTAAAATCCATGTTTCCTTTTGGGTTTAATATGTCGAGATGCAAATGAAAGAAATAAAATCACTTAGTTTTTTTAGTATCTTTGTCTCTCTCCCTCATTTTCCTCAAAACAATTTTTAAAAATCAATTTAGGAAATCTCCTCCAAAATACTAGACTAGCATGATTTCAGAGCTGTTAAATTTCCTAAAAAATTTATCTGGAAACGTCCTGTGCAGTGCTTGAATATCTTCTTCTGCAACATTCTAGATGGGTGTTCATCTACCCTGAAGGAGAACTGATTTCATCCCATGTGGTACGAGCTTTCTCATATAAAAGCTTATAATCCAGTCTGGTACTTCAGATGTTGAAAACCCTATGAAATTCTACAACGTAGCTGCTAGGGCTCAGGGCTTGCAAGTGCTTGGAGAGATGTTGGTAAACATTTACACAAAGGGATAGATGTAGTTACTTGTTTACTAATTAGCAATTTTTTTGTAGCAAAACAAAACAAGAAAGCATCAGAAACATTGATTACCATACAAGGTATTAATTTAAATATTATGAAAACTAAAAAGTTGTTTGATAAAAAATTTTTGTATTATGAACTCTTTCTGCTCTTTTTTCTCAAGTTAACACCTATATAAAATGACTGTGTTCATGTAATTTCTTTTCTCGATTTGGTTTAAGACTTCTAGAGCTCCCAGGGGTAGATTTCGCAGTTGTATTGTGTGATTAAAGTGTCCATCAAAACCTTACAGCTGGTAAACAGTGTTAAAAATCTGCCTCCAGCTTCTGTAAACTAGAGAGAGCTATGAATACTAGACGAAATGGAAATAGTTTAATTAACTTAAGTAGGACTAATCAAGGCAGAACAACCAGTTTATTCAGTTGAACATGTAACTGTCTATTCATCCATGATATGGCTGAAAGTTTATGTCATCTGTTAAAAGCTATTCTGCTGCGTGTACAAGTATAAGCTATTGTTTAACGTGGAACTCAATCCCTTAGAGGCTTCCCCACCCCTTTGAAAAGTTAGATGTCATAGATTACTTCCTTAACATTTTTTCTTCTGCATTCAGTTCACTTCTGATAATGCGCCTTCTTTCATGAGGGAATGCAGACTTGGATAACTTGTTTCAGTCACCCTGCCTTCACTTCTTTCTTTCAAAGGAATTTTTCCTTCTTCGTTTCTTTATAATAAGGCTTAGAAAATGCTTGCTACGCACTGGGCACTGTGCTAAGCATGTTGTATGCTTTATATCATTTAGTCGTTGGAACACTATCATTGTTTGTTCCACTGTATAGATGAAGACATGGAGGTAAAATGTTGCATGGTACTGTAAATGGTAGAACGAAGATATGAACACAAGTCTCAGAATATCCATTTTGCTGAAATGAATTTAAATTGTGCCAAAAGTGATTGACATTAGACACCAGGAAGAAATTCCTAAAATGAATACATGCTTAAAAGGAGCCTTTTAAGTAAGTACAGCTAAAAGGGCTTGGGGTACAGGAAGTTTCCCAGGATTTTTATCACCATTAGGACATCTAAAAACAGTTTGTGTAATAATCTCATTTTATGTGAATTATTTGTATTCTTATCTTGAGGCAGGAAGTTAAATTAAATGGCTGTCTGAAGAGCCCTTTAATACATTTAATGCAGTCTTCAGTGTATATAAAAAATAGAAACTTAATTTTACTTCTTTAAATTTTAAATTATTTTAAATTATTGTTTTTATTATAAAAATAAATACAAAACAGAAAAAATTACTTATACTTCTGCCATTCTAATGTAATGACACTTTCTGGTCTATTTCTTTCTAGTCATTTTTTCCCATGCACTTTTAAAAAAAGAACAACACCTTTAGTGAATTATAATATGTGTGCCATAAAATCTACTCATGTTAAGTGTATAATTAAGTGTATAATTATAATTTTAATACATTTGCTGAGTTGTGTAGACATCACCACAATCCAATGTTAGAACGTTTACATCACTCCACTCCCCATCCTCATTCTCTACTTTCTTAAGATGGAATCTTCTGTTATTGGTTTGATGTTTCTTCTTTTTTAGCGTAGGTGTTTATAGCACCACTTTAGCTGGAGCCCGTGAATTCTGATAGATTGTGTTTTTATTTTTAACATGTTAACTAAAACATTTAAAATATTTTTAAATTTCCTGTGTGATTACTTCTCTGACCTATGGGATATTAAGAAGTATGTTGATTTGTTTCAAAATACTTACGGATTTCCCAAATTTCCTTATGTTTTGATTTCTAATTTAATTAGAAAGACAGAAAATATACTTTTGTGTTTTCAGTCCTTTTAAATTTATTGATACTTATTTTATGCCCTGGTGTATAATCTATCCTATATTACATAGCGTATGTGCTGTTTTGGGGTGGAGTATTCTATGTGTGTCAGTTAGGTTAATTTAGGTTATAGTGTTGTTTAAAACCACCGTACCCTTGTTTTTCTGTCTAGCAATTCCCTCCATATTTAGAGTGAAATATTGAAGTCTCCACTATTATTGCTAAGTTGGTTGTTTCTCCCTTTAGTTCTGTCAGTTTTTGCTCCATGTATTTTGGGCTCTGTTGTTAGTTGTGTATATGTTTATAATTGTTATATGTTCTTGTTGGATTGATTCTTTTATCGTTATAAAATTTCCCTCTTTGCCAGGAACGATTTTGGTTTAAACTCTATTTTGTCTATTCGTATACTCTTTTATACTCTTTCCAGCTCTTTTATGTTTGTTTGCTTTGTATTTCTTTTTTAATCATTTTTCTTTCAATTTATATTGATATTTGAATCTAAAGTGTACCTCTCATAGACAGCATATGCTTGGATGTTTTTTCATTCAGTCTAACAGTCTATTCCTTTTATTTGAGTTGTTTTTTGGGGTGGTTTTTTTTGAGGAAGATTAGCTAGCCCTGAGCTAACATCTGCTGCCAATCCTCCTCTTTTTGCTGAGGAAGATTTGCCCTGAGCTAACATCCATGCCCATCTTCCTCTACATTATATGTGGGATGCCTGCCAGAGCATGGCTTAATAAATGGTGCATAGGTCCATGCCCAGGATCCAAACTGGCAAACCGTGGGCCGCTGAAGCAGAGCATGCAAACTTAACTGCTATACCACTAGGCTGGCCCCATAATTGAGTTTTTAATCCATTCGCATTTAATGTTATCATTGATGGTTGGATTTATGTTTCCATTTTGATATTTTTTTGTCTCACTTTTTTTGTTTCATTGTTCTTTCTTTACTGCCTGTTTTGTATTAAATAGATGTTTTTTAGTGTATCATTTTAGTTTATTTCTTGATCTTTATTTTTAGAGTTATTTTCTGAGTAGTTACTCAGGAGTTTAAAATATGAATCATACTTTATCACAATCTATTTTATTTTAACACTAACTTAATTGCAGTAACATGCACCAATATTGTTTTAGTATAGTTCCATGTCACCCTCCTTTGTGCTATTATCATATATATTACCTCTATATATCTTATAAACCCAGCAATACAATGTTTTAATTATTGCTTTATACGACCTATGTCTTTTAAAGAAGTTAAGACAAGAAAGGAGAAAAATACATTTTTGAATTAAAAATATATATGTAAACCTATATGCCTACTATTTCCATTCTCTTCATTTCTTCCTGTGTATTTGAGTTATTGCCTGGTATCATTTCTTTGGTCCACTCTATTACCTCCTTCCTTCCTTTGTGCTATTATTACTATTATATGTATTATATGTTTATACTTTATATGACCTACAATACAGCTTTATACTTGCTATATTATGCAATTGTCTTTTAAATTAAGAGAAAAAAAGACAAAAATTATACTTTTCTAATTACCTACATAATTACCTTTTCCTGTGTTCTTTATTTTTTCATGTGGATTTGAATTACTGTCTGTTATGGTAGTTGTTTCTGGTTTTTCATTTGTATTTTTAGTTTCTTCCTGGACTAATTCTGTGGAGCTTATTTTCTTTATAATGTGTGGCCACTGTGTCTCTGATTTGCTGTCCTCCTGTGCCCTCCCCACCCCCTCCCTGTTAGATATTCAAGTCTAACTTCCTAGGAATTACTCCTGGGTCAGGAGCTTAGTGCTTGGTGACAGGCTGATCTGAGATTGTTGGAGCACTTGAAGCTCAACACTTTGAGCCCCTAAATCTTGAAGTCTTCCTCCTTTTTCTGGTGGATCCACGTGTGGTTTGGAGAGTGAATCAAAGTTCAGCCAATTTACAAGTCTGCTTCAAATTTTACTTTCTGTGTTTGTAAGGTCTCATGCTCAGCAGGAAGAGTAGCTTGCTGGGGTTTTCTCCACTCTCTCCTGAGCGCATGCACAGCTTTGTGGACGTGCACAGCTTTTCATAACATCAGAGATAAATGGGATCTTATCAAGTCCCTCTTTCCTTCCTCGGATCTTCCTATTAGTTTTTTGGCTAGCTTCCTGGTTTGTTGCTTGCTTACTCAGTAATAAGATTTCAGGCTAGCTACAATGTAGCCCTTCCCTGATTGTTTGCCACTGAGATTACTATTGTTTTTAACACACCTGGGCATAGAATATTCTGTGTTCTTCTCCAAATAAAATCAGTCCTGAAGCAGCAGAGCCTTGATCCTCCCAGCTTGCCCACTCTGACAGTGCTTCTACCCATGGAACTGGGAAGAGGGTGAGGCATGGGAGTAATACCATGCTAAAGTCTACAGACTCCCACTGTTGTTATTAAGGTGCAGTAACTTTTCTTGAATAAATACTGCTCAATTTGTTATATGCCTTTGGTCAATTTTCAATGTCCTTAAAAGATTGTTTTTGACAATTTTGTCTAGTTTTATTGATTCTTTTTGTGATGAGTATTTGACAAGATCCTCACTCAGCCATTCCAGAAGATCTGCTCTCTTGGGTTTTTGTTTTTGTTGTTTAAAAACATACGTTCTACAAAGTACACTAATTGCTATGGTCCGAATGTTTGTGTCCCCTGCTAATTCGTATGTTGGAATTCTAATGTCCAATGTGATGGTATTAGGAGGTGAGGCCTTTGGGAGGAGGGTAGTTGTGAGGATGGAGCCCTCATGAATGGGACTAATGCTCTTGTAAAAGAGATCCCAGAGAGAGCTCCCTTGCCCCTTCCACCACCTGAGAATACAATGAGAAGTCAGCAGTCTGCAGCCTTCTAGCCCCTCCCTACAAAACAGCCATGTTGGCACCCTGATCTTCGACTTCCAGCCTCCAGAACTGTGGGCAATAAATTTTTGCTGTTTATAAGCCACCCAGTTTATGATGTTTTATAAAACAGCCCAAATGGGCCATAACACTAATCTTAAATATATAGTTCAATGGCTTTTTACATATGAAAACGCTCTTGTCATCACCACCCAAATTAAGATATAGGACATGTCCAGGACCCCTTAGGCTTCCCTTCCTAGTCTCTACCCCCATCCTAGAGTTAACCACTCTTCTTGCTTCTATCATCTTAGATTAAGTTTTCCTATTCTTGAAGTTCATATGAATGAAATTTTTTTATAAAGATTTTATTTTTCCTTTTTCTCCCAAAACCCCCCAGTACATAGTTGTGTATTTTTAGTTGTGAGTCCTTCTAGTTGTGGCATGTGGGGTGCCGCCTCAGCATGGCTTGATGAGCGGTGCCATGTCCGCACCCAGGATTCGAACTGGTGAAACCCTGGGCCGCCAATGCACAGCACGTGAACTTCACCGCTCGGCCACAGGGCCAGCCCCCTGAAATTTTATAATACTTTATAAAAACAATCATCACAAGTGTCATTAATATTTTTACAGTATTTTTTAAAGTGAATGTATAGGAAACTTACTTGCTTTTTTTGAAAAAAAGTTAGTCAAAAGTCTATGTTTAATAATTAATCATGTCAACATAGGTAGCAGTTGCTACTCAATAAATATTTGTTTTCAATTTTTTTAGAAAGATTCCAGAATTCTAAGTTTTTAAAAAAATAGTATTTAACTAGTCCCAGGTTAAACAAAATCTGTTTCTTTTTCTGCTCCTTTACATGTTCTATATCATTATGAGATTCAAATATCAGTAGTATTACTCTTTTTAGTATACAAAAAGTAGAATGACTGGAAACATTGGTCTCCAAACATGCACCTGAATATATATTTTTTATGTATTTCTTATTGGATTGGAGAAAATTCTTTATTTTGGGGTATAGAGGAAGCCAATGGGACCTTCCACATTAGGCTTAAATAATTGAATCCCCGTTCATAAGACTTTTGATGTTACTGCTTTTCCACCTTTTTCTTACCCTCCCTCCCACATCAGCTAACATGTTTGCACTTACACTTGTGCAAGTACATAGCACAGTCTCTCTGTGTCCTAGGACCCACACTTCACGCAGTACTTGGAGATATTTTTGCTTGAGGAAATGAGTATTAGAATTGTGCAGACGTCGGAATTGTATACTTTTTCCTTAACTGGATGGTCACTTTTCTTCTAAAAAACTGTTGAGACTTCTGTTGGGTAGTATGAGCTGTGAAGGACACAAGGAGAACAGGAAGAAAAAGGAATTGCTTAATGGACCTCACATAATTCTGACTATGACTCCAGGTCTGCTGAGTTTAAAGATGTAATTGCAGGCAGATAAATTTGTCAAATTTGACCCAGTCCCTTGGCTTTTCTCTGATGTATATTTTTCTATTAACAGCAGTATATTTTTCATCTCTGCTTTCACACAGTCAAACAAGGGTCTAATTTTTGGTGAGCTTTCTTTTCTGTCATTTAATGCTAAAACTGTTCCCCTAGAGTCCTAACCAGGTCTTGGGCTGTGAAGAAAAGACCTTAAGAGTCACTAGGGCTGAATTTCTCATTGCCAGTAAAGGGACGCTCAGTATGCAGCAGGCTTGAACTAACAAATCAGGCAGGAAGTAAGAGGGATTATAGCCCTGTATCAGCTCTACTACAAGGGAAATTTTGTTTCGTGTCTACTGCTTTATCTTTTCTGATTTTCAGAATGGGACCATTGTTCAAAAGGTTGATCATGACAGGTCAGCAGGGTGGGTGGCTGAGCTGACATGGGTGCTAGAAAGAAAAGCAGGAAGGCAAACAGCTGGGACCCTGGAACCAAGTGAAAGGAAAGAACATGAAATAGTCAAGGGCAGAATTAAAGGGAAGAAAGAAAAGAAAAAAACTAAATCCTTAGTGACCTCGAAAAAAGGAATGGAATGGATTAGTTATGTTCCCTCAATTGTCTTTAATATGTATTTTGTTTTTTAAGTTATGTGATACAGGAAGGAGCTCTACCAGTTCTTTTCGGACCTGCTTAGGAATTTCAGTTATTTACATATTCCTTCAAGGAACTTCCATGGCTTCTTCCATGATGTCTCTGCCTTTCATCATCACTAAGGCTATTTGTTCGTTCTTTGTCTTTCTCTTCAAGTGGCTGGGATGGCTCAGCTGCTCGTTGTTTATTTGTTTCTTGTATTTCTGTTTGGTAAGCCTTCATTTGAAGAAAAGTTTTACAGGTGAAAATAAAAATTTGGAAAACACTACCATAACAGAAAGCGCTCTTGGTAGAAATGTTATCTGATGGGATGACTAACTAGGAGTTTTTTGCTTCATCTCTGAGGCGGTTTGTTTTTCCCATCAGTAAATTGAAGAAGTCAAACTACATAATATCCAAGAATCCTTCTTACTCTCATATTGTATTTAAAATAAAGGATTACCTGCAAGAACAAGAAAAGAAGAGAAGTAGATAATTCACGTATCGGCTTCACTCATTGTTCTGGATACTGTATGTACATTATCTCATTTAATCCTCCTAACAACCCACTTCTTAGGTGGAGAAACTGAGGCTCATTGAGATCGTTGCTTCCCTGAGATAACAGAGCATTTGATGTTTGTGTTCTTTCCACCATACCATAATGTTGCCCAGTGAGCCAAGCCAGAAAACGGAAGAAAACAAAAATATAAAATGGAAAAATACGTTGAGAATCAGAGGACTGATATTTCATGGAGGCCTCGACTTAGACGCTATATCTTCAGACGGGCCCTCTCTGACCACCCTCAGAAAAACCATAGCCTCTGTATTATTTTCTATTCCATGAAACTTGCTCTGTTTTTCCATAGCATTTATCACTGTTTGACATTACATTTTATGTTCTTTGCCACCAACCCATACTAGAATGTAAGGTCCATGGAGGCAAGATCTGGGCCATGTTCACTACTTTATCCATGGAGTAGAGAGTACTGTATGGCACATAGTGATTCTCAATCAATATTTGTTGAATGTGTGAACATAGGTGAGTATAAAAATTCCTATAAAATTTTTAAAAATGGGCTTATTAGCTAGAAATTGAATGTATGCTTTCGCTGTTTTCCCCCAAAATACAATACCTTCTGTTCATATCTCTAATGAGATAGTACAGTATTTGTCAGTGTATTGTCAACGGTTGTGCAATTTCATTGATGAGTGTATGTGGCCTAATATACCTTGTGAAAACAAAGTGAGTGAACATTGTGCTTGGAACTAAAAAGCAATTTTCAACCTCTTTAGAAAGTTAGGTTAACACTGTCTTCCCAATAAATAGTATTTTTTCTTTCTAATGGGTGCTTATTGTAATGTTCATGATCTTGATCTATACATGTGAGTCAGAGTTTTCGGAACTGAAGCAAAAATGAATCTCAGACTATTTTCTTCAGAGTAATAACTGTATCTTCTGCCTCAGCAATTATTTTGTATCCCCAATGAAAATTGTTTTCCGCTTCTCCCACACTCAGTTTCTGTTTGGTTTAACAAGTATAAAAAATTTTGACAAGCCTTGGGGGCTTACCTAATGTATAACAATGTGCTTTTTAATGCATTCGCTGGTGGTAATTCCACTTACTCTCTGTTGTTTTCTTTGTCCAGTATACATGATGCTTCTTTCCCCCCATGTCATCCTACATTTGCAGAGAGCATTATGGGCATGCAGCAGTCTCATCACCTAATCCAGCATATGTGGAAAAAGGGGCATACAGAATAGTAACTTTTTCTCCATGTTCTCTGCACTGCTCTGTTTAATCAGTCTTACCACATACTTCCTTCATAAAGTAAACTCAGCACAATTATTTCTGCTTTCTATTGTTGAATTTCAGAAATAGAAGACAGTTAGAGCTCATTAGGTCCCACCTATTCATTACTTAGATGAAGAGATTGAGACCTAGGGAGGTGTCTTGCACGAGACCATGATGAGTCTCTAAGGCAGGGACTGTCTTGTTCACTGTTATGTTCTCTAATCCAATACGGTGTCTGCATATAATAGGTGCTTCATAAAAAAAAGTCTGCATTTTTCAAGGTCACACATCTAGTGACAGCAGAGCTAGAACATGAACCTGTGTCTCCTAGTTATTTGTTCATTGTCATTTCCACAATTATCTCATTGTAGTTTAAATTAAGGAGTCAGCTTCCAGTGTTTTAAAACACAATTACCTTTCAATTCATCTCTGGTAAACAAACAGCAGCTGTCCCTCACCGGCATGGCTGCAGTTCCACCACTGAGCAATTCTAGAAACTGACACTATTACCGGTTCTGCTAAAAGGAGGACTCTTCTACTCACATGATATCCTGGCTGTGTCCAAAGTATAATATTTAATTGCATTTTCTTAATCTTTACCACTGTATTGCTAAGCTTTCTAATACCTTCAAAATACCAAATCTCAGGCTTATCCTAATTAAAGAATCTCAATTTAATCCATATTGCATGACAATTCAATTTGTTGATTGCTTTTTCTCCCCCTCTTTGTGAAATTCCCGTCAAATGTATTAATTCAACATGATGAATCCTGTATTCAACCCACTGGAGTGAATAATTAAAATTAGCTGATAAAACTTTCAGCAGAATTACTTTGTGAAATTGCTGAACAGATGTGTCATTTTAATGAAAATCCACAGACAAGCTCCTTCTCCCCCTCGGCAGGATAAAAATATTATCCCCTCGGCACATACTTAATTTGGTGGTAAATACACTCGGAGCGATTGCTGGAAGGGAAGAAAAAGCAACTTGTCACACTTAGTAACTTGATTTTTCCCCAGCATGCAGTAACAGCTATCTACAGTAATTCATAGTGCTCTATTGTTGCTGCAAGTCCCAAAGAGAACTTATTAAAATGCAATAATCTCCTATTTAAACAGAAACAATAACCATTAAATTTCCTGTGGATCCAAAATTGAGCACAAGCCCCATCTGGTAAGAGTGATTAGAGGCCTGATGAGGGAATTTAATTTGCAACATTCAAAGACTAAATCTGAGCAGATCTTGTCACCTGGGACTTGAGTGCTGCTTGCTGTCTTCTTAAAAATCTCGACCTAGACTGAAAATGGAATGTAGAAGTGAAAATGTTACCCAGGAGCCACTACCGACATGATCGTGCTTCATTGTATGTCTCCAGCAGTCCCAGTGAACAGGGCGGAGTTGAGGGCTGTCCACCTTGGCTTTGTTGGCAAGGCCTTTCGAAAAGGCTGACCCCAATGCTGTCATTTCCTGAAGTGCCCTGTACATCTTTAGTGTGACTGCCCCTCTTGAGTCTTGGACTACTCACTCCTCTTACCTTATTTCCTTTCCTTTCTCAGCCTGTCAAGTCCTCTGCCTAACTTTAAGGTGTTCTCCAGATCTCACCGGCCTCACTTTTCCATCCAAGGAGCCAGACTCTTTCAGCAGGCTTCTCAGCACCACCAAATCTGTGCTATGTTTTCTGTCTTCTCCTTGTGAGTAGGCAATCCCTTCCTCCCTGTTTTGTTTTTGCTTTTTTTTATACAGTGAGAGGACTGAGATTTGTTGTGTGTCATTAGTAAACACAAGTTGTCATTTTCCTTCTCTTCCCAGCTTTTCTCTCACAGTCCTCCTTCCTTATTTATACTACTTTCTAAGCTGCAGAAAAACAAGGTGTGCATGCCTGTGTCACTGGAGAAATATGGGTATGTGTGTGCGTGCATGTATGTGCATATACATTTGTTTGTGTGGTTGTAGGCCTGATCAGACAGGAACATGCCACAGCTGTCAGTGTATGAATTAGTATAACCCCTAATTAAATATTTGCTTTCAGGAGTAGAGCTGTTGTTGGTGATGATGACAGGATGGAGGTGGTTACCCATATGATAGAGATTCCTGATGTTTCTTTGTCCAGATACTATTTAGAGTCCTCTATCTGAATTTCTAGAATTTTCTTAGTTATCAGCCTCCCCTCAGTTTTCTACAAATTCTCTGCCTCCATCCTTTTCCAGTGTCTTCTCCAGCCCCCATGTCTCTGTACCATCCACATCCTGGTAAGCTAATCCACCAGGTCTTTCTAACTGCTCTCTTTTCCAGGCCCTAGTACCTAGTCTGGTTCATAATTTGTCTTTTGAGATAATTTTTCAGTTCTCTTCTGTAATTTAGAAAACCAAGACTTATTTATTTATTTTTGGTGAGGAAGATTGGCCCTGAGCGAGCATCTGTACCAATCTTCTCCTATTTTTAATGTGGGATGCCACCACAGCGTGGCTTGATGAGTGGTGTATACATCTGCGCCCAAGATCCAAACCCACGAACCCCAGGCTAACCGAAGCACAGCGTGTGAACTTAACCACTATACCACTGGGCCAGCCCCCAAGATTAATAATTTTTTAACCCCTTCTACCATTTTCTTCTTCCCTGCCATGTAACTTTATGTAGAACCAGCCCTGGGACCTAGTTTTTAGGGGCAAATGGAAAGGTTCATTCCATGAACCATACCACTCTGGGATTCTTGAAAAATTAATTGTATTTACTAAGCACCTACTGTCTGTAAGGCAATGTACCCGAGAAAGCGGGAGATACTGAGAAGCTTGAGATCCTGCCCCTGCTGTCTGCATTTACATGTAACTGGGAAAAGTATGGTATAAACACATGAATGTTAAGTGGTGCTATGGTTTAAATTGTGGTAAGAAAGGAATCATTAGGCTGGATGAGATTAATGAATCACTGAATAGAGCAGTAACCCACCCTTATCCGCCGTTTCTCTTTTCATGGGTTCAGTTACCCACAGTCAACCACAATCCGAAAATATTAAATGGAACATTCCAGAAATAAGCAATTCATAAGTTTTCAATTGCGCACCATTCTCAGTAGCATGATGAAATCTCACGCCGCCCCTCTCTGTCCCACCCAGGACTTGAATCATCCCTTTGTCCAGCATATCTGCGCTGTATATTCCACCCTCCTGTTAGTCACTTAGTAGCTGTCTAGGTTATCAGATCGACTGTCACAATATCACAGTGCCTGTGTTGAATAAGTCATCAATATCGTCTGCTCCTGACGTCCAACCCTCAACCTGGCTTGATGCTCCTCCTTCTGACGTATGCCTACGTCATTCACCTCACTTCTTACCATGTAGGCATTGTTTCATTTTACATCATCACAAGAAGAAGGGTGAGTACAGTCCAATAAGATATTTTGAGAGGGGGCACATTCACAACTTTTATTACAATATGTTACTATAATTGTTCTATGTTATTATTAGTTATTGTTGTTAATCTCTTACTGTGCCTAATTTATAAATTAACTTTATCATAGCTGTGTATGTATAGGAAAAAACATAATATACTTAGGGTTCCATACTATACAGAGTTTCAGACATCCTCTGGACATCTTGGAACATATCCCTTGCAGATAAGGGGACCTACTGTATAATCAGAGCTGTGAGTATAGAATAAGGAGAGATGACAGTGGACTGGTGTAGTTCATTGAACTGCCTGAGCTGGCTAGAGTGAGTTTTCTATTTCCAGCAGCCAAAATCTCCCAACCACAGTAGCCAAGAAGTATAGGTACTTGGCCAGAGAAGGAGATTAAATGCAGCACAGCTGGGTTTGCTAGGGTGCATCTTCTAGAGCGCTGGGTACAATTGATGTAACCTGTTAACTGGTAGCATTGACTTTGATGTCAGACACATTCGATTGTGAATATTGCCTGAACCATCCTTCAACTCTTTGGGAAAATTTCTTAACTCTTTTAGTCTGAGTTTCCTTGATTGTAAAGTAGTGTTTAATAATACTTACATCATGTAGTTTTCATGAGGATTTTGTAATGTGCCTGGCATTTGGATGATGTTACATAAATGATGGCAGTGTGCTTATAATCTTGGGGGCAGAAAGAATGAATGAAGTACAGAATGAGGCATAGGGACTCTCACTGTCCTTCCTCCTCCCTCCCATCCAGTATTACTTACATAATTCTAGAAACTGTCCTTCTTAATGTTGGTTTGGGTCTCTGTGTTTCCATCTCTAGCCTGTACTTGGTTTTTATGCTCAAGAGTTGCTTTCATTTTGGGTGTTGAACATATGACCCTCTAGTTTTATATAGCATGCACGACATGGTAACTTAATTTAAGAAAATGAATAATAATATGCATAGAAAATACTGGAAAGACATTAAAACATTCACAGTAGCTACCTTTAAATTATGGGATTATGCGTGATTAGTTATCTTCCTTTTGCTTAAGTATATATAATGTTTACAATTAACAAAAGTTTCAGTGAAATGATTTCCTATTTAAATTACCTTTTCACTCAGGACTGTGAAATGAGAAGTCGAAACTTATGCTTAGGAGAAAGAAACTTGAGGACTGTATCCACTTTGGTTTTGAAGAGGAGTAGTAAGGTGGGCTGAATACAAGATTAAGTCTCTGCTGTCTGCAAATACCTAACAGTGACACCCCACTGGCATTAGAGAGTTCACAGTGTCAGTGGCGTTATATACATAGGAAGCCTAGATGATTAGGGGGAGCCTTCCCAGCCAGGCTTTTGGGTCTCCTCTAGATCTTCATTACCATGCAGATTTATGGTCCTGAATTCTGAACTGAGACATAGATTCCTCTATTCCAAATGATGTCTTTATCAGTATTGATTCCCTCTGGTATACATTTGCCCTATCCATTTTGATTTGTACATAAGATTCTAGACCACAGTAATAGAATAAGGATGTATAATCAGAAAAATAACACACATCAGTTTGATTTTTTTAGGACATTCAGTGCCTTAACACAACATACTTGCCTTTGTTTTAAAGTTAATTCTATGCCCTAAGAGGTTCAGTGTAAAAGATCTTATTTTTAGCCATACACTGTAGCTATATATAAATGTTCTGTAAAATATATTCCCTAGATAAAAGTGCTTATTACTTTTTTGAAGTTTTTTTAAACCTTTCTTTTGGTAAATAAAAGTCTTTTTGGCTTTGATGTGACTATTACACCCTTGGTTTGGGTTCTTTCTCCATTCCTTCATCCCCAGCCCCTGTGGGACTCCTGTAAGAAAAATGGGAGGGGGGAGAAGCATGGATTCCTTAATAAGTCCCAAAGGTAATCAAACCAAAGAAATGCAATATGAACAAACTCACAGAATATTCTTGTGCTTCTTTGGAGAATACTTAATACACATAAAGTCAAGCTTTGTAATGTTAATTTCAGAGTTGTAGAACGAAAGTCATCATTTTAAAGAGTAATGTTGCTTTCTCTGAAAAAAGCTTTGATTTACAGAGAAAAACTTTTCTAACACACCTGCATTAAACCCGTGCCTGCCAGCCTTGAGATACCAGAGCTGCTTGGTGGAAGAAATGCTCCATTCAGGATACTTACCTCATTTAGCTGAGGCTGAAGGAAGCCTGCCGGAGGTATCCTGTTTTCCTGTGGTCAGAACAACTTGTTCAGTTTGGGTATGGTACAACCTTATTCTTTAGGTATGTTGGTCCAGGGGAACAACATAGCTTGGCTAGTGCAGATGTCCTCTTCCTCTTCCAAGGTTGGCATTAAGGAGGGAAGTCCTGGTAGACACAGTGTAAGTGTAGTTGTTATAGATGTCTTTTGGTTATAGTGACCAGGCACAGACACCGTGATTTCTGCTGCAGGTGGTGTCAGTGCCTTCTCACCAACCTGTAAACCTCCATATTTCATAGAGCAGATTGTGTGTTTGGAGAGAATGTAAAACATCCGACCTACCCTCCCAAACAGGGTCCAAGACAAGTGGTCATCCAGTTGATACTAGAACACTACCAGGGACTGCCAATGTGTTATCTTCAAAGGTCACTCATTCCATCTTTGTTCCCTCTCTCCTCAATTTCCATTCCTACCTTCTTCCATCCTTACTTCCCCTTCTCTCTTTTGCAGTTTTTTCTATTGGTACTTATTCTACTTTTTGGGGGATTTTACAAATCAGGTAGCATTTTCACATTAAATATAATTAAACTATTAAGTGAAATTAAATATGAATAACCTTTGCAAAGTGCCTAATATACTTGCTCTATTTCTTCTCCCGTTCCTTCCTTCTTCATAATACTCTTCCAGGATTTGAGACAGTTATCATGTTGCTTCTGAGTTAATTCATCCTGATTTCTCATCCCCTCATCATCTTAGCCTTTCTCCTTTCAGACTGTGTTACACGGTGTGTGTGCGTGTGTCTCTTAAAGTGTGATTCTCAAAATTGGCTGCAGTTCTCTTTGTAGGATCTGCTTTGGCAACTTCTTCTTATTAAGGAATGAGGAAAAAAGAAAGAGCAAGTGGGGTGGAATGCCAGGCTTTTTCTAGAGGAGGCAATATATGGAAATTACCTTTGTTTCTTCTCTAAAGTAGTAAAGGTCACAGCAGTAGTTGCAAAACCCGTATGCTGCCTACTGCCTTCCACACATTCAGCATTACTATTCTTGCCTATTTTACCCTTAGGCATCCTTTATTTCTTGCACAGATGGTCTCACTCAGGCCTAACAAAATGTTTTAAGCTTTGCATAAATTAGAACAAGAGGTCTCTGAGTACAAAAGTGAACTTTTTTTTTTTTAACTTGAAAACAACTATGCTGGCATCTTCTACAAAATTACAGCCTCAAGCCAGGCTTCCATAATCAGTTTTCCTTTAAAAAAGGGAGGGGAGGAGAATGTGTTAGTGTATTTATATGTGCATACCAAACATAGAAGTGATTCTAATTCATGGTTATGTGACTTTTCTGTGTTCCTGTGAAGGTTGATCAGACACTAGTTGTGAATTAGCTTGAAAGAAATACATTTGAGAAATATTATTTTGGGGCCTAGGATTTCTGGGTTTCTTCATTAGTTCAGTACATGGTAACTGTTGAGACATTTAGACATAACAGGGTCTTATCCAGGCTAAACTTGACTGTGGTTGAAAGAAAGTAGTGAGTCAACTATGAAGGAGAAATACACTGTTCCTCCCAATTCTGTTACAACCTGTCCTAAAGCAATGACACATAGCACATTTCATTCTTAAGATAACTAGGAAACAATGAGTATGATCTCCTAAACATTGCCTCCCTTTTGATTCATACATCATCAACAAAAGGGTAATGCTACAGATCTTTTCTACTCAGCATGTCTGCTCTCAACAGAGTTGACTTCTGTAATAGACTATGACTTAAAATGAAGCTTATTATAAGTGGATGAGCTTTGGTTGACTCTTGGGTCATTAGACTGGGCTGACGTTTTACCTGGATAATAAGAGTAAGAGTAACTACCCTGTGCTGATCTCCTGCTATGTGTCAGGTACTATGTGAGTGATTTTCATATACATTATTTGTCATCTTCTAATATCCTATTGGCCCATTGTAGAAAACTTGGGAAATACAGAAGAGTAGAAAGAAGAAAAAGTTATATATTGTTCCTTCATTTTCCACAGTTAACATTTTCACATATTATCCCTGATCTTTCTATATTTCCTTACACAGGAATGCTCATACTATAAATATTACTCTAGATGTTATATCCATCTTTTTTCACTTACCCTAATAATGTAAGCCTACTTTAATATTATTAAATCTTTGTTAAGATCAAATCATTTTAAAAGTTAAGTTAGAGAGGCTCTTAGGAAATTGGGTAATTCCATCCAGGACATGTAAAGTACCTTCAAAAATGAATCTAACCCTTTAATGAAAGGCAGCAGCCAAGTCATGTTCTGTTGTAACAAAGAGAATGTTTTCTGTGTTATAGCATCACAGGAGTCTGTTCCTAAAGGATTCAGCGGTCAAAATGCTGGATTATTTAGGGTCTGGAGTTTCTCGACCCTCTGAAAGAACACACTTTACACTTTTGATAGTTCTGTGAATAACTAAGGGGCAGCAGGAATTGATGTCATGTGAACATAACACTACTTGATACAACAGATAGGCTTTATGGCTTTTTCATTCTGACATGATTCTGCATAGATGGTACCTGCATTCATGACTACGTGGTTCATATCAAAAGTGGTAAATATTTAATGAAAGGGAGTGGTGTTTTGATCCCTCTCTTTGTCCTTAAACAGTTTAGAAACTCTAAACTTAGCGGTTAAAAATAAGCCCAAGAAAACTTAAAAGGGTGACAGTTTTCGAAAACTGTTGACACAGTGACTTTCTTCAGGTTGGTAAATCTTAACTCTTTTGAAGAATGTGTTAACAAGTTAATGCTAATAATGTAATACTCTAGCCTGTGATTAAGGAGTCATGATGCAAACTGACAATAATTTTATAGCCTACAGGTCCACTTGTTTGACAGTGAACAATGATTTGCTATTTGAATACCTACAGTGAATCACTTGCTGTGAACATTTCTTTAAAATTTATCTTTGTATCACTAAACAATGATTTCTGTTTTGCTTGTTTTGAACTTTATTTAAATGGAATCAGTTCTGCAGTTTTGTTTTTCTGCTTCTTAGTTCCTGAGAGTCAACTATGTTGCATTTATAACTGTAATACATTCATTTTCGCTGCCATACAGTGTTCCATTGTATCAATATACCCCAGTTTACGTATCCCGTCTGAAGATGGACACTGGACAAGATAGGTTGTTTCCAGTTTTGAGCTTTAACAATTAGTGCTATATGACTATTCTTTTATGTCTCCTGGCACATCTTCTTGATTTTTACCTAGGATTAGAATTGCTGGGATTTAGGGTATGCGCATAATCAACATTACTGGATATTGTCAAGTTTATTTCAAAACTAATTGTACCAATGTCCACTCTTAGACTACCAGTGTAAAACGTTGCAGTTGTTTCACATTCTTTCCAATACTCTTAACTGTCAGACTTTTAACTTTTTGCCAGTGGGATGGATATGAAATAGTATCTCGTGTGTGTGTGTGTGTAACAGCCTCATTGTGGTTTTAATTTGAACTTCTCTGCCTGTTCTGATTTCCTCTTTTTGAGCATATTTTTTTGATCTTTTTTCCATGTTTCCATTTTGATGTTACCTTTTTTTCTTAGTTATAAGAATACTTTATATATTTTGATCACTAATCCCTTGTGAATAATATGTTTTATAAATAATTTCCTAAAGTGTGGCTTATCTACTCATTCTGCTTATGATGTTTGTTAATAAATAGAAGTTCTTAATTTTAAAATAGTTGAATTGGGGCTGGCTCTGTGGCCAAGTGATTGAGTCCACACACTCTGCTTCAGTGGCCCGGGGTTTCACTGGTTTGGATCCTGGGCATGGACCTAGCACTGCTCATCAAGCATACTGAGACCATGGCCCACATAGCTCAACTAGAAGGACCTACAACTAGAATATAAGACTATGTACTGGGGAGTTTTGGGGAGAAGAAAAAAAAGAGGAAGATTGGCAACAGATGTTAGGTCAGGGCCAATCTTTAAAAAATAAATAAAGTAGTTGAATTTTCAAAATTTCCTGTATAGTTTGTATTTTTTGTCTTGTTTTAAGAATTCTCTGTTCTGTAGTCCTAGAAGTAGTCTATATTGTTTTCTAAAAGTGTTCTAGTTTTATCTTTCACATTTAATTCCTTAAACCATCTAGAATTTGTTTTTGTGTATAGTGTGTGATAAGGGTTCAATTGAAGTTTATTTTTCTCCATGTGATGAAACGTCTATACTACCACAATGTATTAAAAGGTCTGTTCATCTCTCAGTGGTCTGATGGACCTACACTGTCGTAAATTGTCTCCAAATTTACATAGGTTTGTTTCTGAGCTTTCTCTTTCATTAATCAATGTATTCACTTACTAACATTATAAAGTTTTATTTACTGCAACTCTTAAATGGTATCCTTTGATATCTTTTAAGTCAAGTCTCCCTCTCCCCACATGCACATTATCTTTCAGGGACGTCTTGGTGACTCTCGGCTTGTTGCTCTTCCATGTGAATTTTAGAATCAGCTCATCAAAAAAAAATTGGATTTTCATTGGAATTTCATTGCCTATTGAAGAATTTAGAACGAATTGGCATCTTTATGATATTGGCCCTTTCAATCCTTGAATATAATATTTCTGTTCATTTATTTAAAATTTTTTTGGCTTTCCATAAAACTTTATGATTTTTCTCTATATGTTTCTGTATAGCATACTTGCACATTTCTGTTAGATTTATTCCCAAGTACTTGATTTTTTTGGGGGGGCGGGGGGAGAAGATTAGCCCTGAGCTAACATCTGCCACCAATCCTCCTCTTTTTTGCTGAGGAAGACTGGCCCTGAGCTAACATCGGTGCCCATCTTCCTCTAGTTTATATGTGGGATGCCTGCCACAACATGGCTTGATAAGCAGTGTGTAGGTCCGCACCTGGGATCCCGGGCCGCCAAAGCAAAACATGTAAACTTAACTGCTATGCCACCGGGCTGGCCCCCTTGATTTTTTTTTTTATGCTATTGTAGATGAGATTTTAAAATATTATGTTTACAACAATTTCTCTTCTGGGTATATACCCCAAAGAATTGAAAGCAGGGACTTTAACAGATATTTGTATGCCAGTGGGCATAGCAGCAGTATTCACAATAGCCAAAAGGTGGAAACAACCCAAATGTCCATTGATGGATGAATGAATAAACAAAATGTGGTGTATTTGTATAACACAATATTTTTCAGTCTTAGAAAGGAAGAAAGTTCTGACACATGCTACAACATGGATGAACTTTGAGGACATTATACTAAGTGAAACAAGCCAGTGACTAAAGGACAAATGCTGTAGAATTCCATGTGTATGAAGTAGCTAGAATAGTCAAATTCATAGAGACAGAAGGTTAGGATTGTAGCTGCTAGGGGCTAGAGGAGGAGAGAATGAGGAGTTATTGTTTAATGGATTTGGAGCTTCAGTTTGGGAAGATGAAAGCAGTTCTGGATAGATGGTAGTGATGGTTAACTACATTATCAGTATACTTAATGCCACTGAACTGTATGCTTAATGGTTAAAACGGTAAATTTTATGTTACATATATTTTACCACAAAAAAATCCTGTGTCCTAAAATTTATTGCTGGTATATAAAAATGCATTTGATTTTTGTGTATTGATTTTGAATTTGGCAACCTTGCCAATTCTGTTAAGTTTTTTGCAGCTTCGTCTGGATTTTCTGTGTATGCAGTCATGTCATTTGTACATAATGACAGTTTTGTTTCTTCTTTTCTCATCTTTCTCACCAAGGTCATTAAGTAAAATGACAAATAGGAATGATGATAACAGGATCCCTTACTGTAATCTTAAAAGAAGCACGTTGAATGCTACCCATTAAATAAGGTATAAGGTTTTGCTTTTTGTTTTAGGTAGCCTTTATCAGATTAGGGAAATTCCCTTCTATTTCTAGTTTACTAAGATTTAAGTTTCGTCAAGAATGACTGTTGAATTTTATTATACAGTTTCTGCACCTGTTGAAATGATATGATTTTCCTCTAATCTGTTAGTGTGATAAAATACAATAATTGATTTTCTAATGTTAGATCAATGTATAATTCCTCAGTTAAACTCAAATTGATAATGATGTTTTATATTTTTCACACAATGCTGGATTCAGTTTTCTGGCATTTTATTTAGGATTTTTTTTTCATCTAAGTTCATGAGTACAATTGTCTTTCTTTTCCCTCAAATTGTCTTTTTGAAGATTTGTGTCAAGATTATATTAACCTAATAAAATGAGTTGCAGAGTGGAATTATTTCTACCTTTGGTGTTTGATAGAATTTACTGTCTAAACCAAAAGTTGGCAAACATTTTCTGTACAAGGTTAGATAGTAAATATTTTAGGCTCTGTGAATCATGTGGTCTCTGTTGTATGTCCTCAATTCAGTTCTCCCATTTGTAGTGTCACAGCAGCCATAGACAATACATATGTGGCTGTGTTCCAATAAAACTTTATTTGTAAAACTGACAGCAGGCCAGATTTGGCCTGTGGGCCATTCCTGGTTTAAACTATCTGAGACTGGAATTTCCTTGTGGAAAGATTTTAAAAAATTTTTTCTCTCCATTTCTTTGTTAGAATTCCACTCAGATATTTTATTCCTTCTTGCATCAATTTTATTGTTTTATATTTCCAATAATATTTCCATTTCAGCGAAGCTTTCAATTTTATTAAATAATTTAGATACCTTCTGTTACTTTTTTAA
Source organism: Equus quagga (assembly GCF_021613505.1). NCBI lineage: Eukaryota > Metazoa > Chordata > Mammalia > Perissodactyla > Equidae > Equus > Equus quagga. The sequence continues at coordinate 26,617,554 of NC_060273.1, read as the reverse complement.
CATCCGCTTCTTTGTAATTAATTACCCTTCATTTCCTGTTAGTTGTTTGTTTGTGCTTTTTATGTTTTTTTTAATCTTTCTTGCTAAGAATTTAGCAGTTTTTTCAGCCTTTTCAGAGAACCAACTTTTTAGCCTTGTTTATTTTCTTCTTTGTGTATATGCTCCTTTGTATGTTTTTTAATTTTAGTTTTTGCTCATGACTTTATTAATTCTTTTTTTTAATTTCTTTAGGTTTGTTTTTGAATTTTTGAGATGGGTGCATAGTTCATTAATTTTTAGCCTTTCATCATTTTTTTAAAATATGTATGTTTTAAAGCTGTAAATTTACCTCTAAGGACACCTTTAGATTCCTTTCACAAAGTTTGAAATGTCCTATTTTTTTTATTATTCAATTAAAACCTTTACTTTTCTCTTATTTCTTGTTTGACTTACATTTAGAGGTATATTTCTTGATTTCAGAAATATGACTGTTTTCTAGATGTTTTTCTTCCTCTTAATAGGAACATTGTCTGCATGAGGCTAATCCTTTGTTATTTGTTGAGGCTTACTTTATGGCCCAGTATATTGGTAGTTTTCTTAAGTGATCTATAACAGTTTGAAAGTATACATATATGTACTACAATTGTTGAAGTTAGTGATATTTATGTGTACAGTAAATCAAGCATGTTAATCTTGTTGAAATCATGTATATTAGTTCTTATCTTTCTGACATATATCAAGTATTGAGAGAAGTATGATAAAGTCTCACAATATGATTGTGGATTGTACTTCTCTCAAATTTTGCCATACATGTATGTTTCCTTTCTCAAAGTTAGGTAACATTGTATATATTTTTAGAATTGTTAGGTCCTTCTGAGGAATTGAATGTTTTATTTTTTTTTTACTTATTTTTTTTTGAAGAAGAAGATTAGCCCTGAGCTAACGTCTGCCGCCAATCCTCCTCTTTTTGCTGAGGAAGGCTAGCCCTGAGCTAACATCCATGCCCATCTTCTTCTACGTTATATGTGGGACACCTGCCACAGCATGGCTTGCCAAGAGGTGCCATGTCCGCACCCGGGATCTGAACCGGCGAACCCTGGGCTGCTAAAGTGGAAGGTACACACTTAACCGCTGCACCACTGGGCCGGCCCCTGGATGTTTTATTATTCTAGTGACCTTTTTAATCTACAGGGAATTTTTTTGCTGTAAAATTTATTTAGCCTGATTTTATTCCAGCTACAGCAGCAGACTTTTAGTTGCTTTTTTCTTGATTTTTAAAAAATATCGTTTTACTTTTGACTCTTCTGTTTCCTTATGTTTTAGGTTTGTCTCTTATAGGCACTGCATAGATTAACAAATCTTTGTCTTTAAACTGGAGCTTTTATCCATTTACATTCACTGTAATTACTGATAAATTTGGACTTATTTTATGCTCCTATTTATGCCATTTCTATATTTCTTTTTCCTCTCATTTCTTGCTTTGATTTGAATTATTTTTTCTCCCTTCATATTCCCTCATTGTTTTAGAAATTATCTACACTATTTCAACTCTTGTTTAGTGGTTACTCAAGAAGTTTTATTGGAACTTACTGATGTCTAAAGTTATTCAGGAGAAGAAAGATACTGATTAATACAGGGAACTTTGAACACTTGAAATCTCATCACCCTCTTTTCTATTTGTTATGCTATATGTTAATTCTCTTTTCTAACCCCAGGAGATGATATTATTATTGTCATTATTATTGTTATTATTATTGTTTTACATAGCTATAGTTTGTTTAGATTTGAGCAAACATTCCCCCCCCCTTTTTTTTTTAACTTTTATTTTGAGATAATTGTAGAGTCACAAGCTGTTGAAAGAAATAATACAGAGAGAGCCTATGTATTCTTTACTCAGTTTGGCCCTGATGGTAACATCTTTCAAAACTGTAGCACAGTATCATGACCAAGATACAGAACATTTCTGTCTCTGCAAGGATTCCTCATGTTGCCTGTTTGTAGCTACACCCGCTTCCTTCCTGCCCCTAACTTCTCCTTACCCATTGGCAACCACTAACCTGTTCTTCGTTTCTGTAATTTTCTCATTTCAAGGGTGTTGTATAAATGGAGTCATATACTATGGAACCTTTTAGAGTTGAGTTGTTCACTCAGCATCATTCTCTGGAGAGTAATCCAGGTTGTTGCATGTATTGACAGTTCATTCCTTTTTTGTTGTTGAGTAACATTCCATGGTGTGAATGTACCACAGTTTGTTTAACCATTCACCTGTTGGAGGACATCTAGGTTATTTCTAGGTTTTGGTTGTTAGGAATAAAGCTACTGTAAACATTCATGTACAGGTTTTTACGTGAACATTAGTGTTCATTTCTCCAATAAATTTCTGCATTGTAAGGTAGTTGCATGTATAGTTTTTAAAGAAACTGCCACTTTTTTCCAGAATTGTGCCATTGTATATTCCCACCAGAGATGCATGAATGATCTAGTTTCTCAGAGTCCTCATTAGCATTTTCTGTTGTCACTGTTCTTTATTTTAGCCATTCTGGTAGGTATATAGTGATATCTCGTGGTATCAATTTTTTTTTATTGAGTTGATGATAGGTTACAATCTTGTGAAATTTCAGTTATAAATTATTGTCTGTCAGTCGTGTTGTAGGTGCAACCCTTCACCCTTTGTGCCCACCCCCCCACCCACCCACCTTTCCCCTGGTAGCCACTAATCTGTCCTCTTTGTCCACATGTTTGGATTCGTCATATGAGTGGAGTCATACAGAGATTGTAATTCTCTATCTGGCTTATTTCACTTACCATAATTCCCTCAAGGTCCATCCCTGTTGTTGCAAATGGGACGATTTTGTTCTTTTTTATGGCTGAGTAGTATTCCATTGTATATATATACCACATCTTCTTTATCCAATCATCTGTTGACGGGCATTTAGATTGCTTCCACGTCTTGGCTATTGTAAATAATGCTGCAATGAACATAAAGGTGCATGGGACTTTTGAAATTGCTGATTTCAGGTTCTTTGGATAGATAACCAGTAGTGAGATAGCTGGATTGTATGGTAGTTCTGTTTTTAATTTTTTGAGGAATCTCCATACTGTTTTCCATAGTTAGCTCCTTTGTCGAAGATTAGCTGTCCATAGATGTGTGGTTTTATTTCTGGGCTTTCGATTCTGTTCCATTGATCTGTGCACCTGTTTTTGTACCAGTACCATGCTGTTTTGATTACTGTAGCTTTGTAGTATGCTTTGAAGTCAGGGATTGTGATGCCTCCGGATTTTTTCTTCTTTCTCAGGATTTCTTTAGCAATCCGGGGTGTTTTGTTGCCCCATATGAATTTTAGGATTCTTTGTTCAATTTCTGCAAAGAATGTCATTGGGATTCTGATTGGGATAGCGTTGAATCTATAGATTGCTTTAGGTAATATGGACCTTTGAACTATGTTTATTCTTTCAATCCATGTGCATGGAATGTCTTTCCATCTCTTTATGTCATCATCAATTTCTTTCAGGAAAGTCTTGTCGTTTTTGTTGTATAGTTCTTTCACTTCCTTGGTTAAATTTATCCCAAGGTATTTTATACTTTTTGTTGCGATTGTGAATGGGATTGAGTTCTTGAGATCTTTTTCTGTTAGTTCATTGTTAGAGTATAGAAATGCTACTGATTTATGTATGTTGATTTTATACCCTGCAACTTTGCTGTAGCTGTTGATTGTTTCTAACAGTTTTCCTATGGATTCTTCGGGGTTTTCTATATGTAACATCATGTCATCTGCAAACAGCGAGAGTTTCACTTCTTCATTGCCTATTTGGATTCCTTTTATTTCTTTTTCCTGCCTAATTGCTCTGGCCTGAGCCTCCAGTACTGTGTTGAATAAGAGTGGTGAGAGTGGGCACCCTTGTCTTGTTCCTGTTCTCAGAAGGATGGCTTTCGGTTTTTGCCCATTGAGTATGATGTTGGCTGTGGGTTTGTCATATATGGCCTTTATTATGTTGAGGTACTTTCCTTCTATACCTATTTTATTGAGAGTTTTTATCATAAATGACTGTTGGATCTTGTCGAATGCTTTCTCTGCATCTTTTGAGATGATCATGTGGTTTTTGTTTCTCATTTTGTTAATGTAGTGTATCACATTGATTGATTTGTGGATGTTGAACCATCCCTGTGTCCCTGGTATAAATCCCACTTGATCATGGTGTACAATCTTTTTGATGTATTGTTGTATTTGGTTTGCCAAAATTTTGTTGAGGATTTTTGCATCTATGTTCATCAGTGATAGTGGCCTGTAGTTTTCCTTCTTTGTGTTGTCCTTGTCAGGTTTTGGCATCAGGGTGATGTTGGCTTCATAGAATGTGTTAGGGAGTGCTCCATCTTCCTCAGTTTTCTGGAATAGTTTGAGAAGGATAGGTATTAAATCTTCTTTGAATGTTTGGTAGAATTCTCCAGAGAAGCCATCTAGTCCTGGGGAGGTTTTTGATTACTGTTTCTATTTCTTTACTTGTGGTTGGTCTATTCAGATTCTCTATTTCTTCCTGCTTCAGTTTGGGGAGGTTGTAAGAGTCTGAGAGTTTATCCATTTCTTCTAGGTTGTCCAATCTGTTGGCATATAGTTTTTCATAGTATTCTCTTATGATCTTTTGTATTTCTGTGTTATCCGTTGTGATTTCTCCTCTCTCATTTCTAATTTTATTTGAGTCTTCTCTCTTTTTTTCTTAGTGAGTCTGTCTAAGGGTTTGTCGATTTTGTTTATTTAGCCTTTTTTAGTCTGGAATATTTCCATGGTCTTGTCTTTTCTCTTAACACTGGCATTTTTAAAGAATACAGTCTTCCCCTCCCCGCCCCCCACCTTTTCGTGAAATAGAATGTTTTCCTTTGGGGCTAATCTGATGTTCCTTCGTGATTGTATTGAAGTTATGCATTCTTGACTAGACCATTACATAAATGATGCTTCTTTCTCAAGGTCTTGTATCTGGAGACCCACAATATCTATGTGCCCCTCTTTGGTGATATTAGTTTTGATCATCCAGTCAAGGTATTGTCCAGTTTTTCTACTGTATAATTACTGTTTTTTCACCCTTGTAAGCTAGTAAGCAGTCTCTTGGAGACAATTTATGACCATGCAGATAGCTTATTCATCATCAAAATTTTCTCCAATGTTTAGCATCCATTGATGATTCTTGCCTGATCCAGTCTTTACCAGGATGGTTATAAAATGTTTTTTCCAGTATTCTGATGTGGATATTCAAATGTAAGCAAGAACTTTACTTTTTCACTTTTTAAAATTTATTTAGTCAATGTGGATTTATGTATTCCTATTTTTCTAAGCAGTCTTAAATTCCTTAGTTCTCAATTATGTTAGTACTTGATTATTTTATTACAAATATCCCATATTTGGCCAGTGGTAGATGCATCTAAAATGACTCCCATGTCCTTGTCATGTGTTCCTATCATTGTTTTGAGCACTTTCTTACTTTCTGGCATAACAAGATGTCATTTTATATCTACCCTGCCTTAGCCCTGGAATCCAGAAAAGAAATTTTATTTTCTTTGTTTTCAAAACTATCAACTCTTTTTAAGATGATTATTCTTCTTTTTGAAACTTTAAACATATGTATATTCTGTGTCTGAAATTCCAATATTTGAAGCATTGGCATTGATTTATGTATCTTTTCATTGTATCTGCTAGCTTTCACTCATAGTGTTGTGTTTCCTTACTTGTTTGGTGATTTTTTTATTGTGACTTGCTCATTTTCCCTGGAACTTTATCTGTAAGAATTCTTTGACATGTGGGATAAAGGTGGCTTTTACCAGGCATTTGATTCTTTCATTTATGTAGCAGAACTACCAATGTGGGACCTTTTTATAATGTCAGATTGAGGTTTTTCAGACCACTAGTGTAAATTAAGGCTTTAAATCTATATGACGGTTAGCTTGTCATTATGAGTTATCAGAAGAGTGTTTTTTCTCAACAGTAGTATTTGAGATGGGACATTTTCATTGAATTTACTTGAGGGAGAGGACAGTTTAATTCTGGTTCACTGGCACTGACTATGTAGGTCTTTGGGAATTTTCCTGTTAGATTTCTTGCCTTTGGTGGGCCCTGTACTTTGCTCTTGATTCCTAGATTTGTGAGGACTTGAAACCAAGGCTATAATGCACCCCAGTTTGGCAAATAATTTAAGGCAAACAGTAAAAATTTTTGTTTTGCTCTCTTTGCTTTAGTTTTGGCCTGAATATTGCTTATTATCTGGCCATCAATATAGATTAGAATGGTATTTTAAAATTTATTTTACTTTGTTTTTTAATTGTTTTCAGCAGAAAATTAAATTTTGGTACCTAATCTCCCATGGCGTGAGGTTGGAAATAGCTAAACATTGGCATTCTCCAACCTGGACCGAAATATTCCTCTGTACAACTCCAGCATTTGTGTTCTTTTCCCAATAAAGTCAAAACCGTAAACACTAATGTAATTTAAATAATTTTTTCATTCCCGTCTTTGTTCATATGCTTTCAAACACAGTATTCTTCCTCCTTAAGAGAGATTAATATTTCGTTATTCCAATAAAGCTCTACAAATAGCTCTTATTTCTCAGAGAGCATCATGGAATTCCAGGTGTTTTGTAACCTGATCAAGTTTGAGAACTGCTCATACAACCAGATTTACTCACTTGATGTTCTTCCTAAGCACCCAGTGCTTTCCTGCTGCTGTGACTTGCTCTCACTGTTCCCTGTATCTTAAATAGCTTCCATTTTTACATGTTCCAAAGTCACCGTTTCTTTTTTGGCAAGCTCTTCAAAAGCTATTGCTTCTTTAAAGCTTTCCTTTATTCTTCTCTTTTGACTTGTATGAACTACTTTTCTGGTTTGTAAGCTGCTTAAGAACAACTTCCACAAATACATTAGTTTTATTATATTTTACATAGGAGAGTATTCTCATAGATAAGAGTCAATGGTTCTTCTCTATCTGTTGAATGAAGTGGGCAGGTAGCAGCATAATGGGATAATTGTACTTTTGCCTCCTGGACCGTCTCAGCATATGTGCTTTAAATTCTAAAACTGGTTTGTGGTGTTTTGGTTGGAAGGGTCTTGACCCTTTCTTCTTAACATAGCATAACAATCCTCATCATAACTCAGAAAGAAGAGTGCCTGAGCGGGACTGAGTGGAACATGATCCCCTCCACCTGTCTTCAGGAATCTAGCTACTAAATACAGTGGGTATTCTGGACCAGAAACTACCATGCTGGCCTTTAAAAACAATCGGGTAGAGACTAGCTATAAAAAAGAATTTAAATGACAAAACAAATTATCTTTCTCATTTTTACTTCTTTTCCTATGGTGTTCCTTTAACATTTGCATTCCAAACCAAAGCCCTGCAAATAAAGGAGCTAAATGCCTGTACTCCTTTGGCAAGCAATGCTTTCTCTCAGATGCATTTTATAACTTTGGCTGCTCTGGGAAAAACTTTTCTTTCCAGAGGTGGTTCCATGGTAATATCCTTCAAAAGCTGACGTTGTAGTATTTAACTTCCTCTTGATTTTATTAGCTTTGCTTTGGGAGGTTTTATTCTTTGTTTCAGCTGGCTTATGGAAAGAGACAGAACTTTTATACAGCTAATTTGATTATTTTTTTCTTGCACACTAAATGATGTTTATCAAAAGCACCATTTACCTAGTGTTTTCAGAACTAAAAAGGTGAGCATAAACCATTTTCCGAGGTTTTTAAGACTCTTAATTGTATATACTAAAAAAAGAGTAATGCTCAATTTTATTAATTATTAGGTTATGGTTTTATGTGGAAAGAACTGGCCTGTAAGCTTCCCCCAAGTTCAACGGCATTTATGCCAAAAACTTGACTAGATTTAAGTGCACTGGAACTAGGGACTGAAATCTTAATCTTTCCCTGAATACTAGGGTTGCTTGTTATGGTGTTTCCATTTGTAGCATAATAAATGTGTAGGACGCTGATGATGTGGTCTCTAGGTGTTCTCCTACTGCACACAGCACTGATTATGAGCTGTAAGTAATCAGGTATGAGTCCCTGAAGATGAATTCTGATTACCTTCATGGGGCCATTCCGCTCTGCTCCCTTCCTCCTTGATGTTTCTGTAAAGAACATTTGGATTTTAAAGAGAGTATTGTGTATTTGACTTTTAATTAGATTTGCAGTGTGTTGGGTTAATAAACTAGGCCTCTCTCTTCTTTTGCTTTTTCGGTGTGTGGCTGTGGCAAGGTGGGCTGAGGGGAGAAGTGAGGGATATATGGGCAGCAGTGATGGTGCTCCTCCCTTTGTGCCCCAATCATGAAAGGCAGGTTTGTAGTGGTTGATGGGTGATTTCCTCCTATGGTCCATAATCTACAAATGGCTTCCAATGTGCCAAGAACCTGCCAAACTATTGTATCTGCTCTGTACAAGGAGGCAGTCACAGAATCAAATGTGAGAGTTGTCTCTTAGGGCTGCCTCAGGGTCCTGGGTCCTATTGTGTGTCTGTTGGCACTCAGAAAACAGGTCACCTTGGTTAACCACACATTTTTACTGGTATTTATAGGGACAACTTGGCTTTTACTTCTTCCCTTTCTGCTTCCTGCTGTTTTCCTCCCAGTTGGGTCTGTTTTCTCCCTTCCTGTGTGTTGAGCCATTGCCTTCCGTGTCACAGTTTTTTGAGATTTCATCATGCATAGAGATTGGAAGTACTTTAGCATCTTCAGCCTACCCTGGCTCTTAATCTGGAAGAGAGCGAAGAAAGGAGAATCACCTCCACAATCAACCCACAACGTGGTCTCTCAGCCTTTATTTTATTCAGTGAATCACAAGACATCTCATGTTCTGTCCCTACTATAATGGGTATTCCTCTCCCAATCTCGTAAGAAAAGTAGACGTCTGGCCTCTCCTTGGGTCTCCATTATTTTCCAGTGACCTTTCAGGACCTCAGTCTTCCTTTTTAGCCCTGGCAATGCCAGCCCCCAGCCCTGTAATTTGGACCCTGCTCTTTTAAGGGTAGGTCTTCCAGATGAGATGTATGCTACACTTCTGAGAAATCTTATTGCTGAGTGTTCCCTTTTGCAGTTCTCCACCTTCTTTGATAACCTCGCATACCTTCCCCCTTAACTCTAACTCACTTAGAGATCATTCTCTTTTTTTTTTGAGGAAGATTAGCCCTGAGCTAACTATTGCCAGTCCTCCTCTTTTTTGCTGAGGAAGCCTGGCCCTGAGCTAACATCGTGCCCATCTTCCTCTACTTTATACGTGGGACGCCTGCCACAGCATGACATTCCAAGCGGTGCCATGTCCGCACCCGGGATCCAAACCTGCGAACCCCGGGCTGCTGAGAAACAGAACGTGCAAACTTAACCACCACGCCACCGGGCCGGCCCTAGAGATCATTCTTTTCCTTAAGCATAGGCCTTACATAATGGGCCAGGCCTTCTTCCCTGCTATAATTGTGTGGCTGGACCACCCTTTTGCGTACCACTCCTACTTTATTTTGAGTATAACACGGCTCCTCATCTGTGAATCCAAAGATCTGACACCATTTTCCTATATCCTCGTCAGAGTGAGGGCATAGGAATTGAGGCAGGCTGAAAGCATGAAAAGGGGAAGAGGTTTCCCATTCGTCCCCCAGAGGGATTCTTTCTTGGCAGAGATATGCTTTGGTCCAACTCCTGGTGACATGAGTTTGGACAGTGTGACGTGGTTGTTGCCCTGTGTCTTGTGTGTAACTGCTGCCCCGTTTTTGTTTAGCAAGCTGCTATGCCAATTTACTATGCATGTTGTTACATATTCCACTCTAATTTCACTGCCATTGCGCTTCAGCGAGATGATGATTGTTTATGGCAGGGCTGTAATGTGTTGTCAGCACAGGTTACTCGCTACTTGTTGGCAATGGCCTAACATTGCCTGAGACATAGTGTCACTGTGAAATGGTTTGACAATGTTGAGACTGTAGTTTTGTTGAGCAGTAACAACTGTAGAGGTCAGGAAAGGGCATCTAAAAGGAACTGTGTTTGTAGGGGAAAGATGGAGAAGGAATACTAAGTAGGACAGTAACAAATGTCATCGAAGAGCTTCATTTTCACACAATTTTCATAATTCGGTTTGTTTTCTGTGAACAGTTTTGATTCAGCTGCTGCTAGGGAGATGAAACATTTCTGAGTTAGACATGAATTTTGTTGAGCATGACTGACTATCATTTTCTTCTTTGAACACTTTTAGAAAGTTCTCAAGCCTGCTGAAGAATGCACTAGATGCCTTTGCATGTGTGAGGCAAGGAATTCATTGGGGTACCTTCACAAGGTTTCATTTTTGAAACATTTATCTAGTGAGTATCTTGCTACTCTGATGAACCAAGCTATAGCCCACCCTAAGTTGTGTGAGGATGCTATGAAAAATGGCATTTGTGTTCTTGGCTCTAAGGAATTCTCAGGACCTAGCCAAGCATGAGAACACAAATATGCGATTAAAGTAGATAAGATAAATTTTAAAAGTGACTAGAAACCCCTATAGAGTCGAGGACAGAATAACCCTAACAAGCTTGATGACCCTTTTAGGACTTTGAGTACATTTTACATTGGTTACTGTTTGTTTTCCAAGCAATCTGTGAAATTGGCTCCCTGGTGTGGTGAGGCATGTTCATAAGGAGACCCAGCCCATATCTTTATGTAGGAATGGCATAGAACAATATCCATTGTAGGTTCCTCTGTAGTTCGGGAAGGCTCAGTTGTCTTATTTATTATGCCTTGCCCTGCAGGAACTCACTATGCCCTCTGGTTCTTTTCCTCTGTAATCTTACAAGCAGTATAGAAAAATGTTATAACTCTTAGTAACAACATTTTTCATGTGTGGTTTTCTTTGAATGGACAGTAATGGCAACACATACATTCTGTTGATGATGGAAGAAACCAGAGCAGTGTTTTCAAGCTTGGTATGCATCCTGCAGTTTCCAAAGAGGCTTCCTTCTGGTACCAAAAATACCTTTCTTTTTTTCTTTATATACCAGAAGGGCCAGCAAAAGGTATGACCTCTAGGACCTCTCTAACCCCCTTCTTTGATTTCATACACAAGTCCAGAGTTGGGACCACAGCAGGTTTTTTTCTTTTCCTTAAAAAAGTACTTAAGGGGCTGGCCCCACGGCCAAGTGGTTGAGTTCATGGGCTCCTCTTTGGTTGGCCCAGGGTTTCACCGGTTTGAATCCTGGGCACAGACCTGGCACCATTCATCAAGCCATGCTGAGGCGGCATCCCACATAGCAGAACTAGAGGGACCTACAACTAGAATATACAGCTATGAAATGGCAGGCTTTGGGGAGAAAAAAAAAAATGAGGAAAATTGGCAACAGATGTTAGGTCAACACTAATCTCTAAAAAAATAAAAAAAGTTCTTAAACTTAGTCATTGATGTGTGCTAGCCCATCAGGAAAGCGGAATGTAACTGAATAGACGAACAGTGGGTGACATCGGGCATAGCTCATGATTGTGTCAAGGACCTGGCATGCCTACTGAGGACTTTGTGCATTCAGTCCTCACTAAGCTTGATTCCTTCTCCCATTGATGGTTTTGCCAGATTCTGTGCATGTTGATGCTCAAGCTAGATCCATGGTGCGTATGCCAGAGCGTTTGACGGAATATTGAGTCAAATTTGATGCTAGTCACCCTAGCAGATGCCTTCTTATTGTTGACCATTTCCTACCAGGGATAACCTGAGAAGAATAGTATCTGCTAGAGCTGTCAGAGGACTTTTCTGCAGATGCAAGCATTGACGTTACTCCAATTTGAATCAGATCTTTTGGAGCTCTTCATTCGCTTGGACCTCGCAAAACTGTTGACTCATTTGTATTTTGGCCTCTTGATATTGGGAAAAGAGGTGCTAGCTAGTTGGAATGAATTCCAAATAAATATCTTTTAAGTGTGGATACGTGGAAAAGGAAGGGGTCCCAGGATCAAAATTAAAACCCTCATTAAAATTGTAAATCAAGAGATTTGTTCTAATTTGGCATTTTCTTACAAAGTTTTTAAATTTTTTCTAATGAAGTTTCTTGTATATTTGACCTACAACCCAGCAGGTCCACTCCTAGGTGTTTACCCAAGAGAAGTGAAAATGTATGCCTGCACAAAGACACTAATGTTCATAATAGCTTTTTTCATAGTAGCCCAAAAGTGGAAACAAGCAATGTCTGTAAATAGGTAGAAATTACGGTGTATCCAGATAATTGTTATTACAAGCACTAAAAAGAAACAAATTACTGACATGCAGAACAACACAAATGAATTTCGGAAACATTGTGCTGAGTGAAAGAAGTCAGAGGCAAAAATTATGTACTCTATGATTCCACTTATGTGAAATTCTGGAATAAACAAGACTAATCTATAGTAACTGAAGGTAGACCAGTGTTTACCTGGGACCAGGGATGGGAGGCATTGGTTACAAAGTGCCACGAGAGAACGTGGGTGATAGAAGTGCTCTGTCTTTTCATGGTGGTGATGGTTACATGGGGGTGGCGGGTGAGGGGGCGGGGCGGGATGTATTTGTCAAAACTCATCAAAATGTACACCTTAAATGGGTACCTTTTTGTTTTATGTGTATTATACCTCACATATAATAAAGTTGATTTTAAAAATACGTTTATTCTAATCCCACTTCTGCTATGTAAATAGGGACCAGACAAAAATATTACATGTTCCTTCTCTATTCTCTCATTTGTATATACTGATCACAGGATTTATGTCACCATATTGAAACATTGATTTAAATATTTGTTCCTCCAATGGACTCACCTGCATCCAAATTAATGGACCCAGTACAATTCCGGATCCAGCTTATTCCTTTCTGTTGTTAATCATCACTGTTATGTGAAGGGCTTGAATAGGTGAATTTTGGATTCAGAGAATACATTGTGAGTAGCTTAGTAAGAATGATTTCATGAATGTTCATGAACGGCTATGACTGCCATTTTGTTCTCTAAATAATGTTTGTTAAAATTCATTTGTCTGTTTTCTATCTGGCTGAAATTTTCTTCTATTACCATTTTGGTTTTCAAATCTTTTTCCAGTGAAAGACACAATTTGATTTTCATGCTGTTAATTTTGTAATAGAGTACAGCATGGAGATTCCTCAAAAAATTAAAAATAGAACTACAATACGACCCAGCCATCCCACTACTGGGTATCTATCCAAAGAGCTTGAAGTCAGCAATTCCAAAAGTCCCATGCACCGCTGTGTTCATTGCAGCATTATTTACAACAGCCAAGACGTGGAAGCAACCTAAGTGCCCATCAACAGATGAACGGATAAAGAAGATGTGGTATGTATATACAATGGAATACTACTCAGCTGTAAAAAAGAACAAAATCGTCCCATTTGCGACAACAGGGATGGACCTTGAGGGAATTATGTTAAGTGAAATAAACCAGATAGAGAATTACAATCTCTGTATGACTCCACTCATATGAGGAATTTAGACATGTGGACAAAGAGAACAGATTAGTGGCTACCAGGAGAAGGGGGAGTGGAGGGTGGGCACAAAGGGTGAAGGGTTGCACCTACAACATGACTGACAGACAATAATGTACAACTGAAATTTCATAAGATTGTAACCTATTGTTAACTCAATAAAAATTAAAAAGAAAAAATCGACTCCCTTTGAAAAGCAACTGTTATGTTAGAATTCTATGGTTAGGGCGGCCCAGTACGTAGCAGTTAAGTTCGTGTGCTCTGCTTTGGTGGCCTGGGGTTTGCCAGTTCGGATCCCAGGTGTGGAGCTATGCACTGCTATCAAGCCATGCTGTGGCAGGCATCCCAACATGTAAACTAGAGGAAGATGGGCACAGATGTTAGCTCAGGGCCAGTCTTCCTCAGCAAAAGAGGAGGATCGGCGGCAGATGTTAGCTCAGGGCTAATCTTCCTCAAAAAATAATTAATTAATTAATTAATTTAAAAAATTCTATGGTTAGTGTCTTTAATAATTAATTTATTTTTGTTTTAAATATTTTTATATAATTCATTTAAAGATTTGTTTGTTGATAGTGTAAAATTGAGTTTCTTGTTTTCTTCTTACAACTTTTGTATATCAAATTAAAGACAAGACAAGGTTTAAAACTTGTTTGAAATATGGTTATATCTTCAAAAAATATGGTATATAGAAATCATTTTATGACATTGTTTTGTGAATGAATCAATAAAATGTGAGTGAACAATCAATGTAACTGTCATATCTAAAATCTCTTAGTAAGCTATAAGTTGCAACAAAAAAAGGATTTTGACAAGTGATCTGTTGAATTAAAAACAAATATTTTCATATTACAATACATATTAAGATGATTCCTCGTAGACCCCTCCTTCGTAACTGGCCACAGTAGAGGTATAATGTTAGCCACTGCACTGATAGTGAGGACAATTCTGGGTCGTTGAGGGTTGGGTGTGTGGTCCCTGGGCCCTACTGTGATATTTATTTCTGTGGACATGGATATTATATTTATCATTTGAAATCTTCCATAGAAATTAACTTGAAAAATAGACATAAATTGTATTAAATATTATTAGTTCAATTTTAGCCCTATGTATTTGCATAAATGTTATCTCTTAGGAAATATGTTTAATGAAAATATAAGAATTTTAACATAAAACACTCAATCACATACTCATCAGCAATGACTGTCACCTAAAATGGTTGTCCGTCAGTTAGAGGTTAACCACTGAGTGTTTTGGACCAAATCGCAGATCTTCTCATCTACTCTCTATCTTATATAGGGCTAACCATTATAATATCCTTGTGCAAGTGCAGTACATCTTAATATTAAGTCTTGTCTCTAATGAATATTTATATTACGTAATTGGGAAAATTGGAGGGTTCCCTTGGTAGAAACATGATATTGGTATTTTTAAAGTAAACTTAAATAAGGTCAGAATTTTTATCCTCTAGAGAAAATTTCACGTCTGATTAAATAGTTTACATAAACTTAATCTTTTTTGGCTAGATGCATTATAATCTCAGATATTATTCATGTAGCTATTCCTCTGTGAACCATAAAATGTTCATTTCTTCAAAATGAATATGAAGCTCAAAGCATTAGTGGTCTTAAGAGCATAAAAACTTTATTGCTTTGTGCTTAACATTTTTCAAGTAACTTTGGAAAGCCGAAACAAATTTTGCATTTAGATTAATGGAAGATGTTTTCCATTTGAAGGAACTGGCAAGGGAGCAACAATAACAGAAATCCCCCAGGTTAAAAATGTAGTGCCTTTGCTTCTTCCCAGAACTGTGTTAGCAGAACCATCACTTCTCAGCATGGAGAGGGTCATAATTGGTCTATACAGTGGCAGTACTGGAAAGTAGTATGCTTCAGAGGAAGCTAATAGGATTCTACTTAATAATTTCCTCCAGGTGCCGGAATTTGAATGTATATTCCACCCAGCTTGAGGCAAACAATTTGTTCCTCTAAGTTCTGGTGGAAGTTACCAGGAGGTCATGCAATTTATTTTTGTCTCGAAGTTTTCAAAACTGTGTGAAACTAAAGACACGTTCACTTGCATTGTTCCACTAGTAATTTGTACAGTTGGCGATGCTGCTTTCTCTTCTCCACAGTTCTGTTCTACTGGAAGAGTAGAAGCATTCATAAAATATTGTGACAAAAAAAATTCTTCCTTTTACCTCTTTGTGTTTAAACCTCTGGTCCACTTGTGAATGTTTGCATTTTTTAGCAAGCTGCTGACAAGAAAGGACTTGTTTTTTTTGTTGTCGTGGGTCTTTTCTTAAATGCAGTGTTATTTATCCTTTTCACTAATATTACCTAGTTTTCCAAACTGATATTTACACTAAAAGTTTTTGCTGTGGGACTAATTTGAGAGCCCCACCATGGAAGAGAAGGGTCTGTACCTGAGTATTGTGAGGAATGTGAGAGAATTTTTTCTTTTCCTTGAAGAATTGACAGTTTTAGGATGCATGTATGTACATGACAGAGGATGAAGATAGAGATGTGGAGTCAAGTACCAGAAAGAATGGCATGGTCTCTGCATTGTAAATATCAGTAACAGGGATGAGAAAAAAACAGGAAAAATTTTCTAGAGAGGGTGAGGGATGGTTAGATACTTCACTTTGTAAGTTTGATCCCATACTTTTAAGTAGGGACAATAGGTTGAAGGTCAAGTTGTCTTAATACTCAAACAGGATGTGGCCTCTGAAATCATAGCAAACATAGTTCAGGGCATTCCCTTTCAGGTTAATTCACGTTCTCCAAACATATCTTATTACTTAGGATTAATAGTTTTTTATTTTTTGAAAATAGTATTTATTGCCTTAATCTGAGAACGGTAATGGCTTCCAGTCCTTACATCTAAAATCTCAAGGATTGAAAATAGTCTTCCTTACTGCTAATTCTTGTAGCTGAAACAATTGAATAAGAGGAAAGCAGGGCCGGCCTGGTGGCACAGCGATTAAGTGCGCACGTTCCACTTTGGCAGTGTGGGGTTCGCCGGTTTGGATCCTGGGTGCGGACATGGCATTGCTTGGCAAGCCATACTGTGGTAGTCGTCCCACATATAAAGTAGAGGAAGACGGGCTCGATGTTAGCTCAGGGCTAATCATCCTAAAAAAAAAAAGAATGGGGAAACTAAAATACGTGATAGGTTTACATACAGCCACCATTTGGCATAACACGGTTGTGAGGATGTTCATGTTGTGAATCCAGTACCTACATGAGAACAACTATTTCTGGCTAGTTTCTTATGAAAAAAGTACACACTTTGTCTTTTTAAAAGAAAAATTAGTAAACTAGTGTATTCTCCTACGTGGCTATATGCTTAAGAAAAAGTAAGGTAGTAAGGAATTAGGACTAGAATGGAAAAATCGTTGGAGAGAATAAAAATGTTGTGTCTTTTCTTTAATCTCTTCTTCTCCTGAACTTTTTAGATTAGTTCTCCTAATGAGAAGCTAAATGGGATGTCATTCTTTTGTTTATTTTTCTCATTACTTGTTTGCAATCTATAATAGGACTCCTAATGAGGAGGATGTGTAAGATGCAGGTATCAGGCAGGTGAAGGAGAGGAATGAAAGGAGATGGCCCATAAGCAGGAATATTAATCCCTGAATGTCTAGGATATTGGATATTGACTGTGACCGAAAGTATTACATTGGTCTTATTAAAGCCTGACAACTGACAACCCCGTGAGAAGTATAGTTTTTCTAAACTTAAATGTGATTCGTTTAGGAAAAATTTCCATCAAAGGCCATTCAAATCTTATTATGACAATTAACTCTAACTTCTGAAGTAAGCAGAGTAAATCAGTTTCTTTCTCACTAAGGTCCATGCCAAATAAGGCTGCTTTGTAAGTTGTGCAGTTGTGACTACAGTGTGAATGGGTCCTCTGTGTTGTGCAGTGTACAACCTGAAAAACTGTATGAGGCAACCCAGCAATTCCATTCCTAGATATACCTAAATGTCCATCAACTGATAAATGGATAAACAAAATGTGGTATATCCATATAATGGAATGTTATTCAGCCATAAAAAGGAATGAAGTACTGATCCTTGAAAACATTATACTAAGTGAAAGAAGCCCGACATAAAAGCACACGTATTGTCTGATTCCATTTATGTGAAATGTTCAGAATGGGTAAATCCATAGAGACTGAAAGTAGATTCATAGTTGCCAGTGGCTTTGAAGAGAAGAGAATGGGGAGTGACTGCTTAGTGGGTATGATATTTCCCTTGGGGATGATGAAAATGTTCTGGAATTAGATAGTGATGATAGTTGTACAACCTGAGAATATACTAAAAACTCAGTGAAATGTACGGTTTAAAATGGCTAAAATGATGAATTTTATGTTATGTGAATTTTAACTCAAAAATTGGTACAACAAGAAATTTTTAAAAATTAACCCACTGGGGATTGACTGTAAATTAGTGTGTGGGAGCTTTCTGGGATGATGGAAATCTTGTCGATCTGGATTTTCATGATAGTTACACAATTGCATAAATTAAAACTCATCAAACTAGACACTTAAAATGTGGCTGAATTTTATGGTATGCATTTAGACCTCAATAAAGCTGTTTTAAAAAACAAACAAACAACTGTATGAGGCAGTACTGTAATCAGTGCCATTGTTTCAATTTCCGAAGTATCAAAGGAGAGCTTTCCAAGTGTGAATTTATCATAAATAACTTTTGGTGGTGTTTTGTTTCCTTTGGTTTCACAGGAGCCTGAGATGCAAAAACACATCAGCACTTCCGTATTGAATTACTTGCTTTGGGACACAGCCCATTTGCCATTTTGCAGATGCCCTGCTTATCTGAAAACGGGCATGTCTCATCATACCAAATCTGATTTCTGTTGCTGGTGACACATTAATAACTAAACTACTTTCTTCTCTGCAGATAAGCCACTTCAGTCATAGTATTTGCAAATCAAATTGTATCTTCTTTTTATACTATATTGTCTTCAGAATCTTCTGATTGGTTTGCTTACAGACATCCCTGTATCGGTTTCTCTGTCCTCTTTTAGTTTAAATATCTGTGTGCTGTAGCAAATTGCATTATGAAATCCTCTTGCACTTTAGTGCAATGGCATTTCCTCATTACCAGTCAAAGATAAACTCTAAATATTGTGATTTTTTTCCCCTGAAACATAGAATAAAATGTTAAAAGTCTTTTCTCTATAGCATTATTTCTCTGAGCTGTTTTTTGAATGCTGACACCAGAGGTAGTCTGCATGGACGTTAGTCCCAGGGACATCTTGTCTTCTCCTTCAGACGGGGAGATTGCAGGAAGCAATGCTGACTCTTGTCTTGGATTCACAGTGTGCTGACATGATAATAGGACATGAATGGGCTTTGGAATGCCTTTTTCCTTGAGCTGGGTTGAGTGAGGGACAGAAGCAGACAGCTCCATGGCCTGAATTTCGTTAGCTGTGTGACAATGAAAGAGATAAGTAGATGTGACAGTTATGAATGATCCTCTGTCATGCTCTTACGCGTTCAGATTCAGATAAACTGACACTGCTGTCAAATACCAGCTATGGAGAGCTGAGACCTCTGATGAACCTTCTAATATGGTAAATGGGAGTCTTAATTCTTCATTAACTGGAAAAAGGAGATTTGGCCATGTAATTTTCTCCTTGCTGCCTGTTTTAAAGATTCCAATAACCCAGCATTTACAGTTGACTAGGCAGGGATTGCTTTTCCCCCCCTACACTTGCAACATGCAGACTGTGAAATCTGAGGAAACGCCGCTTAAACCCAGACTTATTGCCTTGGTTATCTTTAATGACTTTGAGATGTATTGGCCTCATTATGGAACAGTGCAGTTATCAATTCCTCTAATTAGGTGATGTGCTCCCATAAGAAATTTAACATTAAAGCACAAACTGAACTAGTTAGAGGCATTCCGTGCTGGCAACCTCAGTATCAGTGGTGAATTGAAGATACTGTGTTTCTTTATCAACTCTTTTACACCCTAACTCTCGCTCCTCCTTGAAGACTGGAGCATAGGGCTTGTTTTCTTTTTCCTTAAGGGTTTGATCCTTATATAGCACCTCCAGTACCTTTTATGGCATTTGAGTGCTTCTTGATGGTAAACCGTGTTCTTTCCTTGCACTAAATTGACCAGGAGCCTAGAGAAGGGAGGAGGTGAATAGTTTATGTTTAAATGCTTTACATATCAACACATCTCCATTTCTCAGGATTGATCCCATGGCTTGTTGTTCTTTCTTATAGAGTTACAATAGCTTGCTATTCTTTCTTGAATAATTCTCAATAAACTTCCTTTCTGTATAAGTAGTTTAGCACAGACTTTTTTTTTAAAAGATAGGGACCATTATTTGTGTATCAAATAGTGATGCTATTTCAACCATGCATGTTTCTATTGCATTTCTAGAGAAGGGAGATGAGGTTTCTGGGTTTAGGCTGCATTGAAGGGACATTAGGTATCTTAATTCTTCTTTACCTTAATCATTCATCTGAACTCAAAAATAACTGTAGCCTCTCCTTTGGGAAACTATATACTTTAAGTAGCATTTTCTAATAACTTGCAAATCTTGAGAGAAAAGTTGCAATAGAAGCATAAGAAATTACCTTTGGGGTTAATTTATTATTGTTATCATCATTATTACTACATGGGAATAGTTATTCTTTAAATTGGTGTGTTTCAGATCTCATGAAGTGAAAGCTTCCTTTAATATGACAGTACTCAAGTAAGAGAGGTGTACTGAATGTAAAAATAAAACAGTATTTCTTTAAAATATCTGGCCCTGTTAATGTCACCTGCAGGATCTACTCTCAACCAAGAACTGTCATAATGAAAACTTGCATCTCCTCTCTAATGGTCATTGAGGAAACTATGCATGTATGTAGGAGCTTAGGTCTGGTGAAGCTGTTCTTCAATAATATTGCATCATTCTGAATCAATTTTTATCTTCAAACCATATTTACCTTGAGCCTCTGCGGTCTTGACTACTACAATAACAGCAGCGATAGGCAGGCCCTGCCTGATATGCAGGTTTTTATAAACCCTCTTCTTCTCACTGCTTCTTGGGACTCCACTCCTCACCCAGGCTCAAAGAACAGTCTTACCTTTGCTGTGGCACTTTTTGCAGGTCTGGCCCTTCCCTGGTGCTCTTGTTCTCTTCACCCTGCGCGTTTCCCAGTATCTTAGGAGATGCCTTCATCAATTCCTATTATCTTGTTCAGGGCCTTCCAAGAAGTGGGGCCCTGATCTTGTCACAGGTGGGTGACAGGAGGCTCCACTGGCTCCTAATGGCATTCTTTGAGATATTCTGAAGCTTAACTGCCTAGATTGAAATTCTACTTCTGTCACCTGCTGTCTGAATAACTAAGCCAGTCACTCAACTTCTCTGTGCCTCAGTTTCCTATCTATAAAATGGAGATGATAATAGTGCCTATCTCGTCAAAGTTCTTAGAGAAAATTAAGTGAGTTAATACGTGTGAAGCACTTAGAGCAGTGCAAGTCACATAGTAAGTATTAATAATTGTTAGTTGTTATAGCTTTTGCTTCTGCTGTTACCATTTTACCATTTCACCTCTCTCATAATCCAATAACAGTAAACCAAATGCTTTTGCTCTCAATGGATCTATTATTCTTAGCATTTAAGCCCTACTGTTTACTATAGTTTCCTTTTCTTAACTCCTGTACAGTAATGTGTGAAATTGTAAGTCAAAACAGAGTTGATCAGCGTAATATGAGTCCTGACATGTATCAGCATATCCTTTCTCACCGTATTCCCTTTATGTTAACCATCCTATCCAGTCTTTAGAAACATCTTCTGTAAGATAAACCATTCATTATGAATTTAACAAATATGATTGTCTACTGTGTTATATTCTTTGGGTTGATGCTGGAGATAGAAAGATGAATAGGGTAGGTCCCTGCTCTCAATTAGCAATAATAATAGCAATAATAATAATAATAATAAGCTTTTTGAGTACTTCCAGAGCGTGTGGTGGTGTTGAATTTTGAAGGATAAGTAGGAGTTTACCAGATGAAGAGAATTAAGAAGAGCATTCAAGGCAGCGCCAAAAGCATGTGGCAAAGGTGGTGTGGCAGTGTATGCCAGTCCTGAAATGTATCAGTTGAGCATTTAGGAGTGTGGGGTTTATGTTTGAGGAGGTGGGAATGAGAGAGGAGAGGGATGCAATGGACTGACTTGAAGATCCTTACATACCATGCTGAGTTTTGTCTTTAATCCTGTGGGCGGCCAGGAGCCTTTGAAAGATTTGTAGCAGGATAGTGATCTGGTCTGATTTGCCACCTCATTCTAATGGCTCTGTAGAAGGACATCTTGGAGAGGGGTTCAAGACTGGAGCCAGGAGACGTGTCAAGTAGTATTTCAAGTGCTCACTAGCCCCTCCTGCTCCTCATATTGCTAAATAGAGGAGCTGAATGATGTGTGCGTCTGAGAGACGGGTGTTTGAGCCAACTTCCCAGCAGTCCCTTGAGTACATAGAGAGAGTGCGCAGAGGAAAGACACATAATCCTTACTTTGCCCTCCTCCCACCTTAATCTTTTAAAAGAGACAGGAGCAAAGCTCCCATCACATAGGACTTGACTGAAGACTGAAGTCCTTGAGCATCTTTCCCCTAAGTGCTGGCAAGGCTGGCGCTTGCAGAGGAGAGGAGATTAGAATAATACCCTCACTCCTAAGTGAGAGGGCAGGCAGACCCGCACACTGGATGGTTCCATTCCCAGGCCTCTCCTGACAAGTGCTACAAGCATTTAGTGTCCTTGGCTTCTCTTTTGCATTGCTTACCCTGTAGCAGTTAAGCATTCAGGGCATTCTGTGTCTTTCTTTCCCCTCAGTTGCTTCAAGAAGATGAGAATTTGCCTTAAAAAAATGTGTCAAGAAAACTCTATAAAATGTCATTAAGGAAAGAAAATTCCACATTTTCTCCTTCAAAATGCTTCCTTCCAATTGCCGTTGTCCCTTTTTACCTCTCCCAAAGCCTTGCAAATTATTCTTTATGCATATTATTGCGATTATTTGTAGAAAATCAGTTGAATTGCTTGTCCTTATCAGCAATGATACCTTTCTACCTCTCTCTCTTCATCCTCCTTTCATCTCTTGCAAATTGTTATTTCTGAGGATATTATTATTGTAATTACTATAAGGACATTGACAAAAATACCATGAAAATTTCATGCCTCAGAATTATTACATAGGTTTTGAAAAAAAGATTACTATGCGTCAGTGCAGTGTTTGTTATTCCTAAATAATCAGAAATACAAATCAAAAACATCTCCTTCCAGAACAGTACTATGGCTTTAACATCAGCTGCTGTTTCTTTGAATGGGGTTGCCCAATCTTTCATCAAAGAAACACATCACCCATATCCCTGTCTTTAAAAACAGCAATTATGTGTAAATGCCTCCTGATTTATTTGAGCCAGGGCCACTGGCCAGTATGAGTCACCACAATTTATTGCTAACCGTCACTTTTACATGATAGGTCTGTAACAAATATCTGCCGCATATTGTTAAATTAATCTTCCATTTAAAATTAATGGAGTTAGACTCCCCAGGTTCAATGTAATTTCATGTTCACGGGCAAGGAGGGATGTGTGCTGCATACAAAATGAGACAAGCCCCAACGCCCTAATCTTTCATCACCTTGAACCTGGAGACTAGGACGCATCTCAGCACCAACTAATGAGATTGAGCCTGTGTCTCTCCTGAGGATGCCGGCTCAAAGAGGCTTTTCTGCTCAGAAATAGCAGACTTCGTCTTATTTTAATAATTCCTCAGATATGACAAGTCTGATGTTATGTATGAAAGAGCCAGGCTTGAAAAAGAGATAAAATGAATTTTATATCATTACTTCAAAACCGAAGCCAAGGGAAGTGTGCTGCAGTTAAATTAAAAAAAAAAAAAAAAAAGGCAGGAAGTATTTTAGCCATGAAATATAGTGACTATGAACCAGGAGTCATACTTTCATTTATTTTAATGCACACTCACCTTAGATTTCTCTTCTGTAATTCTCGAACCTATTTATGCATTAATCAAAATAATGTGAATAAAAGCAGGAGGTTGTTCAATAAACATTTAGATGAAAATATCAGAGGGAACGTGTAATTCCCGATGGGATGTGTCATATGGAGCCTCTGAAGTCACATCACTTCTTTTTGGTGGCATCCTTTAAAAATGCGTCTTTCTTCTATATACTGCTAACCTGCTATTTAGTCATTTAAAGTTTAAAAATAATTAAGCCAAACTACCAGCAGTATTAGGTTCTCTGATTTTTATTCACGGACAGTGGCGTTTCTGCACCGACCGAGAGGAAGACTGGCAGAGCAGTCTTTAGCTCTCAGGCAGCAGCTCCAGTACTTCTGGCAAACGGTTGCTGCTGCTGTTCAGTCAATTCTGAAGGAAGATTGAACTTCGGGAACAATGCGGCCCTTTTCATAGGTAAAGATGATGCTTCTGAAAAGACAGTAAGTTGTAAAGGGCAGGAAAGACACCAGCTCAGGCAAACATCATGCTTTTCTTTCATTCTGTGAGTTGAATTCTACTTTCAGTTACTTCTGATTATCTCAGAAAGGAATTCTAAGTATTTACACTTTGTGTCTGATTTATAATGTGACATATGAATGAGTCTAAAACTCTTCACTTTGTAATTTGGGCCCAAAGTACAATTTCCAAAGAAGTAGGACTAGTATTTTTCTACCCATAGTTGATATTATTATTTTACTTAAGATTGAGTTCTATAGCTTAGAATTCTATTACCTCATAAACTCTGTATATTTCAGTGAACATAGGGTTAGAGAGAAAAATGAAAACTCTAACACAAGAATCAGGTATAGTCACTAGTGACTTAGTGACACATGGTAGTTTTAAAATTATATCATTTTGGTAGGCTGTTTGTAAGGGAAGGTTTTTAAAATGTTGCTCCATGTCTCTACCTGAATATTATTTAGAAAATCCTAGGGGGATTTTAGAACCAGGTAAATGGGTAAAAATGATGAAATCACTTTATAAATTGGAAAATAAAGAAATGAATGATAGTAGGGGCACCTGTCTCTGTGAAACTGAACTGCTTTGCTTTTTAATAGCCTTTCTTTTGTTGTCTGTAAGCTGTTGCATTTTCTCCAGCAAAGTGCTTGGTGAGTCCCAAATAACAGATTCCCTCTTCAGTCTTCTGCTCAAGGCCTCCCTGCCTGAAGCTCAGAACATTTTCCGCTGCCCCCTTTTTTATATCCTCACCTTCTTTCTTTTCCTCTTACCTTCCCTCCCTTAAAAGGGCTTCTTATTCTGTACTTTAGAGACTTCATCTTTTCGAGTTTTCCCTTTTTGTTGTGGGTGCAGAGGGCAAGTTGATATGCACAGGCTTTAGATCAATGATAGGTTTATAGTTTATAGGTTTTATAATCAGAATGGTAAAGATGTAAGGGACCTCTGATCTAACCCATCTCCCTTTCCATAGGTTTGCCATGGAGACCTGAAGAGGTTAATTCTCCCAAACACCAAAAATACATCCTTTTAGAAAACAATATGCTGGGGCCAGCCTGGTAGTGCCGTGATTAAGTTCGTGTGCTCTGCTTCGGCGGCCCAGGGTTCGTCAGTTCGGACCCCTGGTGCGGACCTATGCATCGCTTATTAAGCTATGCTGTGGCAGGCATCCCACATATCAAAAATAGTGGAAGATTGGTATAGATGTTAGCTCAGGGCCTATCTTTCTCAGCAAAAAGAGGAGGATTGGCTGTGGCTGTTAGCTCAGGGCTAATCTTCCTCAAAAACAAAAACAGAAACAGAATGCTAGTTCCTCAAAAAATTAAATATGGAATTACTGTACGATCCAGTAATTTTACTTCTAGAAATATACTCAGAAGAATTGAAAGCAGGGACTCAGATATTTGTACACCATTGTTCATTAGCAGCATTATGCACAATAATCAAAAGGAGGAAGCAATCAATATGTCCAAAAGGAGGAATGGATAGACAGAATGTGATCTAATGGAATATTATTCTGCCTTTAAAAGGAAGAAAATTCTGACACATGCTACCACATGGATGAACCTGGAAAACATTATGCTAAGTGAAGTAAACCAGACACAAAAGGACAAATATTGTATGATTTCACAAATATGAGGTGCCTAGAGCAATCAAATTAATACAGACAAAGTTGCCAGGGGTTGTGAAGAGGAGAGACTGGGAGTTATTGTTTAGTAAGGACAGAGTTTAATTTAGGGATGGCGAATGTGTCCCATAAATGGACGGTGGTGAGGGTTGCACAATAATGTGAATATACCGAATGCCACTGACTGTACACTTAAAACTGGTTAAGATGGTAAATTTCATGTTATGTGTACTTGACACCAATAAAAAAATTCATTCACACACACACACATCCTTTTATTACCTGACAAAATTTTGACCAGTTAGAGAATCTGTCTTCTACCTCTATCTCTGTAGGTAACATTTGGATCTGCCCCCAAGTCACTTCCAGACTTGCTCCCCCCTGCCTTCTCCCGATGTTTTGAAATATTCCCTCTTTCCCTTTCTCATTTCAGTTTTCTTTTTTCTAACATTTGAGTACTTGCTGTTTGATAGTCACTGGAGATACAAATAGCTCATATCCTAAGAGGGATTTTACATGAAGTATTTTAAAGAATATACATATAAAGCATTTCGAGGAATTTCCAGAAAATATTAGCTATAAAAGAAAAGAAAAAGACTGTCTCATATTTGTACAAATGCATAAAATGATTGTGCTCCCATTTAAGCAGTCTACAAGTTTTTTTCTCTAACATGAATTTTGTGACTATTTTATTCAATTTCGTAAACATTTCCTGACTAAATCAACCTCTAGAATGTAGGTCTCTCAATGGCAGGCCCTCCTTGTTCTGTAGGCTAAGAAAACCCCACAAATGATTAAGATAAAAGGTATAGTACTGTAAGTGTCATAAGAGAAGATTTCAAAAAAAGAGAGTTTGTCAGACCAAGTAAGGAACTTTGGCAATTGGTCTTTAAAAGATAGATAAGATTGCATCGGGCAAAGATGTGGGGAAAAGAATGTAAAATGGATAGCAAGGCAGGAGAGCAACAGGGTGTTCTTGGAATAGTCAATCATCAATTTGTTTGCAGTTTGAAATACTCATGGGTTTCTAAGTAGATATAAAACTGGAGAGATATGTTGGGGCCAGTGGTTTAGAGCTTTTAGGGCCATATTAATGAGTTTGTATACATTTTATACAGAGTTTGAAGGGCTCCTAGGATGGATCTGTCCAGTGGACAACTGGATGCCGATGCAGAGAGCAGAGCTAGAGTTGTAACCTTGAAGATACCTCCATAGAGGTATGAACTGAAGCTTTCGAGTGACTGGAATTGTGGAGGCAGAGAGGATAGAACCTGCTGAGCATCTCTCCTTTAGTGGAAGAAGGTGATGTTGCTGAGAAAGAGCCTTCAGTGAGGTGGGAGAAGAGTGAGTAAGAATGGTAGAAAAAGGAGAGACTTTCCTAAAGAAACCTGATGAGGAGTGGTTGGAGTGTTAATTGCTGCAAAAGAGGTTTTAAGGAGGATTGGAAATGGGGGGAAACCCTTGGATTTGATCTTGACTCTTAGCAACAAGTAGAACTGCATGCAGAGATATGGCAAATAAAGTATTAAAACATTCTAAGGGTCCATTGCTCTCCTGTTCTATGCCCTTTATGATACCATGGTCACCTCATTGATTGAGGCATGAGAGACTGCTTTATTCAAGATACTGTTATAGGGGCAGCTTTTATTTTGAGAGAGAGAGAAATAGATCCATCAATAATATTTTCTGTGAAAAGAGGTTAGTAGGAGAGAAAAAAGGTCTTTGCAAAGAAGGCAAATACAGGACAGATTCTAGACTTCTATTTTTTTGTTGTAGGTCAGAGCCCAGACTTATAAATGATGAAGCAAAATGAAAGTAGCTATGTGAAGAGTCTTATTGGAAACTTGAATATCTGTTAGAAGGAGCAAAGACCGATATCAAGTTAAAAATGTCACTCATGTTTTATTCGAAAAGATGTAGATTTCATTTGCCTTTTGTTTGTTTTTCAACAGTACTGTATTAGAAATACTGAGTGGGCATTTGGAGAAGTTGCAGGTGATCATTGACATGAACCACTCTTCCCGTTAATGTGGGGCATCTGAACTTACTTTTGGGCAGGAGATGGACCTGTGCACATTACAGACATTTGTGGGCACTTTTATGTTTTTCCTTTATCTTAAAGTGAGAATCCAAGCTTGTTATATTCGACAGTTAAACCAAGTGTATCCTACCAAGCAGAGCACAATAACCTCTCAGTTAGAATGTTTGTACATTATAGTAGTAGTGTGTATCTTTTGGCAAATTTTTTTTTTTTAAATGAGGATTCATTTTAAAAAGCATTGATGTTTGGGCCGGCCCGGTGGCGCAGTGGTTAAGTGCGCACGTTGTGCTTCGGCGGCCCAAAGTTTGCCGGTTCAGATCCCGGGTGCGTACATGGCACCACTTGGCAAGCCATGCTGTGGTAGGCGTCCCACATACAAAGTAGAGGAAGATGGGCCCGGATGTTAGCTCAGGGCCGGTCTTCCTCAGCAAAAAGAGGAGGATTGGCAGCAGTTAGCTCAGGGCTAATCTTCCTCAAAAAAAAAAAAAGCATTGATGTTTGAATACCAGCTATACCTATTCATGTTTATAGTTTAATTTGAAGGTAAGATTATCATTAAAGGGAACCTCAGGAATTCCCTAGGAAGTACTGAAAATCATCCCAACAGTTTGTTGTTGTTGTCATTGTTTGAGGAATTTATGGACTACGCTGGTTACTTAGCAGTTAGGCAAAGGAAGAATGTGAACATGTCAACAAAGTCACCTTTCCTACATTTCTACCCCATACTGATGAGTAATCAGGTTCATCTTGGAAAGAAGGTTGTTAAATGCACTGGCCTCCAGCAGTTCAGGTGAAATTTGTTAAAAGTCAAATTCTTTCATTGGAATTTGCTTTATTTCTGTCTTCTCAAATTATATTTACGATAAAGCCTTTTATTACTCTTGGTACTTTGCACACCTTTGAGTAGGCCTCTTCCTCCTGTCCCCTTCCCTCTCTAATAAGCCCTGAAGATACTGAGACTGTGAGGTTCTGAAATCAGAAGATTTCTGCCTTTTGCGACTTAGTTGATGGGAATAAAAATGACTGATGGCTCTCTCTCCTGGACCCTTTTGTTCGATTCAGCTGTGATTGTGCAACCTATTAGCTGGAGTAACAGCCTATTTAAGAGCAGTGCTTACCAGTAATGGGGGCCAAATGATTTTGGAAAGTTCAGATGTGCTGGACTCCCTGCAGAAATGAATTCAGCACTGAACATATTGATGCAGAACCTGAACGAGGCTGCTCCAGTGGGACCTAGAGAATTGTGAGCTCTGCAAGAAATGAGTGGGTAGTAGAATTAAAGATCAGATAGATGTTCAGCTCATGGGCAGTCTCAACTCTGGAGTTCATCATAGCAATTTAATCAGGCTCAAAAGAGTGTTGTCCAAAAAAGAATCAGCCTTCTGTGTGACAGGAAATGGAGTTTGTTTAGAAGATTCTTTATTTCTTGTAATTCTGTGTGTTGAGGCGTCTCAGGTATACACTAAGATGAGACAACTGCTGCATTTGTTAGGTGATTTCACTTTGGTTTACCTTGGTTCAGAAAAGGACATCTGGAGAAGATTTATACACGTCATGGTTCTCTCCAGAAGGAGCATGCCACCTCAAAAGTTCCAGCTGTAACATTTTTCACGGATTAAGCAGGCCAGGGGCCACCTTTGGCTGGAGCTGTCTGTTGTCCCATCCTAGTGTGAAGCTATTTTTATGTAAAACGTTTGTGTATCTTCAGTGAGAGCTAAATGGCATAGCAGTAAAGAATGTGAGCTTTAGAGTGGGGCACACTTGGGTTTCAATCCACCTCTTCTACTTGCTGGCCGTGTGATCTTGAACACATTACTTCAAATGTCAGACCCGCAATTTCTTTACCTATGAAATGAGAATGATAATTCCCACTTTACAGGATTATGATGAGAATTAAACTAAACGAAGTAATATATATTAATTACTTATCACAGTGTCTGCATAGAGTCCGTGCTCAATCCATGGTAGTTACTTGAAGCTTTAGGACTCTTATCCTCTGTCCCTCCCTCATTTGCCCTCCTATGTACTCTCTTTGTGAGCAAGAGTATTCACTGTTTTAGGAATAAGTGAGGTAAAACCTTTTAGAGGATCTGTGATTCAGAAATGGAGGAAGAGAACAAACTCTAAATGTGTGAAGGCTTGGACAGCTGATGGGTTGTCAAAGGCCCAAACAAAAACATGTCCTCCCCCACCCCACACACCAACATCGTGGGGTACATTAGATTGACACATTATTAGCCAAGAAACATTTTGAGAGCCATGTTATGGGTTTGTACATAGGATGAGGAGAATCTACTAGTTTTTCTTCTATGTTGCTCACCAGCTCTGAAGTTTACACAATAATGTATAGGTATTTTTGTCTGACTGAGAAAATTTTAAAAGAATCTGTCCGAGTGTGTTGTGTCTCTGTCTCCATATTCATATCTGTATCCTTATCCTTATATCTGTTCATCTGTCTTCGTCTATGTGTATGTGTGTGTGAGAAAGACAGAGAAAGAGAATGAATGAATGAATGAATGAGAATGAGAACTGAGTGCCAAATTATCAGCTTTATTGATGTCTGGGTAAGCACCCAGTATTTCCTAAAATGCAGAGCACTCAGGTAAAAGCTGGATTGGAGAGGGTTGCCAAGAACCTCTTAAAGTGGAGCCTCCTAACCTTCTGACTGTAATTTATACTTTGGAACTGTGTATGGACGTGTCCAGGCCTGCAGTCCACT
Source organism: Equus quagga (assembly GCF_021613505.1). Classification (NCBI taxonomy): domain Eukaryota; kingdom Metazoa; phylum Chordata; class Mammalia; order Perissodactyla; family Equidae; genus Equus; species Equus quagga. Next base: position 26,587,245 of record NC_060273.1, on the reverse strand, counting down.
TACTAGCCAGCTGCATGCATCGGGAGCACAGACCAGCCTAATCTATGCTGGACCTGCAGTACAGAGACATGTATCTAGAGAAAGAATTACTTGCACTAGAGGGTTCACACCTACTCTGTAATGTGGCTGAGTGAAGATCCCCTTTTCTGATGGCTTTTTAGTGAAGATTAGAAGAATCAGTAAGTGCTGAAGAAAGTTTTCTTCTCTGGGGCTGAGGTGAGAGCATGAGGAGAGGCGCATAGAATTGACACTCCATAGACTAGACAGTGGCCAGCAATTGGAAAACCTGAAAGATACAAGTAGCAGGATAATTGTGAAGACTTGGCTTCAAACATTTGTTAACATAGACAGAAGAAAAATATTATGATCTATTTTGGGTATTCAAATCTACTGTGCATTTTCTGTTACAGTTACCAAATGTGGTTATTTTGCTTAAAAAAATTAATATTTGTTTAGTGCTTTGAACAATCAGAGGAATGTATCAGAACCATATAACGTATTAATAAACAAGTAATATTCATTAAGTGTTTAAAGGCTGCTGTTATATTTATTCTACAGCTGGTGCAGAGGAAAGATTAAAGGGCAAAGACTTTCCAAACCTAAGGCTTGTGTTTCATTGAGGAGGCCAGTGCTACTGTATATTCTGTTTATTGTTTTCTCACACCCAACACCCCAAAACCCCAAATAACAACAATAAAAAACAGAACAAACAACATAGGTACATCAAAGAGCACCACAGAAATTGTTGGGATTTCAGATATGTGGATAGAAAATTAAGCTTAAATGGTAATTTTGACTTCATGGAACAGTGCTCATTGATGACTCTATGTCTGTGCTTGCATTTGTGCGTGGGCAGGGGGGCGGTGAGAGAGAGAGAAAGAAAGACTTATTTGGCTTCTTATGGGGCTTGCCTTGTTTCAGAAAGTGGGCTGCAGGAGAAAAAGAAGATTGTAGAATCATAGAATTTTAGACCTGAGGAAAAAACTTAGGAATAACCTAGTTTCACAGAAAGGTGCCTGATTTCCTCAGACTTGAGACAGTGACTGTGTGTCTATAAATGTGTGAAGAGAGAACAGCAGTAAGTGTTATTCTGGGGATGCAAGAGCAAGGCTGCCACACTTGCCGTGTTTAGCTGATGGAAGTAATAAACCATTATGAGGAGGGATTTTGTGGAAGAGAAGGAAAGGAGGACCAAGAAGGATTAAACATGGAGAATTGCTTCCTCCTCAAGAAACGCCTCCAATCTGACATATATCAGCTTTCAGTGTCCCCAGAGATATTTTACAGGAATTGCTATCTCTTTAAACATTTATGCTATTAAAAAAATCTCACCAATTGTTGGCATCAACCTAACATAGCAGCTGCTGTATAGACAGAATATGAATTTTTTATGATATTGATGAGAAGTTTATGTCATTTATGTACTGTAGTAAGAGTAGAAGATGGATTTTGAATCCTGAAAAAGCTTCTGTTGGCACCATTCAGAATATTAACTGTGCTTTGAATCAAAATATTAAGATGGCTGTACTGTCAATGTGTGTGTCTCTGTGCAAACTTGCTTGTCTGTGGGTGGGATGGGAGAAATTACTCTACCTGGAAAAAATAATAATAATAGTTTCCTTTTGTTTCTGTTTTATTTTGTGAAAGGAAGAATTGATAGCATTTAATATTTGTTTTATCTGCCCTTCCCTTCAGCATCAAAAGGATTAACTGTTGTGGTGATAAAACCATATTTCATCTAATTGAAGGTGCCATCAGTTGCAGGATGCAACATTATTTTATGTACCACTAAGAATGTACACTAACAGTTAAACTGACATGCCATTGATTTTAAGATGCATTCTAATGTCAGAGATGTTGAAATGTGTAAAAGTAGGTATCTTGGAATTGATGAAATGGCATACGTAATTCTCTTGTGGTATATATATGTCTATGACCAGCCCTAGTGGTTAAGATTCGGTACTCTCACCTCTGCAGCCCTGGGTTTTTTTACCTGTTAAGGAACCACACCACCTGTCATTGGCTGTTATACTGTAGTGGGTACATGTTGCTGTGATGCCGAAAGCTATGCCATGAGTATTTCAAATACCAACAAGGTCACCCACTGGTGAAAAGATTTTAGCAGAGATTCTAGGCTAAGACTAGCAAGAAAGACCTGGCCACCCACTTCCAAAACAATTGGCCATGGAAACCCTCTGAATAGCAGTACAGCATTGTCTGACGCAGCACTGGAAGGTGAGAGGATGGAGCAAAGGGTCAGGTACAAGGAGGCAGATTTACATTAAAGTAAGAGCACTTCTTTTCAGAAAAATAAAATGAAAGAACAACAAAATCAAAGAATGGAAGATAGAGGTGAGTGGTCTTAATTAGGAGAGGCAAATGGCCATCTTAATTTTCTAAGAGAAAAGCAGATCCTTGCTAGTATATCAGAATCCAGTAGTTTATCTGATTGAATATTTATAGTTCTTCGAGTGTGTCTCTCAGGAGTGAATACTTCCAAAACCAGATGACTGTAGTTAATAATAATGTATTATATACTGGAAATTTACTAAGAGAGTAGATTTCAGGTGTTTCCACCCCCCGTCCCCTGCACACACCCACACACACACTCACACACACACACAAAATGGTAACTATATAAGGAGACAGAGATGTTAATTAGCTTGACTACAGTAATCATTTCACTATGTATATGTTTATCAAAACATCATGTTGTATACCTTAAATATGTACAGTTTTTATTAAAAAATAAACTTTCCTATATACTCACTAAAAAACAAATAACAATAACGCATGTCATATATTGCATATGCGTATTGCATGTCAATAATGCATGCTCAATAAATCATGGACATTTTTCCACATCAGTACATTTTTCCATAGTAATTTTTGGTCATTGTGTAGTATACCATCATATGGTAAAACATAATTTTTAATCATTTCCCTATTTATGGACATTTATATTGTTTCCAGTTTTTCACTTTAATAGCATGGCTGCCATGAATATCTTTGTACTTTCTTTCTGTCACATTTAGCCAGTGACCATTATAGGATCAATTCCTGGGAGCCGAATTGCTGGATCAAAGGCTATGCTTGTTTTAATGTCATTATGTGTGTTGAGAAGGGACCATTTCTTCACATATTTGCCAATAGAGGATAACAACAGTTCTGTGCTGTGCCCCCCATTGTTGCAAACCTGATTGGTTAAGAAAAATCCCCTGTTGTTTTTTAATAGCATTTAAAAAATTATGATTGAGGTTGAACACCGTTTCAAATGTTTTTGCCTTTTCCGAGTGGTTCTTGGTAATAGAAAGCATGGAAAGTCAGAAAAGCCGAAGGTCTTATGGAACTTCCACACTACTTCACAGAATCCTATGAGTTTTTGAGGAAACTTCCCCAAGTTCCTTAAAGTAGATTAAACTGATAAAAAAAAAAACAAAAAAAACTGTGATGTGGAGATTGGATGTGGCTAGCTCACTCTTGGTCTGCTATTCAGCCCGGGAAAGGAAAACTCCTTGCGTTAGAAATCCATGGAAGGGCTGGCCCAGTGGCACAGCGGTTAAGTTCACACGTTCTGCTTTTCGGCGGCCCAGGGTTCGCCGGTTCGGATCCCGGGTGCAGACATGGCAATGCTTGGCAAAAGTCATGCTGTGGTAGGCGTCCCATGTATAAAGTAGAGGAAGATGGGCATGGATGTTAGCTCAGGGCCAGTCTTCCTCAGCAAAAAGAGGAGGATTGGCAGCAGTTAGCTCAGGGCTAATCTTCCTCAAAAAAAATAAAAAAGAGATCCATGAAAGATTGAACAGGCCCAGACTAGTTTTGAAAACCTGGAGTACTATAAAGAGAATCTGTAGACTCCTGTCTGCTTTCTGCCATGCAAGGATTTGAAGGAGAGGGCAAAAGAGGGCTCCTTTCCTCTGAGTGGGCTACATTTCCTTAATATTGTTTCATTTTGGTTGAATTGAAATGTTGTCTTCATTGCTTGTCTTTATGAGTACAAATAACCAGATACTGTGATTTGACAGTAGATAATAAAATTGGATAGCATGACCTCTGCTGGTTTTTCTCAAGGGGGCAAATAGAGTGATTTCTCTGTGAACCTCTCTGCTGTTAGAGCTCTTAACATTTCAGTCAACATGGGAATTATATTTGGAATAAATTAGTAAATTCCCATTCAAATTGCCTATACTATGTAATCTTCAGGAGCCATAATGACTGTGTAGTTACATAGTACATCTCGCACTTAGTAATTACAAAGCATGTTGTGTCTGAGAACCTCTCAGTATCTGTCCTTCGAGCCCAAACCGTAGTGCTGCCTCTTCTGTCGGGCAGCGTGTAGTTTATAGTAGGCGGGGGAGCGTTGTACTGTGGAAACCCCTTTGTTTTTCGAGTCAGACCAGACATAAAGTGGACTCTTCACTCTGCCGTTTACTGCAGTACTCTCATCTTTGGAAATCAGGAGCAACTTAATTGTTGAGACAATTTATTTAATGAGGTAAATCATGCAAAAACTGTGAAGCAGTAAGCATCAATCTTGGCACATCTTTGTGTTGTGTTCCTCATCTATCTTTAAAATCTTCTTCAGCTGGCTCCTTGTAGTGACATCTTCTTTGGAATTCCTTAAGAGTCTTGATCTGGGTCACCCATTGAGATTTATTTGATATTAATATTGATAGTTATCTCTTGACATTTGTGTGCTTCTTTGTATCCATGGTAATCCTCCATTAGCACATATATTCATTTGTCAAATATTTATTGAGCCCCTTTTGTGTGTTAGACCCAGAGTAAGATGCTGGAATATGTTGGTGAACAAGAGAGGTGGTTACTACCCTTATAAAGCTTACATCCCAGCAGGGGAGACCTATATGAAACAAGCTTGAATTACTAAATGAAAATTATGATGCTTTGCTATGAATGATGCCAAAAAGGGGATATAAGCATGGACCAGCTCAGGGATAACATTTGAGCTGATATCTATTGGACAAGTAGGAGTTAGCCAGGAAAAGGTAGGGGTGATAAATCTTCAGGCAGAGGAAACAGCATGTTCAGAGACTCTGAAACAGCAAAGAATCTGTTTTAGTGGTGCAATGGAGGATGAGCAAGAAGTCCTGCCAGAATGGAGGGTAGGAAGCAGGCCTTCACAGAGGGCATTGGCAGAGTGAAAGGGATTAAGGCTTGAAACCTTGCACAAGGCCTTGTAGGCCAGGTTTAGGATTCTGGTCTGTGGTGCAAGAGCAAAAGGAAGATACTGAAGGATTGAAGACTTATCTATGGAAAGCTTATCAGTAAAACAGATAAATGGAAAATTTGATGTGGGTCTAGCTTAAGTGTGAGTTATGAGTCCAGGGTCCTGACTATGCACTACTGTACCCACTACCCTTGCCTATAAAGTCTTTAAAAAAAAAAACAAAACACTAGAATGATTTTTCAAGTATTCTTTCAACTCTAAAATAATATGATGATGGATAGAGTATGAGGAATTTTATTTTCCAGACAGCTTAAATTTAAAGATGTATTCCTCCACAACTAGAAGGACCCGCAACTAAGATATACAACTATGTACCAGGGGGTTTAAAAAAAATAAATAAAGATGTATTCCTGTGGAAAAATATTTTCAACCTAAACTAAAAGGGAATCTTAGTGAAGATTTTAGGATCTTATAAAATTCTAATACTGTATTTAAAGAGAAAATGACACTTGTCTTTAAAATATATTAAAATGTTTAAAATATACTATTGAACGTAAATGAAGAACGGCATGTCCAAAAGTAAATAATATTCCTTAGGACAGTAAAGATTATTTCCAAAATCTTTGTTAGTCCTGTAATTCTGTGAGCCTGAGGCCAAATTGGGTCATCTTCTGAGTGTTTGAATAAAGTCTAGAACCCTGGTCCCCTAACTTTAGGTCCATATGCATAATGTTTATGCACTTAAGTTCATTTATTTTGCCGTAAGAGACCACTTTCCACTTAGGCAGAATGCAAGTTTTCTTAGAATTTTAGTGGACAGTACCATAGGTGCAGCCTCAGTGTCTTATGGGAGAGGAGATCTAAAGTTGGACACAGGAGCTGCCTGATTGCTGAGTTCTCCGGCAGGGCTTTGGATCATGGGGTGTTCTCTTTAAGGCAATATAGTAGGAACTCCCCGCATCACTTTATTTCCTGATAAGAATCAAGATCTTTACATTAATCTCTAGAATAAAAACATAGGATAGTTAAGCTATTCCTTTTACCAGGAAGAAACTTCCCTTGATTTACTATTAATGTTGTCTACCTTGATTTCTCTTTTTGTCCCAGCTCTGCATATTGTTGCTTTTCTGTTTTTGCTCCTTATGAGATTTCCTGGATCTCTACCTCTTCTACTGTGGTGAGTTCCACAGATAAGTTCAGAACCTAGGGAAATGTTGGGAATAGGGAGTAGTCCCGTGATGCTTCCTGCTGCCCTTCCACCTCATTTGTCTGTTCTACCGCCCGTTGGAGTTACAGAGATGAATGACTTCTGGCCTTTGGCCACAGAAGCTCATAATCAGGATAAATTATTTTATTTTATTTTATTGCAGTGTACATCCATCTCTTTACATGATTTAGGAATTTTAGAAGTATAGTGTTTCCTATTAAAGGCTAACTAAGAAAAAGCCAGGTAAGTCAGATATTATTGAATTGATTAGCAAATTATTGGGACTGATGAAATTAAATAAGGATATAGCTCTTCCTACCAGTTTATGTTTTGATGACAACATTTTTCTTTTTATCTACCCAGATATTAGTGTTAAAATTCCTAAACTAAAATTAAAATAACATTCTCACCCACAAGAGCTAGGGAGAAGGACAATGACATCTATGTTCAATGTTATTTTCAATTGTGCATTTATTGTGTGTATTAAAAATCAAAAGCTAGTTTTTGTTTGGACAAGTGAATCAAATGCGTTTTCAAGATGGAGAAGGGTAGGGAACCCACAAGCAATGACTTTAATATGTCATCCCCGCCCCGCCCCCAAAAAAGAGAGTTTTTATCTGACCAAAAAATTTTATGTAATGAGAATTTTAAAACCCTACCTGTGGAAATCATAGTGATAATAGCCATATTTCATCCCTTAGATATTCCCAATGGTGTTTTCATCTTAGATGTTCCCAAAGGGTTTGATGTGGTTCTGGCTACAGCTGAAGGGGAGGAGTTCCTGCTTGTTAGCTGAAGAGTAAAACAAACCTCTAAAGATGAGATATAGGAGAAAAGAAACTGAACTAAAAGCTTCTTCAAGGTGGCAGAAGGGCACAATTTTTGCCATCTTTATTATAAGATCCTCAGCAAAAGTGTTCTCTTTGTTAACAGTTTAATACTTTGAATCCTCAGATTAGATTTCAAACTGCATTCATGCTGTCTGAGCATTTTTTTTTCTTCTTCCTGACTTTTGTCAAGTGCTTTGGTCTGCCTGTATTTCTTAGCTTTCAGACTTCTTTTCTCTGGATTGCTAACCTCTAACTGAAGATTTATTAGGTGCTCTTAAGTAAGAAGGAAGGAAGGCCAAAGGAGAAGGAAAATGGAGGAGAAGCAGGAAGAAACTGAAAGAAGGCAGCAGAGGGTGGAACGGGGGAGGATGGAGATAAAAGATGGATAAATGAAGACAGATGAAGAGCAGTGAAATAGGGAGGCCTGAAAGGCAGTAAAATACTGAAACTGAGCTAGTGAGAATACATGTGAAATAGTGGTCTGGTGGAAGTTCTCCAGCAAAAGTGGTGTAAATCAATGATGAGTAAATTAATAGGGCAATTGTGCAAATGGGACTCACTCATTTAAACTAAGCATAATACATCATGGATGATTTAGAGATAATGCAACCCGTAGGGCATACCTTTTAATCTATCCAGGACCCAGTAGAGAATGCTGTCACTTCAAGGATAAAAAGACAGGATCAGAACATTGGGTATGTCTCTTCATTTTAAAAGTGTTAATAAGATAGAGTCTGAGCAACATGAAAATTAACCAGACTCAGAAGCTTAGTTAGTGATATATGGATTCAAAAGGATTTTCATGTATTCCGAGTTTCTCTCCACAAACCCCAAATATTTCTTTAAGAAGTGTTTTAAAGTCCTCATTTGAATAGCTTAACATGTGTGATTGCCTTAAATTGAAGTGAAAGTAAAATGAGTCACTGCACATATGATCCAAGGAACGTCTGAGTGTTAGTGGGTGGAATCACATAAGGATCCATTGTTGTACTTGAGCGTATTCTGAGATCCGAGAAGAAACTTCTGTTCCCTGTGCTCCCACTTCTTTCATTTGTGCATGCATTTATTCGTGCACTCAGTGGATGTTTCTTGACAACCTACTTTGTAGGAGGTACTGAGGAATGTCATAGGGGCTGCTGCTGCTTCTACCTGAAACAGAAACATTAGAATTTCATTCTTTGAGCCCTGTTGACAATAATTGTATGGATACATATTAAGAAAGAGAAAGGAAAAAGAGAAAATTGGGAATGGGAGAAGTCTTAGTTCATAGAACTTTTAGGATTCCAAGTCTGCTGTTCTTTTTTGACTCAGAAAATGGAAGCTCAGAAAAGTCAAGTGTCTTGGCCAAAGTCCAGAGCTAGTTGGATTGAGGAACAGTTGATTGTGGACTTCTCTTCCAGGTCACGATTAGAATTTATTCCCAGGCGGCTGGCCTGGTGGCGCAGCAGTTAAGTGTGCATGTTCCACTTCAGCAGCCCAGGGTTCACTGGTTCAAATCCCGGGTGTGGACACGGCACCACCTGGCAAGCCATGCTGTGGTAGTCCTCCCACATATAAAGTAGAGGAAGATGGGCATGGATGTTAGCTCAGGGCCAGTCTTCCTCAGCAAAGAGAGAAAGATTGGCAGCAGATGTTAGCTGAGGGCTAATCTTCCTCCAAAAAAAAAAAAGAAAAAAAGAAAAGAAAAAAATGAGAATTTATTCCCAGTCTTTGTCTTCATGAAGGAGATTAAATACAATTTTTAGCATGTAGGGTTAGACTAGTGACAACTAGATGTTAGTAAGTATGTAAACACTTCCATTATAGGAAAAGCAAATGAATAAATACCCTCCCTTGTCCTGTAAATACTGGACCTGAAAGTGGGAAAACAGATTTAATTTAATAAAAGGGGCTGAGTTTTTGTATGTGATATCATACTATGCCCATAAATTTTTGACAGTGATAAGGAAAATAACATTATTCCACATCTTGTACCATACAACAAAGGAGCCAAACCAAGCCAAGATTCCAGGGAGTTGTGGAAACCAGCAATTTGTGACAAACCTTACATATGGAGAATTATGATGTAGAACGTTCAAAGCAGTTGATCACAAGAGGCTTCTCAAAGTGTGTCTTAGAGGCGAACACGCACTAATTTTAAAATTCTCCGTTATAAGTGATCGTAAATTTATGTTTTTCTGTGTAAAGGAGAAAATAATTTCCCAAGTCCATAAAACAAATTACTGATGATGTTCACTAAAACCATTTTTGCACAGATAATCTTGTCTCAGAGGGCACTGGACATGCTTTTGAATCAGTTGGGATTTTGATGTTTCCATTCCAGAGATCAGGGAAGACACACATTGGAGAGGAAGTGTGTCTTAAATCTAGAAATGATTCAAAGAGGGATGGCAACAAAACTTACTTTGTGTCAGCAATAAGAAGAGTTTCTTTTCTGTTCTCAAATTGCTCAGAGGATTCTAATTCTTTTCTTTTCAGTTTGGTTTGTTCACTCACATTTGACTTCTGGTACTTTGTATGATATAGATTCTACTGCCCACTGTCAGTACAGCTCCAGTGAGAAATTAAATACTTCCCTCCTTCTCATTTGCAGTATGATTTAGTTTAACCTTCCTTTGTCTCTCTTTTCTCTATTCTGCACATCTCAATTCAGATATCAGATCCTTTGACAATTGTTAACCTACCCATCTGGGATTGTTTGACATTAAGCTATAACTGTAGCATTTCTTCTAATAAATTAAATTTTTAAAAGAATGCTGCCTGCCAAGAAGTGAAGACATTACATAGTGTGTATATTTTCAATGTATTGCTATAAAAATCTCCTTAACCAAACATAGGCAGTTAAAATAAATTTGAAGTAACTCTGTCACCTCTAGGTTTTAAAATCATTTAGCTGAAGATAGGTGGTCTAATTTTGCTGTTTCCATTTTCCTTATTCGCACGGTATTGTACTTGCTCTATGAAATCATATATATATATACGTCTTATATCTGTAGCTGATATATTTATATGCCTAAATATATATTTCTCCAATGGAATATTATACAAAATTGAGTTTTCTTCTACAATAGGAAATTAGTTTCAGAGCAGTTGAACATTCCGTCATCTTGGTCAGGCGGCACTCTTATTTGCCATAGAGAACAAAAATGTACTTGGCATGACTTTTTCTAATTTTTATGTTTGAACTGAACAGAGGAATATTATGTGAACAAACTGAATGATTTTATGAAGAAGTAAGTGTACTTTTATTTACTATTATCATTGTTTTTACCCCATAAGTTTCAAGAAGGCTTCAGAAGCAATTGTAAAAGTTTAATGAAATTGGAATAGAAGTGAGTACTAGATGGGTGAGTGAGAAAACAACTTTGCAAATTAGGCATGTTCATGTAGTTGCTAAGATTATTTATAAAATTGATACTGAAGTTCCTGGCAGCCAAGACAATGAAAGAATGTGATAATTTCTGTTTTCAGAAAAGATGACTAGCTCCTTATTTTGGTGTTGGGAGTAGGGTAGGGGGAAGCGATATATTTTTGCTTAGTTCTAAACTCTTAAAAAAATGTATCACGTGGGTTTTAAGCGGTCATTGGAGGATATAATTGACAGTGTCCTCAGTTACAGATTCCTGGACAATTCAGACATAGAATTCATGTTACTTGTTTACCTTCTGACCTTTGCTGAAAGATTAAAGCTTAAGAAGCAAAGGCATTCCTCAGGAGATATGGTTCTTTCTAAGCAGGAACCTTCTGATGATGTTCATATTCCATCCCAGTGATCAAGAATAGATTATTAAACTTGAAAAATAAGATGAACTGTAAGAGAGATTCTTTTATAAATATTAAGGAGCCCGGTGAACTTTCTGGTCCAGATGGAAAGCCATCCTACTCTCCAAGGCCAAGTAGTATAAACAGAACGGCCATTCGCACTTTGAAGGTGCAGCTTCAGGGTGTTGCCATTACTTGTGGTGTCACAATGTGGTCAGGACTTAGCACTGATTTTTTTTTAAACCAATTTATATTATCCATATTTTTGTTCATTTCTCCTGACTCATAGAATTGATTTTGTAGACCAGTAGGTAGTCTTTGGATACCTCAGAACTTAATCCTTACTACTTTAACAGTTACTTATTAACTCTTCCGCTTACACTAGCCGTTGTGCTGGATGTGGAGAGTGTAGTAGTGGAGTCTCTGGTCAAATGCTTGGGTTCGTAAGTCTCTTTTTCATGGTCTGAGACGTATAATGGTCATATTACCTGCGCAGACTTTAGCTACTGTAAGTCTTCATCACCGGCTATACTTTCCCATCTAAAATGCTTATGTGAAAGTGTGGTCATGGCCACTCAATATCGCTCACCAGTGGGATTTTAAATCTTAGAGTGGCTTATGATTATATAAAAGCATGTGTATGTTTCAGAAGTCAGCAGTAATTAAAATGTTTCAGGAAGCACACCATCAGCCCCAATATCCTAAACATGTCACCAACTCAGTGGGTGAGATTTTTTTCTTTCTTTTCAAGTTATACGTTTCCTAAAGAGGAATAGAATGCCAGTGTGAACTTCCCAATGAAGGATTAAATGCCTGATTGGGGATGGAGATTAGAGTGGACTTTGTGAGAGAGCAGTAGCCAATGAGACATTAAAGAAATACATAGGTATCCTCTTCCAATTACTTTCATTTTTCTTATAGTCATGGTTGTGAGATGGTTACCTTCTAGTTAGAGAAGGGATTTAAAAATGCTCTGTGAGTAGATGGTCTTTAAATTGGTTACTTAATGCTCTGATGCAGCCTAATCAAAATGGTGCTTCTTTGAGTGAGCCAGCCACACAGACACTTGTCAACTCCTAGTGCAGTTTTCTATTAACAGTATAAGTACGTCATTGTTGTAAAGCACTTTATGGGTAACAAAGCACTGTCACAGATGTGTTGTCTTCATTTTTCAGATGCCATTATACATATTATTCTCTCTACTTTGTCTGCTTAGCAAGGCATACACCAACTCTGCAAATTCCTCTTGGGAGTCCTCTGAGCAGGTAGATGGTCTCGTCCCTGTTCTTCCTCAACCCTCTGCTTACCTCATTACAGCACTGATCTCCTTCAGTTAGTCACTATCTGTCCACATGGTTGTCTCCCCCTGTAGGCTGTGAGCCTCTCAAAAGTAAGGAAGCTGTGTGCTCTTTATTTCCCAGTGCCTCTGTAACAAGTGAACATGAGGGATGTTCTGTACATAATGGTGGGATGAATGCTGTGTGGTATGGAGGTTAAGAGAGCTTAAGCCACTTCCTAAGTTAGGATGTTTAGTAAGTAGTAGCTAAGACTAAAACTGAGGTCTCCTAACTTCCATTTTTATCAGTTTATTTGGTTTATCAGTTAGTTGGGAAAAGCTTGATCATCTGAAGTCAAGCTGTCTACCATCTTATTCATATTATTCTACCTACCAGAGATGTTTTGTAGTAAATATGATAGATATAGGAAGGTCCTTTGTCAGAATGAAGACATTTCAGTTTATCAGGCCTGAACTCTTTTGCCACATGAAATTACAAATTGGTATCAAAGGGGTATGGCCAAATGTGTGAATGTTAGAGCCATTTCTTGTGCCTTGAGTATCTTTTCTCCTCACTCTTCCTTGGCACATTCCCTGTCATCCTTTGAAAGTGTGTGCTGATATCCCCATCTCTGGGTCACCATTCCTTCCACATTTTTCTTGCCAGCAGAGTATGTGGATAGTGCCCTGCTCCTCCCTGCCCTCAGCGCACTGTCCTGTTGAAAATTTGGTACCTTAATTATACTAAGGTTTAGAAACACTGCTGCTTGTGTAATGTTTTCTCTCTCTCTGGAGTATTTGCATTTGAGTCACCACTGGATTGAAGCTCTGTATGGTGGAGTGTTAGATGGTAGATGAAGACTGTAAAAGAAGATATCTGAGGGTTAGAATGCGTTCCTGGCACCCCCAAAACTACCCTTCTGGGGACCATTTCAGCTGGTGATTAACAAACCTTAGTTATTTTCTAGGTAGTTTCCACACGCCGTAGTAGGGGATATATATGAGGAACAATGCAGTGTTTATGTGAGAATAATGTAGAGTGTTTGAATCTAGGCTGCAGACCCTACCTGAAAATGGGTTTTACAGTTTTATGTAATTGCCTTTTCTTTGTGTTTGCATAGAAGGCATTACGTAGCTGGAAGATGATGGCAATTATAATTTATTATGCTGTAATTGTTACCTAAATGTTTTTGAATAAGCAAAAATCACATCTGTTTAGGAATAAGTTGCACAGCAAGAGAATTCCCTTTGAAATGAATGCCGTGTTCTCATATTCTGTAACTGTACACATAAAACAACATATTTATTTCCCCACTGAGTCCATTACATTCCCAAGTCAAACTGCATCCTCTCTTCCCTTCCCATATTAAACCCTTTGATTTAATGGAGGTTTTAACTACTGGTTCTTTAGGGAATTTTCAGTAGGCTTTACACAGATTAGGTTATTGGAAAGTGTAGTTATTTGCTTGTAAAGTGGCAGTTCTGTGTCAAAATTGATTTTCTCTGGAGCTGCAAGAGTAAAAAAGATAAGCTTCTGCTTTGCATCCAAAATGCCCTGATGTTCCTACTATGATAGTTTTCCCTTTGCATCTTGCTCAGCACCATTTGGTTACAGGCTGGTTTGGACAGGCGGATATGAGCACATGTAACCCAGAGGACTTGGATATCCAGTAGTGATAATAGATGAGGTCTCTCTTCCATTCTGGTTGCCACTGGTCTGTGACAGCCAGTGTTTTGGGCATGGTGAGCATACTGTTTCTTCCCTTCTCCATTAAATAGGAAATGCATAAGCCTGGAATGGTTTTGTTTGTTCCACAGAAATGTAGCAGTTGAAATAATTACCTTGCCATGCCCAGGCTAACAGGATTTATCTTCCATTATAGATCTTGAAGACATATGCAAGAACAGTTTACTCCTCTAAATTTACTAGGCTACTCACTTAGAAATGATTTCACTGTGTAAAAGAGAGCAGTCATAGCCGGTGGCATAACCTAGAAAAGCTTTGATAGCCAGAAAGATGAAGGGCAAAGTATATTCTCTCTTTTTTTGCTCCCTGCTCATAAAATAGAATTGAAGTTTACGTAAATAGCAGGCAGCCTTGTTTTATTTTTTACGTCCTGGTTGCAAGTTAGGGGTCCTTTGTCATGGGCCTTAATCACTGATCTTACATGCTTCCATATAGCATGTATTCATCTATCTAGTGACCTCCAGGAGATGAAGTATCTTACTCTGGTCAGAGTCAGCCTCGGTGACCAAGATGGCCTGTATCAATCTATTTCACCTCACACCTGGTGGAGGCCATATCTCTGAGTGTCATTTGGGGGATATTGTCCTATGTTGTTCTAGAATGCTGATTATTCCTACTCCTTACTTTTTTTTGAGGAAGCTTGGCCCTGAGCTAACATCTATTACCAATCTTCTTTTTGCTTGAGGAAGATGGTCCCTGAGCTAACATCCATGCCAGTCTTCCTCCCCTTTGTATACGGGATGCCGCCACAGCATGGCTTGATGAGTGGTGTGTAGGTCCGTGCCTGGAATCTGAACCTCTGAGCCCTGGGCCGCTGAAGCGAAGCTTCAAACACAAACTTGACCACTACGCCACCAGGCCAGCCCCAACTCCTCACTTTTTTTTCAACCTCAGTTCTATCTGAGGCCAGACGCCCTTTATAGATTATGCTTTTTTGTTGTGTTTTGGGCTTGGAGCTCCAATTTGCAACCTGAATACTGTTCCATGCTGCAGATTTCCTTCAGTTTAGTCTTGGCCTTTGTCTTCAACTCAATTCTTCCCACTTCAGGGTCTGACTTTCACTACCCACTCATAGGCAGTGACTCCAGTTCATCTTTGTGAAATGTGAGCTTTCCTTAAAGTAGTCGTCTCAGGTGTTGACAGATCTGTGAAGGTGCATGACTAAGCTTGGAAGGATGAAGAAGAAAACAAACTGGGCTTCTCTATTTGTTTCAAGCTTCATTTCTTGGCCTGACGGTTCACAATATAGATTTGAACAGTTGAATCAAGAAGCCTATAATTTTAGTTCATCTTTGTTCGTTATAGTTCATACCCTCCATCCTTATATCCATCAGTCCACACGATAGTTAACATACATTATTGATAACTTCAGTGTTCTAAACACTAGGAATAGAAAAAAAAATGAGACATGCATCTTTCCTTTGCACACAACAAAACTAAAGCCCCAAGGCATGAAGCTATTTGCTGAGCCATGCAGCTAGTCTGTGGCAGAGTGGAGACTAGAACCCATTTCTAGAGGAGTCTTCTCCCACACCGTTTAAGGTCAGCTCTCTTTAGGCCTTTAGGCCTCTTGTCTTCAAAGTTCTTCTAATACTAGATTTAGACTCATCAAATATTTGTGTTTTGGAAGTGTCATGTGGTTGAAGAATTGGAGAAAGCTGATGGAAACAAAGTCACTTTTAAGTTTACTTCAGCAGATAACTGATATTTTTGCTTTGCCAAATATTCAGAATCACATATTTATTGTAGTAAAAGTGAAAAGTATCTATTTTTTAAATTTTGAAAAAAACACAAAGTACAATGAAAATTAAAGTAACAACCATTCTACTACTCTTTTTATATGTTTCCCTTGAGTAGATATAATGAATAATAGCATTGTCAGCAGATTCTATATATAGTTTTGTGCCCTGCCTCCTTTGCTTACATTATATAATCAGCATCTTCCCACATAATGAGATATTTTTCCAAAACATGATAATTAATTACTAAATGTTATTTCAAAGTATAAACTTTTATATAACTATCGTTGTGCATGTATTTAACTTTTTATTCTACATTTAGGTTTTCTCTAATTTTTCACTCTTAGCACCTTATCAACCATACTGGCATAAACCTCCTTGTCATAAATCATTGTATATCTCTGTTGTTATTTTCTTAGGATAAATTCCTGTGAGTGCTATTGCTGTGTCAAAGGAAATGAGCATATTAAGGCTAGTGATTTATATTGCCTTAGATCTGCTTTTAACCCTTCTTTATATCACCCAGAAGCCAAACATGGAATCCTTGACCAAATCACCAGAGTATTTAGAATTTTAAGTTTAGCAAAGAATACTCTTTGGCCAAATATAGCCACAGAACTAATTTCCAGCAAAGAAGTCCCCTGCACAGCTAAACTTCCCATTGAGGGAGGTTTCAGAATCTACGTCTTGAAGGAGTTGGACCTGAAAAAGTTGTGAAGAGGAGCATCAATTTTCCTAGCAGAAGAAACAGGATGTTCAGAGGAAGACTTTATTAAAACTATATAGAATCTTAGAGCTCATCTATTCCAGTATTTGTCTAAGATTTTTAACTGATGAAATATTTTTGTCAACCCATATCTTATTAAGCGCATTAGTACTGCAGACTGATCAAAGTGCAGTTAAATCAGAGGGACATGGGGAAGCTCAGAATTGGTGGGACAATCTCCTTTGCTCAGCTTCTTTTGAACTTCCTGTGTGGGTCCTGAGATACTCCTGTGAAACCCAAGCCCTCTTTAAAAAACAAATTTAAAACCCGTTATTCCAATTTAAAGTTGAGGACTCTGAGACACAGAGACAGAATGTGACTTCCCCCGAGGTCAGAACTGGTTCCAAGAGCACAGTCCTGTGTTTTTACCCTACCCCAAAGCAACTATTCCAGTGCCTTTACCAACAGACACTCCCATGCAGGTTGAAAGAGCTTATTTTTACTCTAAGTTGTGTATTGTTGCAAGGTCCCAAGAGATTAATGTACGTGTTAACTTCTATAAGATGTTTCCCCAGTCCATATTAACTGTGTCTGACTGAGACTCGAAGGATTTATTAAATTATATCTGGGTTCCTATTAAGTCACTCTGCTGGCAGTAATACCTGAGCTCACCTTCTCCTTAACCCGAATTAACACATGCTCTTAGCGGTCTCAAATCTCAGGCAAGTTCCTGAGATGAACAAGTGACTAGGAAGATGAGAGAAGAAAATTAAAATAAATGACAGGGTGACCTCCTCACACCACTCATGGTTTCTCAATTAACCAAAGCAGGCTAGCTCCACATTGCTCTTCTTTTAGTAATGGGTTTCACCCTCCTCTTTAGTGCAGCCCACATGGGTTCACACAGAGATACACACTGCTAATCAGAATTGGCAGCAAATAGAATTAAACCATTAAGGCAATTAAGCAATTCTTAGATAACATTTGATCAGTTCAATGAAAATGCAAATTCATCCTTCTTTTAGAGAAATAAGTTGATGAAAAGTCTTCGTGTTTCGTAATCTTCATTAGCTTTTTTCCAAATGAAGATTGCCGTGTTTTAGGCTTAGAGCTGCACAGATGGAATAGAATTTCATTTTTTTGCTCAACTCACTCCGTTCATCCTTTTATAACACACTATGTCTTTCTGCCTCCAGACTCTTCTGGCACATTTAGGTAATCTTACCTACAGCCTCTTCTTTTTGCCTCAAGGCAAACTCTGTTAATTTTCTCTGACACATGATAACTAACGCATTAAACACTTTCTCAGCCCTGGAGTTCAGACTGCATTTTTACAGCATTCTGAAATGGTTATGGCTGGATATTCGTTTGTTGTAGATGCATTCTTTGGCTGCTTTTCCTTCCTCTCTATTCCCCACATTTAGGGTCTCTACTCTCTCACAAGCTTATGGGGAAGACAATGCTGCTCCCAAAAATAAGAACTTGAAAGTGGGTGTGCAGTCTTTGCATTTTCACTTCTGGGTTTGTGTCAGACATCATTGATTGTGCTCCCTGCACTCTGCTCTTGCACTCTAAAGCCCCAACCAGAAAATGATAGCCAGTTGCAGCCTCTGCTTCCTTCACCCCTCCACACTGCCTTGTCTGCACTAGCTCAGGATTTCCAAACCTGGTGGGTCATCACATAGGGAGTTCTGAAAACATTTATATCCCAAAGTTTCAGTCTAGGCCTAATAAATCTGTATCCCCAAAGTTTGGCTTAAGGATTTTTTTGGTATTTTTTTTTTTCTGAGGAAGATTCACCCTGAGCTAACATCTGTTGCCAATCTTCCTCTTTTTGCTTGAGAAGATTTGCCCTGAGCTAACATCTATGCCAGTCTTCCTCTATTTTGTATGTGAGTCGCTGCCACAGCATGGCTGACAAGTGGTGTAGGTCCATGCTTGGGATCCAAACCTGCAAACTGGGGCCACTAAAGCAGAGCACACAAACTTAACCACTACGGCACAGGGCCGGCCTGGGGTTTTTTGTTTTTCAATCTCTCTATTTGATTGTAGTGATCAGCCAGTCTTTATATGACTTAAGTGTAGGTACTATATTGATTTCTTTTTCTATAATAGAGACATAACACATAGTCTGACATATGATCTGTCAATGATACAGAAATCTCTTGGGTCCAAAAAGGGTTGTGATTACCTTGCTTATAAAGAAAAATAAGCAGCATATATGCAGGTAGTTTTATACACACACAGATATAGTACGCCGTATTGTGCATGTGTATATATGTGTATATGCTTTGGGTGTTTAAATGTCATTAGAGGCAAGTAAAACATAAGAAGCAGCTGTCAAATAACATTGTGGCCCAGGACATTATGTTTAGTGTATCTCTTTCCTTTCCATGTAAGTATTGCAGCAGACTCTCGTCCAGCAGGACACATAACCTTCGTGTGCCTGCCTGCAGACTTTTGAGAGTGTTAATGTAAACATTACTGGAAAAAATGTGAATGCTTCTCAGAGAGGTCACCAGTGCTTCTTCAGCACAAAGCAGCCTAGAATTTTACTAATTCATTCACCAGTACACGTTAGTAGGAGAACGCATCTTTTTGAGCATTTTTTGGTACTAATCAGCTATATTAAAGCCATCAAGCCGGTAGTGCCAGCAATGTCACAGGAAAAAAATGATGTTTTGGGAAGCAGTTGAGCTCAGCATTCCAGGAAATATTTCTCACCTATTTGTTACTGTACACAGAGGCTACCTTTTCTCAGTTTAGGAAGTCTTCTAAAGGGTGGACTTTTGGGAAGTAGACACATAATGTCCTCAACAATACTGTAAAGCCTCATTAATTTGCTAAACAAGTGAGATTGTAAAAGATGTTGCAAAGATTGTAAGGGGAGGTTTAATCATCTTATGTTTAACTGTCTCTAAAAGCACCAACTTCAAGTTTTAAGATTCTGATGGTAGTCTTCTTCCTTCATTAAACTTGCCCTTTAAGATCTTTTAGCTGTTAGAATTACATTTTGGACTTTAGGGTAATTTTCTATTCCTTAAAAAAAAAAACTATTTGTATGAGCATTTGTGCCTGAATTCAAACTGAGGATTCCCATAAGTTGGTCTAAATTTTGTTTTATTTGTGTGCCTAGTTGTATTCATGCCATATATTTGGGAGTGTGAAGAAGAGGGGAAACGTGATCAAGTGTATTACATTTCTGTTCACAGTAGTTTCCCAATGGATGTTTGCTTAAATGAGGGAATCCTGTATATTAAAGGCTATCTTTGGTCATTAGTACATAAAAGTGTTTTTTTTCCATTTTGTAAGTATAAAGTTTCAGACTCAGTACCTCTTTCATTTAATTTTTATACTTGGAGGCATAAGGTATTTCAGTATGGGTTGGTCTTTCTTATTGAGTTTCCATGGTTCAGGATTTTTTATCTTAAAATAAAATAGAAAAAGTATTTCTTAAAATAGTAGTCCTTTTTGAATCCATAAAGTTGGGGCTTTGAGAACATGAGGTGTTTGAGAGGTTCTAAAGAGAAGATTTTGTGTTGTTGTCTCCCACTGCCTCCAACCTACCTCCCTCAACACCCTGCTATAATCTTGTCATTAATAACCTTTGAATCAGTCAATGAAGGTAATATTAAGGCTTAAATTTTTTTAATTTCATAATGGATGATGATATTTGGATACAAACATACATTTTTTAAAACCCAGAGAAATTGACAGACACTTCTAATATTTATTTATAGAACTCCAGCATTTGTACAATGCCCTGAAAACCAAAGGCATCGATTAAATTTGTAGAACCCACAATAAGTTGCAGTTATACTAAATTGGATTGAATACTGTAACTTGTTTTAGTCATTGAAAAACACCATTATCTTGAAATAGACCTACTACTGCCTATCTTCTTGAGTTAATTTAATGCATCCTGTTCCTGTCCCATCTATCCCCTAAAACTACTTTTGAATTCTTCCTGTCCGCTCACTTGTATCTTCCTGGCCATCCATCCACCACTGTCTAATGTGTTTTCAGTAATAAAACTGCCAGATTGTATAGAGTGTCTCTTACTTTAAAGATGGCTAAACTAGGGGTTTTGGTTAAGAACACCGAAGTCTTACCAATTAGGTGATATTGGGCAGTCTATCTGGGCTCATCTGTTTCTCTCTGCTGCCTGACTTTCACTCCTTGCTCCTCTAAACTCCTCTCCTGAGGTGCCAAGAGCATGTGTGTGGCTACACAGACATGCATGGGGACTCTTTTCTAAAGAAGATGTTTCCTCTGGCCATCATTTCCATCCTGTCCTAGTACATCCTTTCTCTTTGAAAACCAGCGTTTAGCCCAGGCCTGGATGAAGTATTTTCTTTGAGCTGTGCAGAGGAGTTTATCAGTGAGGCTGCTCTCAGTTAGGGATGGACTCTTTGGAGACAAAATGCTTCTTCCCAGAGTCTCAGTCAGGTTCAAGCAAACCTACATAACACTCTATGTGGGAAATGACCCTGCAGCACTTATGTGTGTACTCACACTGCCAGTGTGCTTGGCTGTGCAGGACTAGGCAGGATGAAAGCCATCCACTTGCCACCTCTCCGCCTCCACTTTGAATTAGTAGAGAGTGACAAATAGTTACTGCTTTCCACTCCATTTTACCAGGCCCAGTGTCTTTCCTGTCCTCATGATGTTTCTGACCTTTCGGTTGATGCCTTTTGCCGTCCTCCTCTTACCAGGGGCCCCAGGAATCTGTAACGGACTCACATCAATCACCTGTTGAAGGACAGAAACAGTTCCTAGAAGGCAGATTGGTGATCCCCACTTGGTAAGAGAAGGGAGCTGAGGTTGATCTAGTAACTGGAAGACGTTGCGCTTGCACATGCAGACACATACAAACATGCACAAACACAAACCATCCCACTGAATCTCCCAGAGCAACACGTGCTGGCTGTTTGGGCTTTAGTGGTTTTCCTTTGGCCACACACTGCTCTTGTTTGGTTTGTTGGCACAGTAACTCAGAGAGGAAAGACAGAGACACTAACCATTCTAATCCCCTGTGGCTTATGGGAGTTTTAGATAGAAGACACTCCAGAGAATACTGTATAATTAAGAGATTTATAAAGATCACCTTATGGCCCCCATTTCCTCTCTAAGAAACGAGCCTCTCAGTCTGCATTGCACATGTGTCCTTATTACCAGAAGGGCTTTGTTGGTGTCCTGCACCCTACTCCTCCTTTCTTCACCCTTCCCAGAGCAAGAAGTACAAAATGTCTATTTTTTCCTCTTTATCTCTTCTTTTAGACATATTCGCTGCCATTTCCTTTTTCTCTGATGGCTGTGGGGTGACATAGAAAGGCATCAATGGCTTCTTTCTGCCCTAACCACATTCTTTGACTATGCCATGTTTTGTATCTCTGACTGCTCTAGAGAAGATTGCTCAGCCAGCATGCTCTCCCGCCCCACCGTGTCACTCTCCTTAGATCTCAGGGCATGGCATTTTGGTTCCTCCGTGCAGTTCTGTGTCCATTACCAACACTACAGACATCTGCTGCTACTTTCCTTCCTAAGGCAAAGGGAATCCCTGCAAGTCATACTGTGAGCAGAAGCAGGGGGTCCTCTTCTCACTCGGCGTTATCCCAGTTTGTCTCATTCCTTAGACTATTATCATAAACCCCTGGAACTTCATAGCAGGATGGAAATTTAAAGTGCCTGTAG
This sequence comes from Equus quagga, assembly GCF_021613505.1. Lineage (NCBI taxonomy): Eukaryota > Metazoa > Chordata > Mammalia > Perissodactyla > Equidae > Equus > Equus quagga. The sequence goes on along the minus strand of NC_060273.1, from coordinate 26,565,096 downwards.
TCTAAATTTACAATTTATAAGTGAGGAAACTGAGGCCAGGGGAGCAGTGGCTGATGGTATTTACTCGATCACTAGTTCAGATTTAGCAGGCTTTGAACTATACTTCTGCATTTTACTCAATGGATATGTCTCTTAATGTGATTCAAAGTGCCCCACAGTGGACAGAGTTGCCCTGAATCAGAACTGCTGATTTCTTTGTTGGAATGAAGGCAGTGCTGGCACTCTGTAGGGATTACCCACGAACTTTTATTTGGTGCAGTGTCTGAAGTTGGGAAAGTCTGAAGATGATGCTCAGTACTGGGTTGAATGTCTTTTGAACATCCCCTGCAGACATCTTGCAGAGAAACACAGAGGAGGAAAAGCTTCTGTTGTGAGAGCAAGGCTGGTTCCCTTTTAGAAAGGTAATAACCAAAGGTTCTCTTTTAAGAGAATTTTTTGGTTTGCTGATTATAGCAGCAATGTAGTTGCATTCTAGAGATTTCAGAAAATGCAGAAAACTTCAAAGAAAAATAGTAAAATTGTGGTTATAATGAAATTGAGAGGTGACCACTCAATATTTTTTGGTGTAAGTATTCCATTCTTCCTTCTTTCTATGTCTCACATAAACTTGCTTCCAAGTCATTAAATATTTCTTCATAGTCTAATTTTTAATGATTGCACAATATCCTATTATATTGGTAATGCCAATTATTTGTCTAATCTATTTTTGGATATTTTGGGTTTTTCCAATTCATCATCGTAATGAATAATATTGCATCTCAATGATTATTTCTTTGGAATACATTCTCCTTGTGAAATTATTCAGTAAAAGGATATGAAGCCCTTTTCAGAATGTGCTGTAGATTGTCACATTTCACTTCAGAAATAGTGTCCCAGTTTATGTTGCCACCAGTGATAAATGAAGGTGCCTACTGAAAAGTCACACCTACGTGGTTTCCCTGTTTTTTTAAAAGACATTTTACCATATAAAAATCAGTCTTTATGTATGATTTATAATAATGTAGGTTCACATCTTTGAGTTCATAAAAATATTGAATTTGGATTCTTTCCAATTTCCCTTTTAGCGGAAATGCTGAAGTTCAGTAAGAAATTCTACTTGGAATTTTATTGAGTAATGACAGTTTGATTTCTTAAATTCATGACAAGTAACACATAAACATTAATTAATTAATTAAAATATTTGTTAGAACTTTGAATAATGCAGGAATTTAGTTAGGCAGTAGAATTTAAAAATCAAGCAAGACAGACTTATGCTGATCTCCTTGGAGATGACCATATGCAAGAAAGACAGACTTTAAACAACATATATTAACATAGAGCAAGTTTCTAATTTCCATATTTTCAAGCTGCTATTCAATTATAAGAACATAAAAGCCTTAGAAAATATGTATAAATTCTCAAATTTGAGGGCATTTATTTATTTATTTATTTAAGATTGGCACCTGAGCTAACAACTGTTGCCAATTTTTTTTTCCTGCTTTTTTCCCCAAATCCCCCCAGCACATAATTGTATATTTTAGCTGTGGGTCCTTCTAGTTGTGGCATATGGGATGCCGCCTCAGCGTGGCCTGATGAGTGATGCCACGTCCGCGCCCAGGATCTGAACCAGAGAAACCCTGGGCCGCTGAAGTGGAGCACGTGAACTTAACTACTCAGCCACGGGGCCGGCCCCTAGGGTATTTCTAATAAAAGATTCACCTGTGAAGTGTAGAACCATTAAGGAAAATAGCACTGACCAAGTAAAGAAGGAGTCAGGGAAGAGAAGAAGATAATTACACAGACAACCTAGGCCAAAAGAAGCAAGTGGGCACGGAACAGGCTGAGTTTCCTGCAGTCCATACAAAAAATAGAAATTAGTCTTTATTTTTTTCACTACAGTTTTTATTGTGTTATCTATTGAATTGAAACATTCACGTTCGTCAGAACAGAGAAATGTTTCCCTGTCACTAAACCCTGAGAAGAAATTGTAAGGAGGCTTGAAACCACAGACAGGGGACAGGATGGTGTGCAGGACTTGCAGTACAGTTTATATGAGAGAGAGAAATGGTCTGTGCTAACATTTGTTTATCAATATGGACTCAAGGCAGAAGGTTAAATTGTGGCTCTTTGCAGGCATTTCTGAGAGTAGCTAGACACAGCTCTGTAATTCTGCGACGTTTCGATTAGATAAGAGAGGGAGTTTAGAAAAATTGACTGCATAATCCTGAGACTGGTGGTTCTCGAACTCACCTCCATCGAAACACAGCTTTCCTGTGAGCTGGGCCGAGCCGTTTCACTGTCCATAATGAAAGGATTGCTGTCTTTTTTCCACTAAAAGATTGAAAAGAAAAAGAAAATGGATAAAATTATCTTACCTATGTTTCCCTAGTGAATATTTTTGGTGAGCTTTGCCTTATTGTGTAATCAAATAACAAATATGAATAGAAAAAACTATTAGCTGTGAATAATCAGTTCAACAGCTTGTTTTGAAGAGGACACCATCTTTTATTGGTTTTAAAATATATAATGTAATGGTGTGTTTTATGAGTAAAATTGTTCATATTTCATGCAACACAATTAAACGTATCAAGATTTAATGGTGTTCCATAACCATTAGCACAGACTAACTCATGATTTCCAAGTGTTCTGCCGCTTCAATGAGTTTGAAAACTTTGCTGAGCATCACTGCTGAGCACATGAAGTGCAGGTATCCCTGATGGTAATTGGAATGCTGTCCATTAGCTCCTGACTTAGGAGTAGGGTCAGCAAATTTGACTCTTTGTTAGAAAAATGAAAGACCTCAGATGTGTTCTTGTCCTCATGAAGGGCCTGCAGCAGTGCCTGCAGGCAGTTGTTAAACTTTATAGCTAGTGTGTCTGCTAGACTTCCTTATGTGCCAGGCATATGCTCGGAGCTTTACATAAAGTATCTGTAAACCTCAGCACAACCTTACGAGGTAGAGGGCATTATCATCCATTTTGCACAGGTGGGGAAACTGAGGCACAGAGAGGCTAAGCACCTTAGCCAAAACCATGGAGTTATAAATGACAGTGCCAAACAGCTTAAGTCTCTTCGCCTGCACTCCTTCCTCTACAGGCACTGCCTTGCGGTCATCAAGATTTCTAAAACCAACTTGTGGCTGTGCAAGTGCTTGAGTAGTAACCTCATTGAAGCACCATAAAATATTGGATAGATACTTCATATAAACTTGATATAAGCTTGAGATACTGGATATAAACTTGAAATATTTCTAAGGAAAGAGTTACCAACTTAAAAGAAAAAAAGATGTTTACCTTTGAGCATAACCACGTCCCAAAGAGTCACTGAGTTAGTCACAGAAAGTCCCTTGAATAGCTAAACAAAGTAACCTGTTGAATAAGTAGTTTAGTCTTCTCTATCTGCATGCTGCTAAAAATATATATATTTTGCTCGGCATAGAATTTTTCAGAGATTTAAATGAGATATTATATCTAAATCCCCTACTTTAGCAACATAAATGCCTTGTGTCTTGGTGTCCATAACCTGTGGAGTCTTATATCTATCAAGGAGGGAGTAATAATTGCCCCAGCAGATGGATATTTTTATTGTCACAATCCCCTACTTTTAACCATACCATGAGGAGCTATGTTCCAGTATCTATGTTGATTTTGCTTTCTAATATACAGTAGCTATTTAGAAAATTATTTTCTTTTAAAAGGACATGAAATATATTTATTTTTGTATACCTCAGTGAAAGTTTATTGACAGTGATTGAAATTCAGCTCACATTAAGTTTTTCTCATGTTGATCTCACCAAACTTGGGTTGACTTCAAGACTTTCAAACAAGGATAGCCCTGATTATCAGATATGGGGCAGCAATCAGGCTTTCTCCATTCTAAAGGAAGAGGAAGAGATGAGGGAATTGTCATGTGAACCTCGTGAGTCCCAAGAGTTTAAAAGGAATCCAAATAGGGAATGAAGAAGTGAAACTCTCACTGTTTGTAGATGACATGATCTTATATATACAAAACCCTAAAGAATCCATTGGAAAACTATTAGAAATAATCAACAACTACAGTAAAGTTGCAGGATACAAGTGCAACTTACAAAAATCACTTGCATTTCTCGACTCTAATAACGAACTTAGAGAACTCAAGAATACAATTCCATTTACAGTCTCAACAAATAGAAGAAAATCTCTAGGAATAAATTTAACCAAGGAGGTGAAGGATTTGTGCAATGAAAACTATAAGACATTATTAAAAGAAATAGATGATGACATAAAGAGATGGAAAGAGGTTCCATGCACATAGATCAGAAGAATAAACATAGTTAAAATGTCCATACTGCCCAAAGCAGTCTACAGATTCAGTGCAATCCCAATCAGAATCCCAATGACATTCTTCATGGAAATAGAACAAAGAATCCTAAAATTCATATGGGGCAACAAAAGACCCTGAATAGCTAAAGCAATCCTGAGAAAAAATAACAGAGCTGGAGGCATCACAGCCCCGACTTCAAAACGTGCAACAAAGCCATATTGATTAAAACAGCATGGTACTGGTACTAAAACAGACACACAGCTCAATGGAACAGAATTGAAAGCCCAGAAATAAAACCATACATCTACGGACAGCTCATGTTTGACAAAGGTGCCAAGAACAGACAATGGAGAAAAGATGGTCTCTTCAATAAATGGTGCTGGGAAATCTGGACAACCACTTGCAAAAGAATGAAAGTAGACCATTATCTCACACCATACACCAAAATAAACTCAAAATGGATCAAAGACTTGAAGATAAGTCCTGCAACCATGAAACTTCTGGAAGAAAATATAGGTAGTACACGCTGTGACACTGAACTTAAAAGGATCTTTTCAAATACCATGTCTTCTCAGACAAAGGAAACAAAAGAAAAAATAAACAAGCAGGACTTCATCAGACTAAAGAGCTTCTGCAAGGGAAAAGAAACTAGGACCAAAACAAAAAGACAACCCACCAATTGGGAGAAAATATTTGCAAATCATATATCCAACAAGGGGTTAATCTCCTCACACAACTCAACAACAAAAAAACAAATAACCCGATCAAAAAGTGGGCGGATGATATGAACAAATGGGCGGATGATTTTTCCAAAGAAGATATGCAGATGGACAATAAGCACATGAAAAGATGTTCACCATCACTAATCATCAGGGAAATGCAAATCAAAACTACACTAAGATACCACCTTATGCCTGTTAAAATGGCTATAATCACTAAGACTAAAAATAACAAATGTTGGAGAGGGTGTGGAGAAAAGGGAACCCACATACACTGCTGGTGGGAATGCAAACTGGTGCAGCCACTATGGAAAACAGTATGGAGATTCCTCAAAAAACTGAAAATAGAACTACCATAAGACCTAGCTATCCCACCACTGGGTATCTACCCAAACAACTTGAAATCAACAATCCAAAGTAACATATGCACCCCTATGTTCATTGCAGCACTATTCACAATAGCCAAGACATGGAAGCAACCCAAGTACCCATTGACCGATGACTGGATAAAGATGATGTGTTGTATATATACAATGGAACACTAGTCAGCCAGAAAAAAAGACAAATTCATCCCATTTGCAACAACATGGATGGACCTGGGGGGAATTATGTTAAGTGACACAAGCCAGACTGAGAAAGACAAACACCAGATGATTTCACTCATATATAGAAGATAAACACTTGGACAAAGAACAGTTCAGTGGTTACCAGGGAAAGGGACTGGGGGTGGGCACAGGGGGTGAAGGAGAGTGCTTATATGGGAACTGACAAGAAATAAGGTATAACTGACACTTCACAATGATGTAAACTATTATGAACTCAATTTAAAAAATATATAATATAAAACCCATAAAGTTGATAGGTGATAGATATGGGTCCTAGGAAAAAAAATGTTTCCCAGGTCATACTCCATTTTATCCTTAGTCTTAGTTCTCTGCCATCAGCATTTCTGGGGATATACTATATAGAAAGATTGTACCCAGCCTTAAGGGTGTCAATGGTAAATTTTAGACTATTTTAAGAGTAAAGTAAACCACTCATTTCTACTCCTGTGTTGTCCATTTCTTAGATGGAGGTAAGCTGGGAAGGCTTATTTTTAAACAATAAAGCTAGTTGTTTAAAAATGTGTCTAAAATTCTCCTTAGAATTAAACCCTGGATTGCTTAAGTATTGAACTGTGATTGTAAATAAATATTGTCACTCTAGCTCTCATGTAATAAAGAGGAGAATTTAGCCTTGTTAGTTAAAACATGCGCTGTTCCAAACAGAACAGTGCTTAACATATGTTAAGTGCTCCATAAATATTACCTGTTCTTTAAAACATTAATTCTCAGTTGGTGTAGCAAGGCACAAATATATCTTTATCTCTTCTCAGACATGCCCTGAAATATCTTTCCTTATATGAAAAAAATTTTTTATATAGTTAAATATATAGATGAAGCACACCCTGATGTTTCAGTTGGCTAAAATAAGAGGGGAGAGACACAGTGTAATGTCAAGTGTTTGTTTACCAGATAGGGACATTGTGTCTCAGGTCTTTAGGAGTACACTGAGCACTCCTGTTCAAAAAGGCATGTGTTCCGAAAGACACACCAGGTGAGCAGTGTGTTAACTACCACTACTTTTTATAGACACTGTTAAGACACATGCCTGTACTATACTAGGAATTACATTGTAATTGCTGTGACTTATTTAGAACCTTTGGAGCCCCTTCAGTGTTTCAAATTGCCCTGTGATTACAAAGTAGTTCAGAACCATCATGGAAGAACTAGTGGGGTAAGTTCCTGTCTGTAGTTATAAAAATGATTTATTTCTTCTCTTAGAATTGTGTTCTGTATTAATTTGCACATAGCCTCAGAAAATTCCTTTCTCAGACTTTTAGACCAGAGTTTATTGATGACATTTTCTAGGACCAGGTTTTGATGGTATGGAGAGCAGCGAGAATGAAGAACCTAAGACTTCTCTGAGGGGCCAGCCCGGTGGTGCAGCGGTTAAGTTTGCACATTCCACTTCAGCAGCCTGGGGTTCACTGGTTCAAATCCCAGGTGTGGACATGGCACCACTTGGCAAGCCATACTGTGGTAGGCATCCCACATATAAAGCAGAGGAAGACAGGCATGGATGTTAGCTCAGGGCCAGTCTTCCTCAGCAAAAAGAGGAGAATTGGCAGCAGATGTTAGCTCAGGGCTAATCTTCCTCAAAAAAAAAAAGAGGACTTCTCTGATATGGTTAAGTCATGGAAGAATATGAAAATAAGAGTAAGGAATTAGAGACAAGATTCTATTCTGTACATTTTGGCCCAAATCTTATAAAAGTCATTCAAATAGAAACCTGTCTTTTTATTTGCATGTGCTATACTTATGTCTCTAATATCATCCTTTTTGTGCCAGCATGCACCAGATATCCGATTGTTGTTCAGATACTCAGCTTACCACTGAAGGCTCAAATCACTTAAAAGGATTGCAGCTACTGTAATAAACACAGGAGGAAATCATTATTCTATTGTATAGTAATTGGTGGGAACCCATGAATTATGTCTAAAATGTTACTACTGTTTTTACGGGAACTCTTTACAAATAATAGAGTATGATGGTTTATAATTATAGTAAAACTTATTAAAGTAACTGCATCAATAGGGAAAGAAATCGTCATCCTTTCAACTGAGTCCTGTTTTGTAAACCGCATGTCAGCTCTTTAGTGGTTAAGAAACATGGCTCATCTTTGTAGCATGTGGCCTCTATTTCTTTTTGCCCAAGATCTCAGAGGGCAGAGATAAAGTGATAGAGGAATTAAAGCCATATGGCAAATTAAAATCATGTATTTCTATTTAAGGATTCTAGGAACTCCGAGAATGAATCAAACTTGTTGCTTAAATTTTGACCAGAACTATGGCTCTTTTTCTATCATAGAGTAAGTGGAGGGTTAATGTTATCTGCCCTTGGCGGTTTACTAACTGGTTAAATAGCCAGTTGAATGGGGAAAGGAGATGAAAACAAACTGCATCTTTATTTAGAAGGCCAGATCTTTGCATTTGGATGCTGTAAAGCCCTTGCTTGTGGGCAGAGAGACAAAGTGGAACAGGGACTGGAAGCTTATTTCAAGAATGGAAGGAGATGAAAGACAAAAGGAATGAGTTCCACGCACCCTCTGTAAGTAGGCCCAGCCCAGGCAGAGGACTGCAGAGAGGACTGGGTAGAACACACAACCTTGCTCGCCTCCAGCTTCTCCCTTAGTCTGCAGTCTGCTCAGAAGACAAATTGCAGGAACATCAGAGGGAAAGACGCCACCAAATGCAGCTCCTTTTTGATCTATTGGTTCCTGGCACCACCTACAAAAGATAATTTTGTTTTCCCTTTAAAGTACTCGTCATACTAAGATGATTTTATTGTAATACAAGTTTTAAAATGTTATACAGGTAAAGTAAAATGGATTTAAAAATAAAATGGTAAGCTTTTCATAGTTTGACTCTCTTGATTTTTGTTTAAAACTGAGGATCACTAAGCCTAAATTTTGTCTTACCGGTTAAAAACAATTAAATTCAAAAAGCAGTTCCTACAGTTCTCCCTCTCCAAAGGCCTTTTGTGAGCTGCATATTCTGTTTCCCTAAGTTAGGCCTCAACCCACTGTCTTTTTCTAAAACTTAGGTTAAGGGTTTAGTGGGTGAGGATGTGACACAAAGCCTATTGGTCCTCTTGTCCTCATCTATAAGATGGGAATAGCAAAGGTACCTCTCTCATTGGTGTGAGGATGCAATAAGATAATACAAGAAAGACCCTGAGACCGCCTCCTGGGTCATAGTAATTGCTCAGGTGTTGGCTGCCGTCATTGACATAGCTTCGTCATCATTATTAACTTCTCAATTCTGTGTCCCCTTTCTGCATTCTCATTTCCCAGAGATTTCCTACTCCTTATTGGCAAAGAACGTTTTTAAAAGCTTCCCCCTGGGGCCGGCCCGGTGGTGCAGTGGTTAAGTTCTCACGTTCCGCTTCAGTGGCCTGGGGTTCGCCGGTTCGGATCCCGGGTGCGGATATGGCACCACTTGGCAAGCCATGCTGTGGTGGGCGTCCCACATATAAAGTAGAAGAAGATGGGCAACGGATGTTAGCTCAGGGCCAGTCTTCCTCAGCAAAAAGAGGAGAATTGGCAGCAGATGTTAGCTCAGTGCTAATCTTCCTCAAAAAAAAAAGGCTTCCCCCTTTTTTGGTACTTCTGGTGTCGCTGACCCCAGTGTGATACAAATGTTTTGAAAATCAGCCCTGAACTCTGTTTCTAGGGCCTATAGGGAAACTCTTCAGAGAATCAGAATAAGAAAGTTACTATATTTTATCAAGTCTTATCCTTTGTGCATGATTTATGATACTTTTACCTTTGGGACACCTGATTACTTTAGAAGTACCTATTATAGCTTACCTGAATTAGGAGGATTGGGTGTCATTAAAGAAAGATACAGTTGCAGAGGAGGATGGAATATAAACAAATGAAATGTTGAAAGTCAAACAGATGTTTTGGTGGGCCCACAGTGGGTAGGAGGACCCTCAACTGGGGACTGAGAGACTGGGTTCTAGACCAAAATAGCTGACGTCTTCTAAGCCTGTTTACTTATCAAATAGGGATTTGGGATTAGATGGTCTCAAAGATCCCTTTGTGCCTTGATATTTTGTAATTTTTGCAACTGTGTTACCAGTGCTGGTATTCACATTGTTATATTGTGTAGGTTTAAAAACCAAGTAGGTAAAAAATGCTGAAGTAAAGCTTAGTCAGGGTTGTGGAAAGACTGTTCAGGAATTTCCATGTCTCAGTAATGAGTGTTATTTTTCCTTCCTTCCCTGTGCCCAGCCTCCCTAGAAGTCAAAAGTAAAGATATGAAGTCCATCTTCTGTGATTTGTCAGTTTAAGTAAAAAGAACTTTTACTTCCGTTTTAATAATAGAATTTTTGTGTAGTTGATATAGGCAGTGATTTGGCCTCAAGCTGAGTTTAGATTTGAAAAGATGAGAATATTAAAGCTTGTCAGCCAGCCTACAAACCAATTAAGTATTTCTAAGCTGACAGAATGTGGGTGGAGTTCTTTTTCTTTTCTCCACTAGTACCCCTCACACACACAAATCAGATAAAGTAGCTACCCTCTTTGAAATGGTAGTACTCTGGGCTGGCGCAGTCAAGTGGTTAAGTTTACACACTCTGCTTCGGCAGCCCAGGGTTTCACCAGTTCAGATCCTGGGCGTGGACGTGGCACCGTTCATCAAGCCATGTTGAGGCGGTGTCCCACATAGCACAACCAGAGGGACCTACAATTAGAATATGCAACTCTGTACTGGGGGGCTTTGGGGAGAAGAAGAAGAAGGGGAAAAAAAAAAAAAAGATTGGCAACAGATGTTAGCTCAGGTGCTAATCTTTAGAAAGAAAATAAAGAAAAGGTGGTACTCAAAGTAGGTGACAGAAAAGGATAGCCCTACAATGAGACCAGTATGTAGGCCAGAAATTCAGACAAAAGCTATTCAAGGGTCTCGAACAGTGCTGTCCAACAGAGCCTTCTATAATGATGGCAATGTTGTGCACTGTCGAGTGTGGTAGTCATAAATCACATGTGACTGAATGTGGCTAGTGTGACTGGGATCTGAATTTTAAATTTTGTTTAATTTTAATTTAAATAACCACCAGTGGCTAATGGGACCTGCAGTTTCCTCACGTAAGGTGAAGATGGTAATACCCGTCCCACTCTCCCCACACATCACTACTTGCACCGAGGATTAGATGAGATAGTGTTTCTATACGTGCTCTGAAACTACCAAGACATTTTATTAAGTATGACTATTTTAAAGTTAAAGACAGTGATTAAAGGACTTTATGTACTTGGAGTCACCTTCAGACTGCTTTTTCTAAAACAATCAACAGATTCTCTTTAGGATTCTGAGACAACACCCCATAGTTTTTTGTTTTTCTTTTGCTGAGGTAGATTTGCCCTGAGCTAACATCTGTTGCCAATCTTCCTGTTTTTGTATGTGAGCTGCCACCATAGCATGGCCACTGACAGATGAGTGGTGTAGGTCCACACCTGGGGACTGAACCTGGGCTGCCAAAGCAGAGCATGCTGAACTTAACCACTAGGCAACCAGGCCTGGCCCAACAACACCCCCTGGTTTTGACTGTAAACATGCCCCCCATAAATATGGTAAGTGGCATTGGTCATTCAGTTGTTGGTCTTAAATTCTTCAGTTATTATTTTACCTGGAGAGGATGCTGAAATTGACACTATTGTTTTTCCAAATACCCAGAAAACTCCTGATAATAAGCAAATGGATGAACACACAGTAACTCGCCTGTGGTAGATGCTGTCATTGCTGAGACACCTGGTTAGTACTTGTAGAATCAGTCAGCCACGGGGCCTGCTGCTTCCTCACGTTGGATGTAACTGGTTCATGGAAAAGCAGCCTTGTAGGTAATAGCACAGCAGTGGCCTTAAATTGCAAAGAATTTCTACCAGCTTATGAACCAGGGCATGGCACAGAATTTACTGGCCCTGCTTATACCTCCCTTAGAGATGTGGGAATGGCAGGACGGTGAATGTGGAGCTCAGCCACCCAGCAGTGGGGCTAATGCTCTCATAGTGAACTCCCATGGAATTCATTAGCCACATTTTAGCACTGGAGCCAGCACCTCTTACATGGTAGGAGTGATGGTTCAGAAAGATAATGACAGCCCTTAGGTTATTGTTGATAGACCCTGCTTTTTTTTAAAGCAAGAAGACATTCTCTTGTCGTCCTTTCTCTTGTTAAAATGCTAAGTGGAAGGCACTCTCATTAGAATGTAGCCCCTCAGCTCCCAAGGACATGAGGAGCCTTCCCTCACTTCCTTTTCTGCTTTCTTTCTCCTTTCCTGTTGTCTCATTCCTACATTTTGAGTAGACATGCATACATTTAACTTTTGTTGTTGTTGTTGTTGTTTTGAGGAAGATTAGCCCTGAGCTAACATCTGCCACCAATCCTCCTCTTTTTGCTGAGGCAGACTGGCCCCGAGCTAACATCCATGCCTGTCTTCCTCTGCTTTATATGTGGGATGCCTACCACAGCATGGCGTGCTAAGCGGTGCCACGTCCGCACCCGGGATCTGAACCGGCGAACCCCGGGCCGCCAAGAAGCAGAACGTGCGAACCTATCTGCTGCGCCACCCCGCCGGCCCGGCCCTTAACTTTTGATAGATGATTATATACTAATAAAAGGAGCACTAGACTGCTCCATTTGACACACTGGATTTTAGGTCCTTCTCCTACATGCTCTTCTCTGGAGACTAGTGTAGCCACCTGGACACAAAGCTGATGGAATTAAAATTCAGCCCCGCTTCACAGATGGCTGTCTTTGTCCATGGCATGTGTGCACATGTAGCCGTTCATGCACGTAGTTTCCTATCAGCCCAGGTTCACGTGTGCATAGTTTAATTTGCTGGAGAACATCAAGTTTCTACACCGGTTGCATCTGATACAAATTTCTAACTCTGGCTAGGCCCTGATGCCAAGTATTCACTCATTTTCACAGTCTTAACAGTGGTTGCTCCAGATGTTTTCCCTCCATCTTAAACCTTCTAGTCCAGGCTTTCCTATCACCTATCATTATCTGTAGATAGCCCTACCCAGAATATCAAGGATGTCCATCAGGGATGACTTCCATTTCTCCATTTAACATTTTTTGCCAGAATCGTTTTTCATGTTTACATCACTCCCTCTGCTGTCAGAGCAAAATGTGTCCTTCCTCATTCCCCGGGTCAAAACCATGTTCTTCAGCCAACACTTACTGTCTTCTCCATAATTTTGTCACATCAGTCATTTATTTCCCTTTGTCTTCTACCTACTGTCTCCTTCACCACTTTCTTCCCTCTCAGCTTCTGAACTTGAGCAAGTTTTTTCCAAGCTTTAAAAACAAACACACCCTACCTCCATCTTGAGTCTCTCCTTCCCTTCAAAGTCAAGCAATTTTATACTAGCTGTCATCCTTTCTTCCTAACCCCTGAATGAGTGAGTATATCCTATTGTGCTCACAAAATCACTTCTTAACACCCAGCACTGACTTTCTAATCATAAAGTCCAGTGGATGGTGGTAGCATTCTGCAGGCTTGTTACCTGTTCCTCCTTGGAGCTCTTTCATCTCAAGGCTTTTCTGACTTTGCCAGTCCTCATTCTCATACTTTTCACCGTCTTTATCAGGTTCTCCCCTCTTTCTCCTCAGATCTCTAAGAGTCCCAGTGTTAATAGAGAATGTTACTTCAATGGCCTGGATATGAGAGTCAGATAGGCCTAAATTCAAATCGTGGCTCCACCACTTATTTAGTTGTGGAAACCTGAGTAAGTTACTTAATTTTTCTGAGTATGTTTTCTCATACTTACTTCAGAGGGTTGTGAGGATAAAACTAGCAAACCACGTGCCAAGTGCTTAGCATAGTTCCTACCTAACTGCTTCTCACTTTGCTTTCTTTTCTTCCACTGTCCATACCCTCACTTCCCATCTTTCTCCTTGTTATTTCTGGCCTCCCTCTGGAGCCCCAAATCCACATCATCAGCCATCTGCTGGATGTCTTCCTTAATAGAAACATCATTTTTTAGTTTATTTTTGGCGAGGAAGATTTGCCCTGGGCTAACATCTGTTGCCAATCTTCCTCTTCTTTTGCTGCAGAAGGATTAGCCCTGAGCTAACATCTGTGCCATTCTTCCTCTAGTTTTGTATGTGGGATGCCTCCACAGCATGTCTGATGAGTGGAGTAGGCCCATGCCCAAGAGCTGAACCCACGAACCTGGGCTGCCAAAACGGAGCACGTGTAACTTTAACCACTGGTCACAGGGCCAGCCCCAAAACATCATTTTTTTCTTCCAAAATAAGTTTCTCGTTCCCCAATTCAGGTTAACAGTCTCTCAGGTTTGAAGCACAGATTTCCCCTCCTCTCTCTCTCTTACCCCTATATCTAGTCAGTCAGTAAGCCATATCCATCCTAGCCCCTGGATTCTTGAGTCTGGACCTGTCTTTTATTCCTAATGCCACAGTCGTGGTTAAGGCTCCTCTTATCTCCAGCTCAGATTATTGTTCTGGCCTCCAAAGTGGTCCCCCCTCTCTGTTGCGCTGTAAACATTCTTCCTAAAACTGACCACATCTGATCATGTCCTTGCCTACTCAGATGGTTCTCTATTGTGCTTTCCTATTCCTTATTCACTTCTGGCTGAAGGTTCTACAGCCAGTCTTGTTTCAGGGGTGGAACAGGAAAAATGGTTAACCTCTGCACAGTTAGAACTCATTAAATGCTGAATAAGTTTCGTATAAATAAAGGCAAATCTGTTGTGTGATAAGGTGTAATGTCATCAGAACTGCTTTGGTGATAAGTGGGATTAAACAAGTTAGCTTTCAATTAATATAGCCTACAGAATTAGTTGAGAGTAAAATCTATAACTTGAGCCCCATTTTTCACTTGCGGTCTATTAAAAGTGGGAAATGGATTGGAGGACTAAGTAGGGGACCTCCACTGGGCGTCAACAGGCTGCCTTCTGCTTCCACCCAGCCAGTGTAAGGTCACCCTCTCTACACTTCTCCTTCCAGCCAGTGCTGAAGGTCTCCATTCCTGATTTGCGTGTTTTGATCCTATGGAGACAGTTGTTGATGAATTTGAAAGGAGTTACTTGCCAAACCTAGTCTAAGACTGAAATTGGGTTCCTGGAAAAACCATATGATACTTTGTAATGCAGGTCTTTTCCGGACACAAGAAAGCACACTTGCTGGTGTCCCTGGGTTTATTTCCCCACTATGTCTCACACCCTTTCCCCCACCCCTGACCTCAGCTCCACACTCCAGGCAAGAAAACAGTGATGTTTCTGCATCTGGCAGCATGTTCTGTGAGAAGAGGCCAGTGGAAGTGAGTTTGATGTGTGAATGACAGATCCCCAGGTAATGCCTCTGGGGGGGTGCTTGATATGACTGGTTTGAAGCTGAAAACTCACCAGGTCACACTGGAAATGGTTGCTGCTGGGCATGGCTTTCATCCTTGTTTATCTTTTTTTTTTTTAAACCCTTCCTGAAGTTTTGTGGGAGTTTTTTTTTTGTACAAATGGATACTTTTTCCTGAGTGTGTGTGTATGTCTGCAAAAGCATTTGTATATTTCTTTCATTGTTTTTTGTCACTGCAGGGCAAGGTCGTAAGCTTTTGATGCAAATTGCACATCTTAATAAATTCATCATTTGCCATGGGAGAGAGATGTTTGTTCAAGCAGTGGAGAAACGCTTTCTTTCTTTAACAATATTATAGGAACATTCTATAGAAAATATTTTGAGCATCTACATGTTAGCTGTCATTTTAAACACTTCATGTATTAACTCATTTAATCTTCAGAAGAATCCTTTATTGCTGGTTTTCCCATTGACATTTGAGGAAACTGAAATAGAGGGAAGTTAAGTACTTTGCCTGAGGTCGTGCTTTTAGTAAATGAGAGACCCAGGCCTCAAACTCAGGTGAGGGTTCTAGTGCCAGCAGTGTTCATCCTACTGCTTTCCAGACCTGAAAATGATTAGTGGGCGCAACCATGGAGCACTGTAGGCTTACTAAATGTTCCCTCAGGCTGGTACATTGCCTGACTTAAAGGGCCCAAGCCATGGCCCCTGCCTTCAAGGTCATTAATGTTTAGTGGTTAGAGGAGAGCACTGAGTCTGTCTTGTTTATTGACATATCTCCATTGCTGGGCACAGCGTCAGGCATGTAGGAGGTAGTCAATAAAATTTTGTTGAACTGAGTCAATGTAGCTTCCAAAAGGTTAATTTAGCCTGTGAATTGTCAAAGTTGAACCATGATCAGTTAACAATAGAGTGGAATTTGAGACTTCTAAAATGTAGTGGTCAGGACTTGCTACCTTTAGAAACATCTTTGGGGAAAAAAGCGTGGTACTGGTTGGATCACTGTTCTTACCCAGTATGGTATTTTTAAAGCTCTTTCAAGGGTTATTTAGGGGCTCCCCAGCTCCTATATGATTTGTAAATCTATTATGCATGTCACATGGTGATTTTCAGGCTGGAGGACCATCAAATGGACTCATTCACATAACATAATGTTGTAGAGAAGGGTTGGCAAGGTTGAGGGGGATGGAAAAAGAAAATGATTAATTCATAGGTAGAATGTGGAACAGAAATGAGTGAGGACTAGTGGCCAGTTAGGAGGACACTGCAGAGACCTATGTGAGGAGCGAAGACGTGAGCTAGAGAAGATGCCTGAGAGGAAGAGGAGACGAGCGTGAGGAAGAGCAGACAGAGAAATGAACAGAAACTCCTGACCAGACAGGAGGATGGAGGCAAAGGATGAAACATTGCTTAGAAAAGCTTCAAAATAGTGTGGTCCATTGATGACCTTAAAAACTTAAGAACTGAATAACTATGAACCTGTGCTTATAAGCTGTCATTTCAGGTTGACTGGAGTTTCAATTGGGAAGGGGGTTTCAGGCCACTCCCCACCACCCCCGTGTCATTAATTCTCAAAGCGTTTGGACCATGAGTTTATGTAGCATTCTGGGTGTTGAGACAATATGAATCAAGGGAGAGGGATTCTTGTGGTAGGAGGGCTGCCTGCTGTAGGGGAGGTAGAGGAAGGTTCCATGAATGTCACCAGGTAGCGTAGCTTTGCCAGATAGTGTTTAGAAAAGTGAGACACAGCCCCCACTTCTCATTAAAACATTTTACTGCCGTCATCCTTTTAGCAAAACTGCTGCATGAGGAACCTAATGTTCGATTTGAACTTGGTGTTCATGCTGCATGAACATGCACTATGACTGTTGATGCCACTTGGGTGCTGCTGGGACAGAAAGTGGGTGTTTTATGTGCTATCTCTTTTCAAGCAAGGTGGAAGGGTCTGGTAGAGGTGGTTTCCAAGGAATAAGGTAGCATTTTAAAGATTTATAGAACAAGTATCCACTTACAGGTTCATTTGAGTTTTATAAAATATTTCTGCCTCTGCCTTGCCATGTCAGCAGAAGATTCTGAGATTTAAATAAATAAAACCTGGTGGGATATAATAAAGTGCAAAAAAATATGATGCATCAAGTTACTACTGAAAGGAATATTGAGGCCTAAGTGATATCCTTACTGATGTCTCCTGAACAGAAGACTGCTTTAATCTTTAGCTCTGTGTTCTTTAAATAAGCTGAAGGATTTGTGAGCTGAGGCATGCTGCGAAGTGGATCCACCAAAGATAATGATCCCATTTCAGATTTGCACTTTTGTTTTAATGAAAGGAGATAGGTGAGGATGCAGAACAGAAATTTGAATAGCACTTGGCTCTCTTTCCTTAGGAGTTTCTCAACCCAGGTAAATTGGGGAGATTTTTAAAAATAAATACTTTTGAGTGCATCATGAGATAGGACTTATTGTGTTGAGACAGGGAACAGTAATGGAAGCCAGGAAAACCTGTGGACGTTAAAAAGTGTTTGCTAAGTCCCTCCTGTGTTTATTATTGTGGGAATTTTAGCTAAAAAAAAAAAAAAAAAAGATAGAGTCTCTGCCAAGCTCAGGTGTATTTTCTCTCTTTATTCATTCTTCTTGGTTTCCCCAGGGGCCAGGACACCTTAGGAGCAAATGCCCACTGAATGAACAACTTTGGAAAGAGGCCCTAGAAAACAATACACAAACACTCTTAATCAATTGTATTATAAAGCCTTCATTGCCTCCTTCCATCTGGCCCAAGTAACTGATCCTTTGAAAAGTGCCTTGGAGGAGCTTTTATTTTACTGGGAAAGGCAGACAAAAGAATGAGTAAATAAATAAATGAATAAAACGAAATTTTCTCTCATTTAATTTCTAGACCAAATTATCCTAAACTTGCTCCTTAAGACTTGTTTAGCTATGCTTTTTGCACTGCTGTCCCCAAGTATTTAATCATTTATTAGTTATTAAACCTCCCTCTTGCTTTACGTGTAGTGGAGACTTGACATAAGTTTGGAATGCAGTTGATTTCTTTTTTATTTTCCTCAACATCCATATACAATCAGTTAGAAACTTAGCCCTGTTGGCACTTTTGTTTTACTGAGCCTCAGTCTAAACTGTAAATTAAACCATGGAAGTCATTACAGCATCATCATTAGGAAACCACTGATGTCAAGAAAAGAGCATTCTTTGGGCCAGCCCGGTGGCACAGCAGTTAAGTTCACATGTTCCGCTTTGGCGGCCTGGGGTTCCATGGTTTGGATCCTGGGTGCAGACATGGTACCGCTTGGCAAGCCATGCTGTGATAGGCGTCCCACATATAAAGTAGAGGAAGATGGGCACGGATGTTAGCTCAGGGTCAGTCTTCCTCAGCAAAAAGAGGAGGATTGGCTACAGGTGTTAGCTCAGGGCTAAATCTTCCTCAAAAAAAAAAAAGAGAAAAGAAAAGAGCATTCTTCATTCAGCCCCAGTATCATCTTTGTACCCTTACACTTGTGTAGAGAAGGGAAGCATGTTGTTCATAAAACGTGGCTATAACTATGCAAGCCACCTTCACATTTGTGATAGAAATATTCCATGAGAGTAATGTTCACTATGCATCATCAGACTTAGACAAAAGCCAGACTTCCCAACACGTATTAAATCTGTCTTTATTTTGCATCATGGCATTTATGGTGATCACAAGGGACAGCTTATTTGATCTGAGATCCAAAGAGCTTACTTATTTTATTCATTTAGCAAACATTTGTTGAATTCCTACTGTGTGCTGTAAGCCACTGGGGAATAAAACTAAGACATAGTCCCTGTCCTCAAGGAGTAAGTCGTTCAGCACATAAGTGCAACGTGAAACAGCTAGCAGAATTGTGAAGTGATAGGCTGGGCAGAGGTCGTGGGCCTTGGAATAAAAGGGGAAGAAGAAATGGTGAATGTGGACCATGGCTGCAGCGGGGAGGCTCCAGATTCCCCTGAGAATGCCAGTGTTAGAGGCAGAGTGGCCATTTTGAAATCTCATTTCAGGAGCAGCGAGGGGCTGTGAGTAGATGGTTCCAGTGGGGTGGGTAGAAGAGGAATTGTCAGTGCAGTTGGGCCAGGGTCTGGCCTCCTTTTAGGGATGGGATGACAGGGAGTCCAAGAATCATTAGCGACACCAGCTGAGTGAAGACAGACACCCTACAATAGCTGCCTTAATTTGGATCTTTGCCAGTGTATTTTAACAACGTGATGGCATTTACCTTGTGAATGACGAGATATCAAGCACCATCTAAGTGCTTTATCCATATATCATGTTAATCTTCACAACTTTGTGACATAGGCAGCATTATTCCCATTTAATAGATGGGAAAACTGAGGAATGAAGAGGTCACCCAGCTAGTAAGGGGTAGGCAAGGTGCAGCGGTGTCCAAGTCCTTGATTGTTTGGCTCAACACCGTTACTCTTAACCACTAGGTAGTAGCGCCTTCTTTAATACAGAATGCCCTTCCAAACATCCCACACCAAGATTCCACATAATTTCATATTAGAATAGCTTTGTGTTAAGTCTCTTTTTCTCTGATCATTTCTTTCTCCATAAATTTGGCAGAATCTTGTTGGCTTTACTTAAGCATCATTATAAATGATTGCAGTGCTGTTTTAAATACTTGTGAATAGGGAGGAAGCATGTGTATGCTGATCTTTTTTGGTCTATTTCATTATTTTTAAAAATTCTGGTTACAAGCCACTAAATTGATTTAGTAGTTTGGAGCACCTTTGGGTGTTCTCTCAGACACCAAACAAACAGTATTTCTTACCACAGTGACTAAATCAGGCACTTACTGGTTTGAAAAATTTATGGGTTAGAAAAAAATGTATGTGGCCAAGTATATATCCAGGCAGTTGGGACATGTCTAAAGTGAAACACTGGTTTCCTGAAACATACCCAGAAAATGAACAACCATGTCGCAAAAAGAGATTCTGCTCAAGAGAATTTATTATGATATGTTTGCTCCCAAAGAATATTGCCCTGTAGTTTACAAGGCATCTCCATAATGAAGTTATTTGTTTCAAATTCTCTTTATGAAAACGAAATGTTCCCATGAACCCTGGAAAACTTAATTGGTTAATCCAATTAGAAAAAAATAAATTTTGTATTTAGCATTTTAATTTTCAAATTGGAAGGAACGTTCAACAATTGTAGTAAATTCAAAGGTTATTGGACACTGAATTAATCTTCAGATGTATTTTGATTATCTCATTTTTATTTATTTATTTATTTTTTTCAGGAAGATTAGCCCTGAGCTAACTACTGCTAATCCTCCTCTTTTTGCTGAGGAAGACTGGCCCTGAGCTAACATCTATGCCCATCTTCCTCTACTTTATATGTGGGATGCCTACCACAGCATGGCTTTTGCCAAGTGGTGCCATGTCCACACCTGGCATCCAAACCGGCAAACCCCGGGCCACCAGGAAGTGGAACATGTGAACATAACCGCTGTGCCACCAGGCCGGCCCCGTGATTGTCTCATTTTAACATTTTAGCTTTACAAGAAGATTTATCAGACCAGCAAAACTGCCCTTTACTTGTATAAACCCTTACTTGAGTTTGGGACTTTTTTAATGAAAAAAGAAAATTCTTTGTAGGGATGACTTTTCTTTGCATTGTAGTGTAGGAGAGACTTACCAAGTTCTGGTTAAAATGAACTGAAGGGAAAGTATTTTGAATTGGCCAGCTGTTAAATTTTCCAAGTGTATTGGGAATAACAGTTCTGTGGATGAGGTAGAAGAATAAGGTTAATCTTGGGGCTGGCCTGGTGGCGCAGTGCTTAAGTTCTCACGTTCCGCTTCGGCGGCCTGGGGTTCGCTGGTTCAGATCCTGGGTGTGGACATGGCACCGCTTGGCAAGCCATGCTGTGGTAGGCCTCCCACATACAAAATAGAGGAAGATGGGCATGGATGTTAGCTCAGGGCCAGTCTTCCTCAGCAAAAAGAAGAGAATTAGCAGCAGATGTTAGCTCAGGGATAATCTTCCTCAAAAAAAAAAAAAAAAAAACACAAAAGAATAAGGCTAATCTTTACCATCCAAATCAGCCTGTATGATATGGTTTTACATCTTCTTGCAAAGCTGTTGAATTTTGTCCTCTGCATTCTGTAGTTCTTCTTCCCAGCTTTCTTCATGTGGAGCCCTGAGATAAGGCAACCACTTACCTCTTGAGCCTTATGCTCAGGCAGAGAATGGTCACAGCAAGATGGCTTTGGTGGTACTAATCAGATACCTACTAGAAGTCCAATGATTTGTTATTGTTTCAGTTTTGTGGCTTTTTCTACTGGTAAGTGTCTATTAAAATAAATGAGAATCAAGCAAGTGAAAGAGTGTCATACATATTTTTAAAGAGGGCCAAACCAAAGAAATAAGGACACTTTATTGAGAAAAGCGTCTAGTACAGTGGTTCACTGTTATAGACCCAGAGTCTGGCTGGCTGGGTTTGAATCCCACCACTGCTGTTATTTGCGGAAACATTAGCTAAGTTGCTTACCCTCTCAATACATGTTTCCTCATCCCTGAAAAGGGTATAATAGAATCTAATTCATAGGATCATTAAAAGGACTAATTGGGGGATGTTTACAACAGACCTAGAACAGTGCCCTCCCCATGCTGAGTGCAAAATAAATGTTAGTGCACACCATTAATATGTCTAAAATCCCCAACTTGAAGTTTCCAGGTACCTCTGTTAAGCACAGGTTGTACCACAATGCCAGTGGGCTCCCTGTAGGGACTAATACTTAGACAGGGGTGAGGGATTATTACATGATTCCATGCAGACAGATTGTCCCTTCCCTAAGCAAGACACAGACTGTGAACATTGGCCTGGCCCACACATCCAGGCAGTCCAAGGCATTGTGCTCAAAGGATATAGCAAGCTCAGGCGGAGTTGGTACCAGGAACACCATGTATGGGTACCTCACAACAGTAAGCACCATGGGAGATAAAACAGGGACAGGTAATGCTGAATCCTTGTTCCACAGTTGTTCAGAGATCAAATAATGGCACAAAGCCCTAGTTTTCTTCATCCTTCTGGTCTAAGTACTTTGTGTGTGTCACCTTCCTTTGGTTTGATTCCAAACTCAGGTCCCACATAGGCACCTCTCGGCAACATCACCCTCTCCCCTTCCTGGCTTAAACCAATTGGAGCCCATTCTGGAACTGGAGTTGGAGTTAATCCCACAGAAATTGAAAGTGGGAGCAGGGATATTTCCGAAAGGAAAGTTGGGGTACTGTTTTACCAAGAAGATTGAAAGGATGAGCTGACAAAAACAACAGATATCTGTACATATGTGAGGGTGGAGCTCAGATAGCTTGGTTCTCCGGTTAGCATTGGCTCAGAAACAATCAGACCTGGGTTTCAGGTGAGGCCAGTTCACAGCCCAACTCGGGGGCTGGAATGGTCAAAATAAGTGGAAAGGAAATAGATGTTGGAGAGAAATGATATTCATTGGGTGTCTCTTCTGTGCCAGGGTGTTTACATTTGTGGTCTAATTTAAGCCTCATCTCACCATGAAGTGGAAGTGCGGGTTTACAGGGGTTTGAGATATGAATAAAGGTAAATCCAAAGTCAAGGTGAGGTACTGTAGCCAGTTTTGGGTAACCCCAGGGCAGACTGAGAAGCAGACCTCTTAGAGGGGAAGTAGGGTCCTGAAGAGCAGGCCACATGCAGGCAGGTTGAAAAGAAGCCTGTTTGGGGCTCTAAAGATGAAATTCTTCTGTTTGACCTAGATGTGAAGTGAATAATCCCTTTTGTTGTTTGGAAAGCAGTAAAGCCAGCCAACTTTGCCACATTCCTGATCTCACAAACCACATATCTTATTTTTCAATAAGGAGAATCCTTTTAAGGAGATAAATGTGAATTCTTTGTGTTATGTATATGTTTGTGCCACATTTAATTCCATTAGCTATAATACCACGTAGCTGTGCTTATTTAACTGCTTAGACCAGATGGTAATGCCTTCTGCAGAAAAATGGTTACACCATGTGTAATTGAACATGTCTTACTGACAGAGTTGCAACTACCCATTTTCCCGATTAAATATAGGTGATTCAATAAAGTGAACATAGAGTCTATTACTCTGCCACCATTTCTAGCTCAAAACATAAGAAAGAAAATGTGCTACGAAGTGGGGAAATTGCATAGTTACAGTGTATACCATCGGGAGATAGGAATAAAGGCAGGCCTCTCCTCCTACCCTGGACAGCTATATGTTGATACCTAAATTTGGCCGGGGACCAAGGAGAGAAGCCCTGGCTTCCTTACTTGTGAGCAGTCTGAAAGTGGTGATGATAGTAGACGTGAACATTATGAAAACTAACCAGTACATTTTGAAAAACGATATAAAGTATTGGCTTCTGAATGAAATCGTGTGGCAGGAAGAGTTGTGTTAACTCTGGGCGGATGAGAATGTTGAGTTTTATGACTGTTTTCAATCAAAACTACAAAAATATGCTGGCCAAAGTAATATATGAGAACAAATATCTGATGAAGCTGTCCTTGAAAATATTTTTTTATTTATTGAAAAAGAAATTAACTGTAAGCTCCTCCAGGCTCCCTGATCCTGCTTATGGAACTATGAAAGTTACATGTCTAGTAAAAGAGAGAAGAAAATCACACTCTGGCCTTGGAACTTTTCAGCAAGATCACTAAAAATGATAATAATGATAATTATCAGTAGAGATGATAATCAGTGAGAAACTCTTATTGAGGAGAAGTTGGAAAATGGCACCTTGCCATGGGGAGGGAGTTGACGCAGTTGCTATGTGTATGTTTTTTCTTAGTTATCTTTATGTTGTGTGAGTAACACTTGCAATCATTCTCTCCTTTCTCCTTGCTTGTGGAGAAGTTGAGAATTTTAGACTCGAAAAGACTCTAAAAAACAACTCAAGCTCAACCTCTCATTTAACTGATGAAGAAACTGAGGTGCAAAGAGGAAAACCCACATTACTCAAGAGAGATGAGCCCAGGGCTCAACTGTCTCATCGCATTGCTGGATTCTGCTGCTATTCCAGTGCTAAGGGGCTGATGGAGTGAGGGGAGAGGAAAGGGAGAGTGGGACGTGACCATGTGAGGGTTCCCTGCCCCTACTGCTAGTCACCCAAAGCAGCTTCACTTTTATCTGTTTTGTGCATTTCGGGTCCCCATAGAAGAATTTATGTAAAATATTTTTCTCATGTAAAAAGAGTCCAAAGTTTGAAACCCACTATCCTCAACCATAGGAATTCTTAAGAGGGCTGGTAGGTGTGTATTATGCTTCCACTTCTTCACTCCTGCCCAGTGTGTCTTATTTGTGGCCTTCACTATAGCTACTCTTTTCCTAATGTAAATGACAAAAAGAAAAGCTGAACCAAGTCTGCTTATGGAGAGTATATTCAGAAGGTAGAATGAGAGAATATTTTAGGGTGGTTGAATGTTAGACAGTTGGAGAACTTTGTCATCCCACCGCCACCCCAATTAGATTCTGGAAAATTAGACTTGGGAGTCGGAGTCCTGGCTGCTAGCTTTAGCCCTGCGGCAGAGTTGCTGTTTGACCTTGCACGTTGTACGTAGGCCAGTTCAGAGAATCCTTAGACCCACCTGAGAAAGGAAGCGGAAAAGATGGCAAGCCTTGTCTAGCTGCTGCGGGAGTGAATCCAGTTAGGAGGAAGAAGGCATCCCAACTCTGAGCCCATCAGCACCAGCCATCTGCCTGCATCTCCCTTCGCCCTGGGCCTCCGCTCTAAAGAGTCTCCCTTGGTGGCTCAGAAATCTAACTCTTCATTTTGCACATGGTTTTTGTTTGGTTCATTTAGTCACCAAGTCTTCAGCTACTCTCTCTGCTTTCTGCCCTGTGAGTAAAGGCCGGACTCAAGGTTAGCACAGCAAGTGGAGACAGGAGAGGCGATCACAGCCCCAGAATGAACTCCTTTGTCACGGAAAGGGGCCTTTCTAGGAGGCTCCCCAGAGGCTGCAGATCTGTTCTCCCAAGGCTTCATGATTACCTCTCCACCCATCCCCAGAGAGATCTGATTGCAGCTCTGCTCTCCCCTGGGCCTTTTCTGTGCTTTTTACCAGCTTCCAGCCTGTCTCCTGAAGGCCTGATTGGCCCTCTGCACTTCTCCCAGGGCACAGGGCGGACTGTTCTGCAACTCCTCTTCAGCTGTCTCAGCCACCTACTCTCTGCCTCACCAGTTTTTGGGTTTTCCTTACTCCATGAGTGTCCCTTTACACATGTGTACATACGCACATAGCACCACCATGAAAACTCGTCTGCATCTTTCTCTCAGCACTGCTTAGTAGAATTCCTGCCGTCTCCTAGCCCTAACTTCTCAGTGACCTCTGACTCAGGCCAACAAGGGCCGTGGTTGGCCAGCCCCCTTCTTCAGTCTACCTTGAGCTGGCTGAAAGAGGCTAGAGGCCCAGAGACTGTGCTCCACACATCACCTCTCTAATTTACTGGAACATAGGGCCCACCGTCACTTAGATCCAGTCAGTCTTCCTCTAAGTGGTTTCTTTGAGCCGGGTTGAACTCTTTTCTCCCTTGGCATAAAGTGAATGAGTGTGCTTACTGGGGTGGCAGCAATGAAGAGACATTGAGTCCTCAAGCCATATTAGCATGTTTGTTAAGGCCTTTAAACAATCTCATCATCAAAGTGCTTGGGAATAGCTATAAAAGCATAATCACAGGTGGCAATGGGCATGAAATGCATGGCTCCAGGCTGTTCATAGGATAATAGGGGCATTCATGGGTTTCCAAATGGAGCCCTTTGTGCTTCCAGTCCTGTGTCTTTTCTGAGAGGATGACTTTGCTCAGTATGTTTAAAGGGCACTAGCTTCTAGAATAACCTCAGGAGCTGATCTACCTATCAGCCTTATGCGTGAGTTTTGGGTAGCTGGTTACGGTGAAAGGGGAAATGGAAAACCTTCTTCAGATGTAACATTGCACAGATTGATTCTTCCAAAGAAAATTGCCTTTGGAATAGTACTTCTAACACGGAGGGAGGGTCTGGATATTTAGGGAATGGCAGAAAGTAGCTTGTGATATTTTCTCAGAATTTTTTGCAACTTCTGATTCTTCATTTAAGATTTTTCTTTCTGAATAAGATGCATAGCTAGTTCAGCACCCTGTAATTCATGGATTTAGATGTTGTAGGCATCTTTCTTGGTCCTTTGAAATTCAGTAAAGGTGTGATTTGTCTAAGCTACCTTCCCATAAGAATCTCCTTTATTCCCCATCTCTTCCCTAGACTCCTTGTTTTGTAGTATTTTTTTGACTGATGCTCATTTGGCATGTAAAATTTATCATTTAATTCTTATTTTATTACTGCTCTCATCCACATAGTCATTAGCATGGGATACAACAAAGACCCTTGGTATTTAATTGGCCTCTGCAGCCTTGGTGGAGGCATGTGTGGTTCCTATTAGGCATTTCTATATATTGAGAAGAGTTCTCTAACCCCCACAATCAGCTCCAAGGACCCCTGCTCCCAGCCACTGAATTTAGCTGGGCCTCGTGTGTTCCAATACCATGATGACAGAGAGGAGCTCCATTTTAGGATACAAATTCCCCTGGAATTTTGTTAGGGACTGCACTGAATCTATAGTTCACTTTGGGAAGTATTGACATTTGAACATATGAAGTCTTCCAATCCATAAACATGGGTGTCTTTCCGTTTATTTAGGTCTTTAATTTCTTTCAGCAACATTTGTTTTGTAGTTTTCAGTGTACAAATCTTTCTTTGGTTAAATTATTTCCTAGGTATTTTGTTTTTTTGGTTGCTTCTTTAAATGGAATAGATTTCTTGATTTCTTTTTTGGAAGGTGCATTATTGTGTGTTGGTCTTGTACCTTGCAGCTTGGTTGCATTCATTTTATTAGCTTTGGGATTTTCAATATTTAGAATCACTTCATCTATGACTAGAGAGGCCTCTTATTTCTTTTTCTCCCCTACCTGCTCTGGTTAGAACATCTAGCGTAGTGCTCAGCAGCAGTGCTGAGTGCAAGCACCCTTGTCTTGTTCGTAATTTAGGGGAGAAAGCTTTCAGTATTTCACCAGAGTCGGATGTTAGCTATGGGTTTCTCATAAATGCTTTTTATCATGTTAAGGAACTTGCCTTTTATTCAGTATTTTCTGAGTGTTTTTATCATGAGCGGGTGTTAGATTTTGTCAAATGCCTTTCCTGTGTCATTTGAGATGGTCCTGTGGTGGGTAGACTCTTAAAGAAAGAGTAGGATTGATATAAATACAGAGAAATGTGGAGTCTGGAGAAATAAGTAGCTGAAGTGTAGTGCTAGGAACTTGACTAGTGTCTGCAGAGATTACTGCACAATCGAAAGCCACCGGAAGAGACGATTGCAGAGCAGATGACTAGACCTGCCTGGAAAGGACAGATTCCCCGAGTGCCGGGGAGGACCTGGAATGCCAGAATGCCTTTATCTAGTGGAGCTCCTTAGGGTTTCTGAACCCAGTCGGATTAGGAATTATGATCTCAGCTCATTGTTCTCTACTTTCGTGTCTTCACTTCTACTTTTCTATTGACTTCACATCCATCTAACAATCTTTCCTTCTTAATTTTAGTAGTAAAGTGTCAGGTACAACAAAGGAAATACTGGATTTCTTTAATACCATGTGATGAGTCCTATCATTCTTTTAAATGTAGGAATAAAAACAAAATTAAGAAAAGAGCCAACTCTTTTTGGTGGTTCATTTGTAGTAACGTACAGAGACAGACCTGTAACAAGCCAACAGCTTTTGTCGGGCTGTAAATTAGACTGGAGGGAAGAATGAACTGCACGATCTTTGCATCTGAGGCCTTCTTATATTGAGCATGTGTTCTTTTCCATTGTCATGGCATTAATTTTTGTTGTGTGTGCCCCCACACCTTTCCTGGAATCTCAACAGAGAATGAGTCTTGGCTCTGCTGGGAGCGGGCTCATTAAGTATGTTCAGGGTTTGCCTTACCATTCGCACTCTCCGCCCACTTCTCAGGCCAGCCCCGTTTCCCTCCCTATGCTTGTTCTAGTTGGTCCTCTCCTCCAAAGGGCAGCCATATCTTGAGATTCTGTTCCCTCCAAGGAGTGGGCACTGATCTAAGGACCACCCTGTCTGTGTCAGTGGCCTAGGCATATCAGGGATGTGGCTATTTAGCTCTCTACCCAGGAGCCTCTGTCCTTTCTAGAGACCTTCCAGCATACTATTAACCTAAGTGCAGGGGCGGAAAAGCCCAGGAGCGCCTGGTAGAAATGTTAATTGCTTTTCCTTTAGGACACTTCATCACAGAATTCCAGCTGTTGGTGTCAGGAGGTGACAGTGAGGCATCTCTTGGATAAGAAGGACGTGGAGATCAACAGAGATCAGAAATGAAAAGATGAATAGATTCAGTCATCAGAAAGCTATTTGACTTTTAAGTTTTAGCCAATAATGAGTTTGGCTGCATGGAAAATGCGTACATACATCCATTGTTGCAAGACCATTATTTCTTTATCACTATCATCAACCAGTATTAATGAAGAAGCCAACTGTGCATGATACTGTGTTGGGCCTTGTATCTAGTTATGCAAAAATGCTTCCCTGGTTAAACTGAATATGGATCTGTAAAGTGATTAACTAGGACTTGACAGTTAACACAGTTTTTTAATTGCAGCAAGCATCTGAAATAAATAAGTGAGTCTAACCTTTTCTTTTTTCTTTTTTTTGAGGAAGATTAGCCCTCAGCTAACTATGGCCAATCCTCCTCTTTTTGCTGAGGAACACTGGCCCTGAGCTGACATCTATGTCCATCTTCTTCTATTTTATACGTGGGACGCCTACCACAGCATGGTTTGCCAAGCGGTGCCATGTCTTCACGCAGGATCCGAACCATTGAACCCTCGGCTGCCGAAGCGGAATGTGGGAACTTAACCACTGCGCCACCAGGCCAGCCCCTCTTTTTTTGGAGGGGGGAAGATTAGCCCTGAGCTAACATCTACCGTCAATCCTCCTCTTTTTGCTGAGGAAGACTGGCCCTGGGCTAACATCTGTGCCCATCTTCCTCTACTTTATATGTGGGACATGGCTTGACAAGCGGTGCATAGGTTGGCACCCGGGATCCAAACCAGCGAACTCTGAGGCCACCGAAAGCAAGACATGTGAACTTAACCGCTGTGCCACCGGGCCAGCCCAAGTCTAACTTTTAAGAAAGACTACAGCTAAAAGGAAACTTTCTTTCTAAAAAGAGTCTCAGGCTTTTATGCTGAAACATTGAATATAGATTTTATTTTTCTTCCTTTATAAAAAAGTTGGTTTGTTAACAATTAGGAAAGCCATACAGGTTAGCTATTTTTAAAAAAAATTGGGAGCCTGCCTGGTGGCACAGCGGTTACGTTCACACATTCCGCTTTGGTGGCACAGGGTTCGCCAGTTCGGATCCCGGGCTCAGGGCTAATCTTCCTAAAAAAAAACAAAAACAAAAACAAATCGAACAATTAAAAAAAGTATCCAAACTAAAAAGCGGAAGCCACTGACCCACCCCTATACCCCTGAACGTGCTTCCACTTTCACTGAGTAAATTCACATTTCTCTGTGGCCTTCCCATCCCTTGTTTAAGTACAGATGTATGTATGTGTGTGTTAAATGATTGTTTCAAGTTTATATTGATAAACACATATGTTTTCTATAATTGGCTTTGCTGACATGTAAGGTGATTATTGTTTAGGTCTGCTCCCTTAGCTTCTAGAATGTGAAAGCTGACAGCCTTGCCCCTTAATTCTGCTTATTGCAGCAGTAGTAAGGTTACTGCTACTACTTTTGGCTTTACTTTTTAGATGACTTATTTTTATTGGTTTTTCTGCCATCACAAAGTAGCCATCGTGTCTACACATTCAGAATCTGTTTCTTATATTTGGACTCAAAATAATTCCTTTACCCCTGAATGCCCATTTTGCTAAGAATGTTTTTAGCAGAGGCAGAGCATCAAGACTGCCTCTCTGGTTTTTGCAGGAATGCTTGTGTTTGAGGCCAGCACTCTTAATTGAATTAGCTTCATGAAAACATTTTAAAAAATTGATAGGTATGTGTATGACCCATCAAGACGCTATATGCTCAGTAAAATATAAATACATTCTCTTCCACGGGGCTTTGCCTTTAGAAGCTTACTTACTTGCCTCAGCGTCTTCTGTCTTGGTTCTGCTTTGTTTTGAAGTTTGTGGCTTGTTGTTGAACATAGTAAACCCCTTTCATTGACCGTGGTGTTGGCCGCTGATTCAGAGATCCAGTCCTTGAAGACTTAATAGTCCACAGACAGGCACAGGGTGGACCCCTGCTTTTGCTCAAGTCTCTCTTCATCTCCAGGAACTGAATTTTTCATGCAGTAATTAAAATTTGTAGGTCAAGCCTCCCATGGCACCGTTTGCTGCTAGGATGGGAAAGCAGTGATCAGATTCGCTTATGCTGCTCTTCACTGAGCTGAGACTTAAAGGATGAAGGGTGACATTTTCTCCCATTTTGTAAATTAATGCCATTGATCTGCCTAACAAGAACAAAGTTAGGCTTCAAAATACCAAATGATAAAGAGATTAAGACTTTAAATGGCTTTCCAAAAGGCAACCTCTATTGTAAGGCTCCAAGCTGACTATTGAACTTTCAATTAGAATTTCTAATAGGCTATTGACTTAAATGGATAAAATGTTGCAAGTGATAGCTTTCAAGATGACAAAGATTGCTTCTTACGTTCTGGAATATTACTTTATGTGGCATATACTGTTCCGGAAGGTGAATAGTAATAAACTGGCCTCCCTCTGTAGAGGATCAGCTGCATCTGTGCTGTAGTTTTCTCAAAGATGAATAATGCATTTTTTTTTTTTTTAAATCCTTTCTCTTTTCCTGTTTGTTAAACATGGGCTCCATGAAACTTTTTATGGCATGGAAGTCCCCTAAGTCTTTGACGTTGTGGCAGTATTCTTCTTTTTTGAAAAGCAGCTGGTGTGCTCTGTGTTTATCTGTGTGCACACACATGCATTCATGCATGCTTGCCTGTGTGTTCATAGTTGGGACTCTAGCAGATGGGTTGTCTGTCATTGCTCTCTGCCTCAGTTTACTATTCTTAGAAGCTCTGAGTCTCCTCCCCGATGGGCTTTCAGGGTGATGTGGCTCAGTTCTGCCCTTGTTGTGAAACACTAGCTCTAATATGTTTTTAAATACTAATTTTTCAAAGACCAGCTACCTCTTCTAGGATAAAGGGTTAATATTATGCTTATGTTACAGTGCATTAAAAACTCTAATTAAAACAGCATTACATTCCCATCTGCCAATCTCCAGTAATCTTCTTTAATTGCAGTAATTAAACTATATTTACATGTTCAGAATACTTGTAATTTAGCAAATTGCACTCTCTGCTCTACATTTAATCAAACAACCAGTTCCAGTATATTTAGTGTGGAAAGAAGTAATTTCAATGTTTTGATTACTATAGCAGATTTGACAGGGTAAGTGCCCCTCTAGTAGAGGGCTTGAAAGGGAAGGCAAACATGAAATATAGTCATGGTTTTGATTGTCATGTGAATGCCTAATTACATGTTGGAGGATTAACTATTAAATGGTATCGTGGTTGCACTTGATGTTTAGACACAGCTGATATTACAGATAGCAAAGACTGTCTTTTAGGGAAATTTGACAAAGGAGGTAAGGTTTTCTCTTCAAGGATTGGGAGATCATTGGAAAATTAAGTGAAAATGTTACCTGAATTGTATATTGCTTTTATGTCTCCTACCTGTGATCCCAAAGCCTGCCATGCAAGATGGTTATTTTCGTCTTCCCAGTTAAAGTCCAAAAGAAATGCAGTGGCAAGCTCAGGGAAACGCTGGTGATGGTACCAGTCCAGGAGTGAGTCCCTCTGCGTTTCTGTCTTGTATGTTGTGTCTGCAGTTGCTCTGGAGAAGACGTGTGGTTTCCTGAAAAGGTTCCTTCAGGAGAAGACAGGGTTCCTACTTTTTACCCCAGACATCTTCCCTAACCCATTTCCTCAGCCTCATCTTTGTTTCTCAGTTTCCTTACTTTAAAAACAGAAATAATAAGGTTGTGAATATTGATTAGATTTAAATAAATAGTCTCTTGGGGCCGGCCCCATGGCCAAGTGGTTAAACTTCCATGTGCTCTGCTTCAGCAGCCCCAGTTCATGGGTTCGGATCCCGTGTGTGGACCTACTACACTCATCGGCCATGCTGTGGAGGCATCCCACATACAAAACAGAGGAAGATTGGCACAGATGTTAGCTCAGGGTGAATCTTCCTCACCCAAAAAAAAAAAAGAAAGAAAGAAAGAAAGAAATACTCTCTTAATCACCTTTAAAGTATTTTTTAAATTGCTTGTTACTATTATTATATAGTTGCACCAGGATAATAATTTTTGTTTCTTGATCTGTATAAATTTGACTGGGATATTGGGTATTGCCATCAAATCTCTATTTTCCAAAACTACAGGTCAATTTATTTAGCATAGAATTTGAAGTAATATTCTCTCTTCCAGTAGCTTCTTTCTAATTATGTGATGTTAACAGTATTTACTAGAAATTGTATCTCTCTTCACTCCTGGACCACTTATTAATAAGGATTATGCGTTCATGAAAATGAACAGTCTAGCATTCCTATTGAATACCAGCGTTAAACCTTGTTTCTTGACCATGTGAAAAGAGCAAGCTACTGAATTGTTAAAAATGATATGTGGGAGTGAGGACCCGAGATTTTCTTCGTGATTCAGTTAGCTTGCTATGATATTGAGCAAAATGTTTCGTTTCAGTTCTCATATTGTTGGAGATAGGGTAAAGAATAGGGCTTGGAATTTTGATTCATAAAGAAGCCAGATGAAAAATCTTGGCCAAAAAACAAAAATACTGGACTTTAGACTGTTGCAGGAAGAACCATTCAGTTCAGATCCAGTCCCATTTCTGTATCACATTAGTGAGAATTTAGCTTCTGACAAATGTCTTGATACCTTTTTTCTTCCTCCTGCTTATTTACAAAGAAATTCTGATTAATTTAAGATGGCTGCCTTTAAAAATATATTTGGGCAAAATTCAGCCTTATGGTGAGATGCAAAAGAAAATAATGCTGATAACTACACTGAAGAGGTTTGAGAGTACTAGAGACACTTTGAAAGGAAAAAGGAAGTAATTTGAAATTGAGGACAGTGCCAGCTGGAGTTGAAATTCCAGCTCTGTCATTTAGCTGTTTAATCCCAAACAAACTACCTAATCTCCCTGAGCCTCTGCTGTCGCATCTGTAAAATGGGGTACACAGGGACATAGTACATGGGTACTGCACTATTAGTTTTTCTTTCCCATTACCTATAATGTCTGTTGGTATATGGGGAGACACAGACACATATACACACACCGTAATAATTTAACAGCCCTTAGAATAATATATGATTTGAACACAAATACCCGTGCAAAAAATATTTTTAAGAATGCAGCATAAGTGTCAGGAGAAATATGCATAAGGGGCAAGGTACACCTTGCAGCTGAAATGGCCAGATTTTTCCCTAACCTTATTACGACTATTTTTTTTTCAGTCCCTTGCCCTAACAAGTTCTTTCAGAAATTAACAAAAGAAACAATTGAAGGATCTGAATCTCACTACTTATTTTACACTCTCTACTTGGAGGTGCTAATGAGCAGCAGAATAATCCCCCAAAATGGCCCTTAATCCAAGCTCCATCGAGTCAAGTTATGAGTAATTAAGAATAGACTGTATGAAACATAGCTACGTGGCAGCTGGCATTTCTGCTTTCCAGAGGTTGCTAGGGAAGGTGAATTCAGTTCTCATCCTTGATCCTTATTGGAAATTGAAGAGTTAAGGTCAGCATCTTAGTATACTTGAATGTGTGAGTCTTTATCTTCTTGCAAACTTTCTATCTTGGGTTAGGGTGTGGGGACCCTAGATACGGAGAGGATCTCTAGCATTTAATCCCCAAGACAGAACTTCTGACATTTACATTTCTGCTAATTTCACACAGCATCTTGCAGCATGTAGGATCTGGGCTCCTGCCAAGAGGACTTCTAACTCCTTTTGAAAAAGTGCTTTTTGGGGGAGTTAGGAAGGGTACTGAGCTGCAGCGACATTTCTTTAATAGCATTCCTTTAATGTCCAAGGGGACTTAATGTGTAAATCATATGAAATTCAAGCCCTCCTCTGAGCTGAGTCTTCTAAGAAAGTTTTACTACAGCCCTTATCCTAGTAATATGGCTGATTTCCTATTTTCCAGTGTTTACTTATACTGTAGAATGTTTACTGTATAATGAGTTTATTGTATAATAAGGGACTCTGATTTATTAGCTCTTCATTATTCTCATCCCATCAGCTTTCTGATAAATGCTACAACCCTTGGCAGGGACATGAGTCTCAATCAGGTGATATCATTGCTTTTTAATGAACTCTTCTTCTCGGAGTAACAACATTACATGAGATATTCCTTATCCTGCATTATTAACAGGCCCCAGAATAAAAGGCACAAAGGCACCGAGAAGGTTGCACTGAGCAGTGGGGCAGAATTCATTACCACTTCAATATCCAGTACTAGTAGTTAACAGTTTTTGATCTATCATATTTACCCTTCTGGAACAGTAAGAAATCATGGGCGGAGCAGCAGTGAGCTATAGCATGTGTAGGAATTTTGTAAATGTTGCCTTAGTTACTTAATGCACAGCCTGACTGCTGGAATTTAGCACAGTGACATCTTTCTCAGAGGGAGCATGAAAAAAAAATGTGATATTTTACAACCTGGGAAGTTAAGCGCTGAGATAGTTAGGGCCCAGCTCTCATTAGCTGAATGGTAGATTTTTCTAATTAGTTCTTTCTTGTAATGAGCACGAAAGAGTCTAATCACCTCATGTGAAACCAATCTAATGCTTGGAAAAGAATGCCCTTGGCATCTCTTTCAGATTGGATCTTAGGATTTTGGTTCATCTCCTTACAGAATAGAATTTGTTAGTGAGTGTTTATTTAAAACATAAACACAGAGACCAGCCTAGTTGTGTAGTGGTTAAGTTCACAGACTCCACTTTGGCAGCCTGGGGTTCACAGGTTCGGATCCCAGGCACAGACTTACACACCACTCATTAAGCCATGTTGTGGTAGCATCCTACAGACAAAATAGAGGAAGATGGGCACAAATGTTAGCTCAGCTACAGTCTTCCTCAAGCAAAAAGAGGAGGATTGGCAACAGAAGTTAGCTCAGGGACAATTGTCCTCACCAAAAAATAAGAATAAAAATAAAAGTAAGCACAGATGTGTAGATGGGGCAAGAAATGGACAGCTTGTTGACCTGGGGTACAAGTATAGCTAGAGAAGGTCCTCAGAAATATTCATTAGTTGGCAATTATGAGTGTATCACTGCAGCTAAAGAGTCCATTTTCCTTGATTTCTTTCATTTTGAAACTGGAGACTTTGGCCTGGAACAACTCCAGTTCAGCATGGTGCCTCTCCTGAGGCATGCAACATACTGCACATTAGAATGAAGATG
This sequence comes from Equus quagga, assembly GCF_021613505.1. Classification (NCBI taxonomy): domain Eukaryota; kingdom Metazoa; phylum Chordata; class Mammalia; order Perissodactyla; family Equidae; genus Equus; species Equus quagga. The sequence continues at coordinate 26,529,669 of NC_060273.1, read as the reverse complement.
GCTTGGAGGCCTGGGGAACAGGGCTTGGTCTCTCCGCCTTTACAGAGCCTGATGGATTCCCCCATCAGTTTCTGCTAATTTGTGCATTCAGTGCTTTGTCTCTCCTCCCTCCCTCTGCTTTGGAGTCATCCATAGGTGCCACGTTCATTTTTGAACTGTTCTCAAATTTCTAGTACTCATCCGTCTCTTCACATGTCTTAAGTGAGCCAACTCTGGATATCTCAGTTGATAAGGTTCATTTTTAACTAGAGAGAGAACTGTAATGGCAGCATCTTGTCTGTAGCATATAAACTGTTGCCCCTTTTGGGGAAGTCACATGCTTACAAGAAGATGGCTGAGAAAATGCTTAGTATGTGCGTATTTATTATGAACTAGGGAAAAAAAATGGGAATCCTTGAGCCCTGGGCTGTAGAGACTAAGAATATATGAATTTTCATTGTGCATGCCGTCTCTGCTTGGCTGAGCCTCCTGTGATGATGGACGGGTATATAACAGGGAAACAACTAGCACTGTCCAGTGCACTAGGCACTGGCTACGTGTGGCTGTCGAGCTCTGGAAATGTGAGACTGAGGAACTAAAGTTTTAACTTTATTTCATTTAATTAGTTTAAATGTAAAGAGCCCCATGTGGCTAGTGGCCATGATATTGGACAGGGAGGTCTAGACGTCTTCTGCCTCCTAACCACCCTGCCCCATGTACAAACAGCAGCATCCTTACCAAGAGAAAACCTGTTGTCCTCTGCTCCCTCTTGCTATCTATTCTCCTTAGCTGCCTTAAAACCAATCAGACTTTGCTCAGTGCTATTAGGAGTTCAACACAAGGCGTTCTCTTGGCTTGTGTTATCTGTAGATCATTCTGTATTCCAGCAAGCCAGTGTTTTGTTCTAAAGTTAGAAATGACATTGTAGTTTTTAAAATAGCCAAAATACTGGTTTGTTTCTAAGAGGAGAGATGGGAGGAATCAATCAGCTTGAGTTCGTTTATGGAATCTTCCAAATCTCAAAGATAGGACAGAATTGCACACCTCTCAAACAGCTGGGTTAAGTATATAGCTTTTACAAACTCCCTACGATGTTTTAATTATAGTTAATTAGAGTAAACAAAAATGTAGTATTTAATGATCTTTATCAATGACTTTTAACAAATGTGTTAACTTTGCTCATGGTAGCCGGTTGCACTATTGTAGAACTCTTCAGTTCACACTGAAAGGGTAAGGTTAGCAACCTGGACAGATCGGCCTATCTGTGTTATGACCAGTCTGGTTCCTTCTCCCATGGTTGGAAGCCTCATTTTGTTTTGGAACCTGGAATTGATCCTTTTTAAGGAGAAAAAGAAGAACACTAAGGTTGTGTATTCAACAGAATGCACATTCACTTATTCGACAATCGTTTATTGAAGGCCAACTATGTGCTAGGAATTGTGGTAGTGTCTGGGGATGCACAGATGGAAAGGCACCGTGCACCCCCACTGGATTGTTGAGCAACTAGCACATAAACTGTTAAAGATAATACCATGCGACAAATATTATAATGGAAACATATACAAGGTGTGGTGGAATTTAGAGGAAGAAAAACTAAGTGGTAGTTTTAGGGAAGGCTTCCAACACGGAAACATGTAAGGGAAATTTTATATATATATTACTATGAGGGAAACTCTTAAGTGAATTAAAGGATTTTGCCAGGGATAAAGAGAAAGTAGGGCTTTTATGAAGGGGAGTATGGTATAGTACAGATCAGATGTGTAAGGCAACAGTGTGTTTGGGGAACTGAGGAAAGGAATACTGGTATTTGGTGTGAAATTACAAGCGTGCTGAGAGATGAGTATGGAAAAGTAGCCTATTAAAACTCTAACGTTCCAAGGAACGTTAGAGTTTTAATGCTAAGTTTGAGAAACATAACAGGGCCAGGATTTAGGGTAAGGCAAGAGAGGCACCCAATGCACAAAATTTAAGGAAGCGCTTTCTCTGAGGGTCATGCAAGTTCAGGGTTGATGTTTACACCACCCTAGAGTGAGTGCCTCCTTAAATTTTGTGCCCTAGGCACCTAACTTGCCTTACCCCAATCCAAGTCCTGAAACGTGACTCTGAGTTTCTTGGGTTTTTTTTAGGAAGATTAGCCCTGAGCTAACATCTGCCGCCAATCCTCCTCTTTTTGCTGAGGAAGACTGGCCCTGAGCTAACATCCGTGCCCATCTTCCTCTACTCTATACGTGGGATGCCCACCACAGCATGGCTTTTGCCAAGTGGTGCCATTTCTGCACCCGGGATCCGAACTGGCCAACCCCGGGCCTCCAAAGCGGAACATGCACACTTAACTCTGTGCCACCGGGCCAGCCCCATGACTCTGGTTTTTATGCAGAGAATGGGCTTGAAAGGAAAGTAGATGGAAATCTGACCCAAGTCAGCAGGTAGACACAGCAGAGTAGAAATGAATGAAATGCACTGAAAAGGTAAAGGTAAAAAGACTCAGTGACAGAAAAAATCTGAGGCATGAGAAAGAGAAGCCTACATGTCCTGGCACAGAATTCTGAGGATTTTTCCTGTTGCCTGACCTTGGGTTTTCCCTAACTTCTCACATTCCTCAGTTCTGCCTTTTCCTAGGGTCCTGCCCAACCCAAGTCTAGAGCTTACCTATCTGCTCAGGCCTATGCGCTGGACTGTGTTTGAGGGAAGGCCCTGAGAGCTGGAGTTTTTAAAAAGTGTCTGACTTTAGGTAGATCTGCTGCACTGGATGGTGTTAACACATTCAGAAAAGTGCAGTCTTCTTGGCTCTCTAAATTCAGTGACCTTATTTTAAAAGATGATCAACATGGCCTAGAACCTTTAGAGGATTGGGAGACATTTTAGCAAGTTTATCAAGAATAAGCAAAGATGACATTTGGCTAACAGTATTTCCCCCCCAAAAACCATTTGTTTTGGAATGAAGCTTTTCCATTTGACAAGTTTGGAATTACCAATACTGCTTGAAACTTCCTCTTTTCTCCAAACTCTAGGATGTTTTCAGAAGGGACTCTTTTCTTCAAAGGCATCCTATAGTTAATTGGGAAAACATGCAAGAAGAGACATTTTGTCTCCTCAGGCCGCCTGTTGTACTCTTCCAGCATATGCTATTGCTCGTCTCAGAGAAGTGGACAGGTGGCTGTTTGCAAAGCAGGGCCTCTGACTCAGAGAAGTTGGGAAACAAAGCCCTCTGTAGAGTCAGCCTCTTGCTGTTTGCTGAAGTCTTCTGGTCTGGCCTGTTCCCTGTTCCCTGCAGTCTGAACAGATTTGTGGGGAGTATATGGTGTTTCACAGAGGTTGAGGTGGGATCACTTACACACATCCAGCAGTTATGCGGGTAGAATCACAGCGTCTCAGGGTCGGATGTGTATTTGAAGGTCATCTAGTCCGACTTCCCTCTGGAAAATCCCCCATGCCACTCTTCCCCCAGATGGCTTTGTAGCCATAACCTCCTGTGACAGAGTGCTCACTGCCGCCTCAGCCAACACCCACCAAACCTCAGTGATCCTCTGAGGTGACTGACATTTCCTCACCATCCTTCTCTTGAGTGGCCATTTCTTTAATAGTGCGTCACGCTTGCCAACTTTTGTATGTGCCTTTTGAAAGCAGCTTCTCCAGAGAAACATCCTGTCCAGCTCCTGATTTATATAGCTCTTCACCGCCATGCCCGTCCTTCTTACAGGGGTCAGGTGCAGTTTCACAATTCCTCAATCCCCTTGAGCTATTGTCCTTTCCAAAACCTTTTACTATGAAGGGTTAACTAATGTTTTCCTAAGAATTATGAAACAACATTAGTGGGTAGAGAAGCGTGGCATGGTAACTCTGAAGAGACAGATGCCCCAAGAAGACCACATGCCTCCCTCTTGGCCATGTGCGCTACAGAAAGCTGTGGCCTTCCGTGTGGCCAGGAGTCCACACCAACCCAGTGCATGTTTTCCTTCCTGGGATGTTGTCTGGCTCTGTGCATGACTCGTGTGTAGGAAGCCTGTCCCTTCTCCATCCAGGCACACAGTGCTGGTAATCCCTCATGCTGTCTGCCCTGTGCCTGGGTTCACACTGCTTCTCCTCCCTGGAGGGCTCCCCTAACTCCTGCAGTCACATCAGACTCATTGAGGTGCTACTACGCAATGACTGCTTTGCTTCCCTGATACCTCCCTCCCTCCCCCTGCTCGATCCCAGATTGACACTGTCCATTCATTGTTTTAAAATTATCTAGGTGTGTCTGTTTCTTCCGTTAGACTGCATTTTCCTTGAGGACGGGTACTGTGCCTCACTGAGCTTTGTGACCACAGTGCCAAGCACATAATAAGTGCTATTTAATAAATGCAGGCGTATATAAATAAGTGTTCCACAGTGTTTCAAGATTTCTTTTTTTCTCCTCTGGCTTTCCTCTCCTCTCCTCAACCTCAAGGAGACTAGGAAGCAGAAGAGAATCCCAGCCACCCATCCCATCTTGGATGCCCTGCAGTGCAGAGACCTGTCCTTGGGACCCTTGCCTTGTCTTTCCCTGCAGTGTGCAGCTAGTTGGCCTAAGATCCACCCAGAGTGGGGGCTGGCCTCTGTCAGAGAAGTACCAATGGGATGTTCTTTGCAGGGCTTTGCACAGTCCCCTCGGCTCCGATACCTCTGTATCGAGGAGGGCTCCAGGGCCATATCTCCTTCCTTCCACTCTTGGTAGTACTTCCTTTAGTCTGTGGCCCCAGGAGACAACTCTCTGGCCCTGAGGAGTCTATGCTTTTGCCACTCTCTTTGCTGGCTCATTATCATTTGGTGCTCCTTCAAGCGAAAGTTCTAGAGGCCTATCAACAAATAAGTTCTGAGCCTCCTGAGTAGTCACGAGTTACAAGTCACCTGGTCAAGGGGAAGGGAAATGAAAACCCTTGAAGGATTTTAAAGATAGACTCACACTCCCTTGCCTTATAGCCTGTGCTGCAAAGTCAGACAAAAGGTGCTTGTGCCCGTCTTATTCAATCACCACCACTGCAGGATTGACCCCGTGTTTTAATATAAGGAAACTGAGGCCCTGGAAGTTCAAGCTAACTTTATAAGACCACTCATAGGTAGTAATTGGCAAAACAGGATCATACATTCAGGTCTGTCCAGTTGCTTCCCCATTTAAATGAGACCACTGAAAAGATTATCTGGTATGTGGCTCCTTAAGTACCTTTTTTAATCCCCTTGAGATAAACTCTTTGTATGATGTTGCTTCTATGACCCACCCCACCACCACCACCAATCCAGTTTCTCATAATTCAGTGCTCACAGGCAGTTGCTCCCTAAGAATTCCAGGTAAGTGATAGTGAACTAATAGGATGTTATTTTTGTGATGTGGCAACCCTTTTCTAGGATTTGAGAATGTGCCCTACGCCTGTCATGGAGGGCCAAAGAAATAGGGAGGCATATAGAGAACAAAATTGGCTCTTGATTAAGAACTTTTTTATAACGAAAATGGCTGAGGTTACTAAGGGTCAAGAATTATTCTAAGCACTTTATACTCATCTCATTCAATTCCTCCAAACTCCGTGGAAGCGAGATACTACCATCATCCTCCATTTTACAAATGAACAAACTAAGGCTTGAAGAGACTCAGTAACTTGCCAAAGCAAATACCAGACTTGACCCCAGGCTGCTTGACCCAGAGCCCTCCACTCGCATAGGGTGGTGACTGGGGGAGCAGGGGAGCAGCCTGTGGGCTTAGTGATTGTGCTGCTTGGTACACAGCAAGACAGACATAATCAGCACTTGAATTATAGAATTTTTATGAGTGACTAAAGTAAAAGCCAGGATTTAGAGATTGAGAGTTTATTGTTAAATGATATTTGGAACATCTTACTGGATTTGATTAAAGTAGAATTCAAAAGGCATCACAAAGATGATTATTTACCAGGGGTACTTTTAAGGACTTTTTTTGTGGCTTAAATCATTGGCACGCCAATGCTTAAAATCTCTGTGCTCAAAACCAGAGTGCAATTGATCCTTAGAAAATCAGAGGTTAGTGCCTTCTTTGGCAGGCTACTTCTGAGCTTTGTTACACTGTAACATAATCCCTCTTTGAAGACAAATCTTGTTTTATGTTTTTTTTCCTCCCATGGTGCCTAGTATCTTGCCCTATATGTAACAGATACTTTGAGATAGGTGGACAGACAGAAATTATTTTCTGTTGCTTTAGGGGCTCTGAATTCACGGATGAGTTGATTTATGAATGAAGTGTATTAGCAAAGATTAAATGCAAAAATATCATTTCTCCTCTTCATCATCTAGATGTCATTGCCAAGTGTTATACTGTACCTCTCTAAACTAATATTTTGTAGAAGGGAAACCAAATATGAAATAATAGCAAGCACTGGGACAGAGGCTGCATGTCCTCTATCAGCCACTACAGAAGGCTAGACAGTGGGGGTCGGGGAGTGGCTGGGTCAGGGTTTGTGATTGGAAGTAGGTGTTTGAGGCAAACTTGGGATTTAAGCTCATAGCCAGCACTAGAGGCTAGAGAAACAGGAATGATACCAAATCTCTTAATCTCAAGTTTGTGTGCCTACTGCACAGTAAGCCAAACACTGAGACATCAGTGCTTAGAGATGGAGAAAGCTTTATTCAAATTGGCCCACACAAGAATGTGGGAGCAATGGGTTTGCTCAAATCCACCTTCACTAGAGAAGAAAGCAGGGACTTTCATAGAGCTACGGTGTGTGTCAGGAGGAGTTTTGGAGAAACAAAGGGGTAATCCCTGTTATTTTCTCTCCCGTTAAGCCTCTAGGCAATCTGACTTGTGGGTATCGACAGCAGCTGGGGACTGGTTATCTGGTGATCCTTGAAGGCATTCTCTTTCTTCTGTAAAACAAGCTCATAAATCCTTGTGCCCCTGAGTTACTTCTCAGGTTAAACAGGAAAGCAGCAAATTGACAAGATTAACTTCTTTTCATAACAAATTCAAAAAGTAATCTTGTTGAATATTTATAGTGACCCTCAGGTACCCAGCTTCAGGGTGATAGGAGATGTAAAAGTTTGAGTGGGCCATGCCCAAATGCTGGAAACAGGAGCCAAATAGATGAAAGTTGGGTGGAGTTAATTAGTGAATAAGTTTCCTGGGTATTTTAGAGACCAATTATTTTTGATGCCTAGCATTTATTGAGTGTTTACTATAGATGAGGCATGATTCTAAGCACCTTATGAATATTTAATCCTCATAACAATCTGTGACGTAAGCACTACTTTTTTTCTTTTGAGGAAGATTAGCCCTGAGCTAACACCTGCTGCCAATCCTCCTCTTTTTGCTGAGGAAGGCTGGCCCTGAGCTAACATCTGTGCCTATCTTCCTCTACTTTATATGTGGGACGCCTACCACAGCATGGCTTGCCAGTGGTGCCATGTTCGCACCTGGGATCCGAACCGGCAAACCCCAGGCCGCTGAAGCAGAATGTGCGCACTCAACTGCTGTGCCACCAGGCCGGCCCTAGCACTACTGTGACTGCCATCATACAGATAGAACTGAGGGGCAAGGAGTTTGAGGAACTTACTCAAAATGTCGTGATTCGTAACTCAGGAAGCCAGGTAGTCTGACTCTAGACATCCTGCTCTTAGTCTCTGCACTGTGTGGCCAGTTCTTTCAGTTGTCAGGCTTCTCTTGCTGGCTCTGAGAACCCTCACTCTGGGTGTCAGCCCAAGACTTACGTTGACCACATGGCCTAACCAGCCTTTATCAGTCCAGTGACTTTGTTATTCGAATCTCTGGCTACCTGCATACATTGTTCTTCTCCTCAATTGCAAACTCCCTGAGAGTAGAAAATCTATCTCATTCATTGGTGCTAATTCAACTTTTGTTCAAAGGAATCCTCTGGGGGTTTTTTCTAGGCACCTCTAGATCTAAATTATTCCATCAGCCACTGGGTTCTTCATTGGTGTTTCTTGGCCCAAGGACTGAGGCAACAACAGGAGGCAGCAGAGATCTCATCAGTGTTCATCAAACATACGTTGAGTACCTACTGTATTCCAGGCCTGAGTGCACAGAAGTAAATAGGACAGACATTATCTCTGCCTTCTCAAAGCTTACAGTACAGCAAAGAAGCAAATGAAATGAGCACAAATCTGATAGGTGCTATTTGACAAAAAGGCCAAGAGGCTGAAATGGAGAGTAATGGAGGAGGTGGGTGGCCGTAGAAGCTACTTTAGACAGAGTAGACATGGGAAATTCCTCCCTGAGGAAGTGACATTCTAAGCTAAGACTTAAAGAAGGAAATGAGAAGACTGGGAGGGAAATACCTTCTAGGCAAAGACAACAGCATATGCAAAGGCCCTCAGGTTGGAAAGGAGTTTGTTTAATAGTGGAATTCAAAGAAAATCATTATGATTAGACAATTACTTCTTACACATTCCTGGCAAACTTATGTTCCCAATTTGCAGCCTATTCTCTTTTGTTAGTGGTTCCAATCCACTTCCTAACACAGCAACCAATAGTCAGGGATTTTTGACTGCTTGCTCTAGAAATAGGGCAAATCAGAAGCAGAGGCAGTTTCACCTAGCTGACTGGGTATGGAGCATGAGTTAACTTAGTCCATTATATCTCCATCAGAGTCATAAGCCTTCCTTGCATAGGGCTCAGCAATAGAAATATGTCAAATTCCTTATATATTTCTTTTTTTTTTTTTTGAGGAAGATTAGCCCTGAGCTTAACATCTGCTGCCAATCCTCCTCTTTTTGCTGAGGAAGACTGGCCCTGAGCTAACATCCGTGCCCATCTTCCTCTAGTTTATACGTGGGATGCCTGCCACAGCATGGCTTGCCAAGCGGTGCCACGTCCGCACCCAGGATCTGAACCGGAGAACCCCAGGCTGCCAAAGCGGAACATGCACACTTAACCGCTGCGCCACCGGGCCGGCCCCTTATATTTCTTAGATCTCTTTTCAGACTGACTCAAAGGATGAAAAAAATGAAATTAATAAAAGAGGAATAATTCTTTTTAGATCATCAGAAATTATTTTTTCTAAAATTTTCTAAATATTGTAGTTATGTCTCTCACTCCCAGGGGTGGTGGTTTTACTACACTGTACTGGAAGAAAGATTGCTTATAAATACCACCGAGGAGAGGTACCTTCCCAGCCTGCTAAGGAGGATGGCTGAGCGCTTTGGGAACTTGGGTACATCTAGGTGAATGGAACAAATGCGGAGGTAGTCTACATGTGGACAGTGGCTCACTTGCTCTGATCTGTCTCCTCCCCCAAGTTTCAGTTGAGATCCCTTGAAAGCTCCCATCTCCCCACCATTCGTAAAGGGTCTTTAAATTATTCAAGAGAAGGAAACACAGCCTTTACCCATTGGATTTTTCTCCTCAATCACAAGTCTTTTTCTCTGAGCACACACACATGGCCCAGACTCACTGTCAGGGGAGATGTAATGTTAGCATCTGGTGTTAATATCTATTGTTGACATTTCAGGAATGAGAACATGAGCTATTAGGGAAGATGTTTGCTTGTACCTAATTAATGTCTCGTTGTATCCCCTCTTGTTGTCAGCTCTGCCTCACCATCCTGTCTTGGCATTTTCTTTTACTGGCTAACTTTAAAAGTTAATTATTTCTCTGTTGAATGTTAAATGCCACCATTTTTTTTAATGCTGTTCCTCAGTGTGAATTATTAGTTATCAAAAATCAAAATGATCTGTGCAGTTATCTACTCTTTACCTAAAGCTAGTATTCTTGCTAATCATTCTTCTAAAATGTGATAGCAGTTTGTTTGATGTCTGGCAACATGGATCTCTCCAGCAGATATTGATTTCGACTCCACGTTCCTACCCCTGTCTAGCCTTCCTAGTGTGGAGCATATACCAAGTCCTGGTACATCATCTGATAGAAGCACTTGCTGATGGGGCCAAGTCTTCTAAAACTCATTTTGCTTGAACTCAAATCACTGTTTTTGTGTGTGTGTGTGTGTGTGTTGGGGGGGGGGAGGTTTGAGGAAGATTAGCCCTGAGCTAACTGCTGCCAATCCTCCTCTTTTTGCTGAGGAAGACTGGCCCTGAGCTAACATCCATGCCTATCTTCCTCTACTTTATATGGGGGATGCCCACCACAGCATGGCTTGCCAAGAGGTGCCGTGTCCGCACCCAGGATCTGAACTGGTGAACCCTGGGCAGAATGTGTGCACTTAACTGCTGTGCCACTGGCCGGCCCCTCAAATCACTGTTCAAATTCATTTGGCAACTCCAGTAAGTACAGACAGAAGTAAAGAACCTCAGATCGAATATTCCCTAAAAGCTTTTATAAAACATATGTCTCGGTGGGAAATTGCAACTTTCTTTACTTGAGATTGGTCTATAAAAATAGTGGTAAAAACTATAGCTAATATTTATTGAGTGCTTATTTGATACCAGGCTTTCTTACTAGCTTTTCACATGGATTGTTTTACTTAATCCTCTCAACAACCTATGAGGAAATTATTATTATTATTCCCAACTCAAAGCTGAGCAGTTTGAAGCTATGAAAACTTAAGCAATTTATGTACCATCACACAACCGGTTAGTGGGGGGCCGGAAGTCCATGCTCTTACTTCCTGCCGTACGGAGTGTGCTGTCTCAGACCGTGGTCGTGAGGCACACATGGCTTCTGATCACTTAAATGCGGCGAGTCGGAATGTAAATGTGTTGTAAGTGTTAAATATACACCAAATTCCCAAGACTTAGCATAAAAAAGTAGTGTAAAATAGGTAAATAATGATGTGTTTATATCAGTTACTTGTCAAAATGGTAATATTTTGGATATATTGGGTTAAATAAAATATATTATTAAGATCAATTTCACCTGTTTTCACTTTTTTAATGTGGCTACTAGAAAATTTTTAATTTCCTATGCTGTTTGCCTTATATTTCTGTTGGAAAGTGCTACTGTAGAGACATAGAGAGTTCCAGAGTTTCTGGATTCATTCCTTGCCTTATGAATTTCTGATCCTAAATTATTGAGGGAATATGCACAAATTTCTGACCCTTGCCCTCCTTTCTGGTCATTTAACTTCTAGAAATCCCAGCACAAAGTGTAAATTCCTACATCTGAGTCACTACCAAGAACCCATCTGTTGGCTCTTATCAAGTATGGAAAGATAAAATACTAACATGTTATGCATTAACGAGATCAAAAGGAAGGCTAATGACAGAAATGTGGCTGCTGTTAAAATATCCTGAGAGGATAATCTGGGTGGACTTTGTGTTCTCCTTAAGGCGACCCCCTTAAATGCCTTCCAGAGACCAGACTGTCTCTCAGCTCTCTTTCCGAGGCCCACCTTTGCCCTCCCTTCTAATCCCTGCCTACCCCTTTCTGGTCCACCCCTCTCTCTCTGGGTGTCTGTGCAGCTGAGGCAGGCCGCCTGTTAAGCAGTTCTGACATGAGGCAGGTCTTTTTTCCCTGCTTGTGAGAGCAGAGTGTATAATGGCATTGCCCTCCACCGGGGATCTTTGAGAAGCTTTATGGCTCTAGCAGGCATCAGGGAACCAATCGCAGGCACTAGCAGCTGATATATGACACTAATATAGGGTTCACTTTTATTCTCAACCTAAAAAAAGATGGATTGTTCCAAGTTTAGACAGGCTGTAAAATCGTGTGCTTCTGGAACCATGCTGCCTTACCCCCGGGACCACTCTAATTGCTTTACATCTGTACAAAGGTTCCTTGTAATCGGGCTTTCTGCCTTCATTTGTCTTCTTTTCAGCCTCTTAGTAAAGACCTTAATTGGTCTTAGTGGGGCTTTTTTCAGTTAGTGCAACTGTACCTTTAGGGCTGAACAAGTACCAGACACTACCTGCGGGGAGAAGTGGGGAGATGGGAAAGACATCAATACTCCTTTACCTCTAACAGTTTAATTAATGTGCTCAGAACAAGGAGCAGTTTGAAGAAATTTCTGCTCCTCCAGGACCCTGCTACACATCAGACAAAACTGGGGTTAGGTGGAATTTTCTAGATTTCTTTCCTGCTTCAGTCTCTGTGAACACTCATTAGCCTCATAATTATCTCACAGTAAACTGCTGTATCAGGTTTCAGTGTGTCCTCTTTGGAGGATCAAGTTGCCTTACATCAATAGACTGGAGTACTGCTGGGTGCTTGTGCAGGGAAGTAGCCTCTAATTTCTGTTTCTTAGCTACTAATTGTTTAATAATACATTTTATTGCCTATTAAAATGTGGCATAACTTGCTTGTCAGCAAAACTAGATGGAACCTAATCATTTGAGGAGAAGGATAATTGGCATTTGTACAGATGGCTTTTACTGCAAGTCGGGTTTGTTATTGCAGATAGAGTTCCTTGCCAGGTTTCTTGGTACTGTTTGTGTGCTGGTCAGTGTTGTGAGGGGGTTACTATCTTACAGCCCAAGCGGTTAAACGTGGTATTATTGCCAATGCAGTATGCACTCAGTTATAGGTCATAAAGGCTTCTGCGGTGTGGGTACTTTTTTCCCTCTCCTCCCCCACCCCCACCCCTGGTTTTAAAGGACCCTAGTGAGTTTTGTACCACACTGAAAATTACCTTATGTGCTGGAAAATGCATCAGAGGAGACTTTGTTTAAACAAAGGGCGTTTTTATGATGAATAGAAGAAGCCAAAACTTCTGAATTTCCATCTAGTAAAAAATTGTGTAGGAAAATTGGACCAGGCCCAGTTCCTTAGTAGAATTTCACGAAGGTTTTCCTGTTGCTTCAAAATGACCCCGTAAGGAATGTTGCATAAATTCCAGAAAATTGCCCACAGTGTTTCCTAGAGCACATTAAAAAAATGAGGGGGACACATTGTGTGTGGGATAGTTTGGTAGCAGAATTAGTTTACTGGACAGAAGAGAGGGGAAACCCAAGTATTTTGGCGCTCAGTGGGAAGTGTTGGCCAAGGTTTGTAGCAAGCGGTGGATTTGGCAAGCGCGTTGGTAAGGAACGTTTTGGTGGCATTGAAGTGGGTGGGAGCAGTCCGTGCAAGGTGAGAACATTTCCGCACTCCCAAGCTTTCTGGTTCAGATCCTAACATTCTCATCCCCAGGGTGCACTCCTCCTTTGCCTTCACAAGACACTCAGGTCGTACTTTCTACTCAGATACAGCCCAAATTCACTGAAGACCACCACCCTTATTTGAAAGTCTGTCTTGTGTTCTAACCCAAGAAGGTCATTTAAAACTCACAAGGATGTCCATCTTTATATGTTTTCTGGATCCCCTCTTTCAATCTCTTACTACTTTGTAATTATTCTTTTGTCTTCTAGTAGAACTCTGAGGTCAAATTATACTTAGTCCAGAACGTGTCTCCTATCTGTCTGGTATCTCTCTTGGCAACTGCATTCCCCTTCCTTTTGAAGACCGACGTACAAGCTCTTGACTCTTCTCCCTAAGGTTCCAAAACCTCAGTGAAGACCTGTGTGCTTTACCAGTAAACACATGGCCTTTTTAGGTGTGGAAGGGAATCTCTCAGCTTGATACTTGAGAAAATTAGTATGAGAAAATTAGTATGAAGTAAGCTTGACATGGATAGTTTTCTTTCTTAGGGCCTGCGCTTGGGAATTACTGTAATTTAACAGATATAATAAATGTGTTAAAAGAGAGAAGAAAGCCAATTCTGAGGGTTTTTGTGTTATATGAAGGGTGTGTGTTATACATTGTCATTAAATTTTCTTGAGCAAAAGCTACTGGCAAGTTGAAGCCAATTTAAAAGGTATATATCAGAACTGTAACATGCAGCTGCAAACTGGTTTGGGAGTTGATTTTGGAGGTGCAAATCCTTTACAACAATGATAGCATGGAGATTGGCAATGACCTAAAATGTCTATAACCTTGGTGCTCATAGGCCAAGGTGCATTCTGGATGGGGGGTGTGTGTGTGTGTGTTGGGGACTAGGCTTTAGACAAGGTTACATCTGTTGATTTCTTTCTCTCTTGTAGCTCACTTTTCTGGAGTTTATTTGTAAATAGACGTAGCCAGTAGGATTCTCTGATCAGCTCTTATCCTGGTAACTTTTCTCTTGTTGATCTAGATGGGAAGACCGAAACGAGGGGGAAGGATTTTGAACAGTATGCTATTCTCTGTTAAGTGAAGCACCATTAAAACCACTTCCATCTCTAGGTCTCCTTCTGCCAGGCCCATCCTCAACATTTGCAAGACAAGAGTACACATGGAGGCCCACCTTACTTCTCTCTTTCTACTTCTGGCTCTTCCCAGCTCCACATGGAGCTTTGCACATGTGGAGCAAACCAACTCCAGCAGTGTATACCAACAGCATGACCTGCCCAGGGGAGAAGCCTATCCATGCAGTCCCTGGAAGGGGCTTGGGACCATCTGGCTAAGGGAGTCCTGTATCTCTGGTATGGAGAATATGGTCCAAAAGGGGAAATGTGTGAGCCCGATGGGCCCATCCTCATGACCTCATGGATTCTTGTCCCACAGAGAGGGCACAGTTCAAAGAGGGCCTGAGAAGGACCCACTTATGCATGGATCTCAGGGCAAGGGCTCAGTTGCCTGGATATGAATGGTATTGCCTCTGCCTTTCCATTTTAATCTCCATAACCTCACTCCTCATAGCCTGCAAAAACAAAATGAAATAAAAAAGTAAAATGGATCCAAGTTTTGTCCAAAAAAGCTAAATGGATGAGTTATTGTTAGGAGATCAATGTCTGTGGACACAGGATGTTAACACAGTTTTCCAATTCAATACTGGAAAGTCAGTTGGGGTCTTGTGCAAAAAGATGTTATGCAACATGTTTGTGTAAGAAATATGTTTTTTCCATTAGCATTTAAAGTATAACATACTGCTATCCAGATGCAGGGAATGCCATACCATACAATGCAAGGACCATGTAAGGGAAAATGGTAGCTGAGGGGCCAAATTGGGAATGTTTCCAATTTCAGGAAAGAGACTAATCAAAGCATTATATTGGCATAGTTCAAAGTAAGGCAGTCTGAAGCTTGCTAGTATTTTTAAACACATCTCTGTTCAACTTCTTTTAAAAAGAGAATGAGATAATTACATTGTTACTGAGAGTCTTTGTAATATGCAAAGGGTCATTGAAACTCGTTCCCCTGGGACCAGCCCCGTGGCCTAGTGGTTAAGTTCAGGAGCTCTGCTTCGGCAACCCAGAGTTTCACTGGTTGGGATCCTGGGCGCGGACGTGGCACCACTCATCAGGCCACATTGAGGCGGCGTCCCACATACCACAACTAGAAGGACCCACAACTAAAATATACAACTATGTACTGGAGGGATTCGGGGAGAAAAAGCGGGAAAAAAAAAAAAGAAGATTGGCGACAGTTGTTAGCTCAGGTGCCAATCTTTAAAAAAAAAAAAAAAAAGACCATATTATCTATAGTCCTCAATTTCTGAACGGCGTCGTCATTCAAGATCAATACAGTCACAGGTCTAAATCATATTAGCACGCAAAACTTGTTCCCCCTCCAAATTTAAACATGGTGCATGGGCTTCTAAAATGAGGTTAACTGGACCCAAATTCCAGTAAGAAGTCCATGCAGTATGTTTTCTCTGTTGTGCTAAGATTACCCAGATTTTTAACAATGGGAATTCTGACTTTGGTGTGGAAGTAATAGTCCTTAAAGTTATTGAAGGTCTTTGTAGGTATTTATCTTCCTAGTTGTTTTTGTAGGGGGGAGCTAATGCTTTTAATGACCTTCATTTTGATCTTTAGGAAAAAATATTAAATTAGTCTGTCATTGTCATCTGATGGACAGCAGTTAATATTGTTTATTGTGTAAATGAAACATTTTACCCTCCAAAAGAAAACTGTTTGGCGAAGCATGCTAATATTGACTTTGAAAGGGAAAAGAGGAAATTAAGTAAGTATCTTGAAATGGGTCCTTGTCAATCAGTTTCTCCCATTATCTCAAGAGATGGGAGTATTAAGAGAAAGCATTTTCAGGCTCATTTTTCTCATCTAGAAAGTACCTATATCAGGTTGTCTAGTAATACCTGTATCAGGTTGTTAGAATGTAATGAATGAATGTATGTAAAACACCAGGCCCGCAGTGACCTTGGGGTTAGCAGCCTTGCCCACTCAATTTACTCAAAGAAAATTGGGTGTAGGGACTAATTTTGCATAATTTTGAATCTTAGAAATGACATTTCTACTTGCTTTTTCTTCCATTATTTACTTTGCTTCCCTGGCTCTCCCACCAGTGAGATAAAACAGGGAACTGAGCCCTATGAGCTGCTATGCGGAATGCATTTTATCCCTGAAGGCTGACCCTTGAAGGGCCCATTGTCACCATTCTACCGAGAAGCCTCTGAGCTGCTCTTTTCTGAAGTATCAGCCTGGTTCTCAGGATATGCAGTGAATTTGCTCTCAAAATGATCCCTGCACACAAATCATCATCTTTTTTGGCCTTGGCCTTACGTGTATTTCCAGTGCCATCCTATTTGTTATTTCTCATCTCCACTTGGTGAAAAGTGGGTATGTAGCAGATTTGTTTAAAAGGGTCATCAGCTACACTCAGCCCCTCGTACAAATCCACATAAAGTCAAGCCAGATAAGCCAGATAATGAGGATAGAGCAAAGAATTTAGCTGTGGTTTTTTTTTTTTTTTGAGGAAGATCAGCTCTGAGCTAACTACTGCCAATCTCCCTCTTTTTGCTGAGGAAGACTGGCCCTGAGCTAACATCCATGCCCATCTTCCTCTATTTTATACGTGGGATGCCTACCACAGCATGGCTTTTGCCCAGCGGTGCCATGTCCACATCTGGGATCTGAACCGGCAAACCCCGGGCTGCCAAGAAGCGAAACATGTGAACTTAACCACTGCGCCACCAGGCCGGCCCCTAGCTGTGTTTTTTGATCCAGCGTTCGTTTTTCATTATGCCTTAGTCTCCTTCCTTTGAGCCTTTGTTCTGATCTGTGGGCCTGTGCTTACATTCATGGCTGTTTTCCAGAGCATTGCTGGCCTGTTTGAGTTTTAAAACTCTTATCTAAATAATCACTAGGTTCCTAAGAGGTCACCACCACCCACCAGAAGAGTCTGGCACCCTTTCAGTGTTTTAGCAGCACCCCAGTGTGCTAAATCATAGAGTTTGAGGGGGTCAGTCATCCACCAGAAAAGCAAGGATGGTACCAATTGAAAGGGAGAAGGATGTTCAATTGAGTCAATTCAACTTAACACACGCTCTCTGGTTGAACTAATTGCCTATGTAGTTAGGTGATTAGATTCTGCCTGAGACCTTTCAATTCTGGAAGCTACTGAGTAGAATGAAACTTGCTGAAATTAGAGAACTTGAAGGAGGCCAGTTTTTTAAATATATATATGCATATTTTTACATATATACGTGTGTATATATGTGTTTGCATGGGTGTACACACATACAAACATATGTTCATGCATATACTCATGCACACTCACACATACTTAAAAAACTCTAATTTAGGATAGAAAACTCAAAGGGAAAAGTTAGAGCCTATGAAGTGATTATTATGGAAACCCGACTAAGCCTTTCCTGGAAATGTCTGAACCACAAAAATTTCTTAGCATTTGAAAAGATGACAAATGCTGATTTATGCAGACCTCAGGATTCCATTCCTAGGGCACTGTCATTTATTACTTCCATCAGCAGGAATGGTTCCTTTTAACATCAGATTGTGTGTTTACACTCCTGACAATTAAGGATGGTGAAATCGTTCCAGTGAAACAAGAGCCAGACCAGCATGGTGGGTCACACTACTCAGTCCCCGAACATCCCTCCGTCCTCCCTCGCCTTCCTCCTGTTGCCTTCTTGTCTCCACCCTGTTCCTCCCTTCACTCCTTTGCCAGACTTTACTTCTTTGTCAGGGAAGGCTGAGCAGAGATTGATCAACAGTTCATTGAGATTCTGCATCAGATAAGACATTCAAATCCTGAAATACCATAGTAGGATCTAGTTTGAAAATGTTTCTTCTCAGGGAAAGTAAAACATTCCTTGCAGTCTGAAAAAAAAAAAAAATAAGTGTACTCTCTGAAATGCCAAGCCAGAAAAATTCATTTTGAGAAGTTGGAGTATTTATCTTTATATGTGACGGGATAATAGTTCTTTCTTTCTTTGTTTTTCTTTTTTCAATTGAGAAGAAGTGTTTTTTTGTTTTAAGGAAGGGAAATACCAACACTGTTCATTCCAAAACAGGCAAATCCTAAGTCCTAGCAAAGTAGAGTATCCCTTAATAGGTATTCCAAATGCTTTATATAGGTCCTGGTTTTATTCATTTAACATTTATTCAACAGATACTTAACGTTTTTCAAGAACTGTGCAAGTTACTAAAACATGGATAACCATAAGCCATATAGTGGTGAGCATGAAGGTGTCCCCTGTTAGGTGAGAGAGAAGCAGGTACTCAACTATCAGCAGCAGTGGTACTCCAAGAAAGATAAATTTTCTCAGTAACTCTGAGATAACATTAGTCCCATTTAAAACTAAAGAAACAGGGACTTTGGGATACATATCCTCTCAGTCTTTTCCTGTGGATGTTTCTGTGTATGTATAATTTTTTTTGTTAATACACAGATGGTAATCTTTTTTTTTTTTGGCACCTGGGCTAACAGCTGTTGCCAATCTTTTTTTTTTTTCTGCTTTATTTCCCAAACCCCACCCCCCCCCACCCCACCCATACAGAGTTGTATATCCTAGTTGCAGGTCCTTCTAGTTGTGGGATGTGGGACGCCGCCTCAACATGGCCTGAAGAGTGGTGCCATGTCCGTGCCCAGGATCCAAACCCTGGGCTGCCGCAGCAGAGCGCACAAACTTAACCACTCGGCCACGGAGCCAGCCCCCACAGATGGTAATCTAATGGGACATTATATTTTTCCCCCTGACATTTACATGAACAATATATTTTTTCATCCTATTAACTATTGTTCTACATCTGTTTTAATCCATTCTATGGATATACGGTAATTTAGATAACTAATCCCTAATTGCTGGACATTTAGGTTTTGTCCAGTTTTTCATCTTTGTGTTCATTAAATGACTTATGGATTTCTTTAGAACATATTCTTGGAAATGGAAATGCTATGTCAAAAAGAATGGAAAATTTTGAAGATATTAAGTCTTCCTTTTTTTTTTTTTTTTCTGCTGAGGAAGATTCACTCAGAGCTAACATCTGTTGCAAATCTTCCTCTTTTTGTATGTGAGCCGCTGCCACAGCATGACCACTGATGAGTGGTATAGGTCCATGCCAGCAAACTGAAGCTGGGCCACCAAAGTGGAGCGCGCCAAACTTACCACTAGGCCGCTTGGGGCTGCCCCAGGTAGTCTTATGTTTTTAACTACTCAAATAAGTACTATGTTCTTAGAAAGAAGTTTTTATTTATTTAATTGGACATATTTATGCAGATAATATATCCAAGTGCTATGGTTTGTTATTCTCCTATAGCTCATCAGATATTTATATAATTAATTACACTTTTCAAACTTTTTCATCCCTGTGTTCTACATATGTTGCTACCCATCTGCTCTGTATGCAGTTCTTTTATGCTTCTCTGAATTCTCTACTTAACAAACAAAAAAACCCTCAAATCACACTTTTTTTCTGAAAACCCTCCGTCACTCCCCCAGCCTCTTTGAGCTCTTCCTTCTTTGGCCTCTAGTAATCTTCCTGTAGCCTGTTCATCTCATTTGCTGATTAACCAACTATCTTATGAGTTATCTTTTTATGACTAGGATCTTGTTCTTTCAGTGGATTATAAATTACTCCAACCCAGAGACCATGCCTTAGGCTATTTTGTATACATAGCTAGCAGAGCATCTTACATATCGTAGGAATGCAGTATATTTTAATAATTAATAAATCTGTTTTCCTTTTATAGCAGGGTCCATGGAAGCGCTTGACCAAGTTTGTGGTAATCAGATGCCTTCAAGTATCATATTTGACCATTGTCTTTCTCACTTTGATATGGACAGAAGGAAGATTGACTCACCAAGAAAACATTGCAGTTGTTTATATCAGAAAAAAATTAAATTAGTTTTTAAACTGTTCAGCGCCTAGTATGCATTCACTAAATAGAAGCCTTTCTTTTAATTGACTCAAAACTGATATTGCCTCTTACTGTTTGATGCCAGGCAAGTATTAACCTTTGTTTCTCTCTGCTTCCTTGTCTGTGAAAGTTGATTTGGATTCATTCCTTCTGGACTGAGAACATTTAGTAACTCCCTTAGGTCTTTCAAATCATTCAAGAATTAGAGGCAGAAGCAGAACTACTCATTTGAAAACTGTCTAAAGTGCTCAACCTAGTTTTTTTTTTTTTGAGGAAGATTAGCCCTGAACTAACGTCTGCTGCCAATCTTCCTCTTTTTGCTGAGGAAGACTGGCCCTGAGCTAACATCCATGCCCATCTTCCTCTACTTTATATGTGGGGCGCCTACCACAGCATGGCTTGCCGCGCAGTGCCATGTCCGCACCCGGGATCCGAATCAGCGAACGCCGGGCTGCCGAGAAGCAGAACGTGCAAACTTCACCGCTGCACCCCCGGGCCAGCCCCTGGATAGGTTTCTTTACCTCAATATCTTCTTTTTCTGGCCTGAATCTCCTATTTTATTCTGTAGAAAAGAGGGTCAATTCCATCACCAAGCAGGAAACAAATATTCTCACTTCCATTAGATTATAGAGTTCAGAATTGCTTTTCTTTTGATGCCTTTAAATATTGTGTAGTTTGATGAGGAACCAATGCATTTGATCAAACACCCCTTTATTAGTAAGAGAAATAAAATGCCATTCAAACTCAGAACAAAATGAAAAAATAGTTCATACCTACATTTGCATATGATATGTATAGTTTAGATGAAAGGTTCAAAGAAAACTATTTCAGTGCCCTGAGCACAGTAGAGACTTATAAAGTGTCTGCAACTGACAAGGAACTTAAATGGTATTTTTTAAAGACTAGAAGTTCATAGACTTCTTCCATTCATGTCTGACATCAGCAAGCTCTTAATAATGCAGTGTGTACTTATTTATTGATCAGACCATTTAAGTAGTAAGACATGAGAAAGTGGACACTATTATCTGGTAATTGACCATATTGGAGAGTTAAGTGTTCTGACAAGGAACTAAATGTGTTTAACCTTCAGATAAGATCAATTTTAAGATAATGCCTACTCTGGTAATGAACCAAAGCTGCTAAGAAACTTAGTACTCTAGATGCTTCTAAAGCAAAGCTGTTTTGATGGCAATTATCACAGTTTTAATGACCAGATTTATTTCTGAGAGTCGTTGATCTCCCAGGGCAACTCGGAAAGAGGTTCCCGGGGTTTGCTGGTTCAGATCCTGGGTACGGACATGGCACCACTCGGCAAGCCATCCTGTGGTAGGCATCCCACATATAAAGTAGAGGAAGATGGGCATGGATGTTAGCTCAGGGCCAGTCTTCCTCAGCAAAAAGAGGAGGATTGGGAGCAGATGTTAGCTCAGGGCTAATCTTCCTCAAAAAAGAAGAAAAAAGCAAAAGAAGGGTACCTGAAAACTTGCTCTTTTTGCCTTTGAGTCCTTTCTGTGTGGGCTCATTAAACACAGCTTGAAACCAGCTTCTCTTAGGGACAGATCCAAAAGCAAATATCTCAATACTTTTTAAGTGATGTAATAGAAATACGAACAAAGCTGACAAGAGAACATAAAGAAAGATATAGCCAAAGCTGCCTGCAAGGTTAGGGAAGTCTTCCTAGAGGAAGCCACTTTGAATAACAAGGCAGTCTTGTTGGATACATAGAAGCTCTCCAGAGAGAGGGAAATTGAAGGCAGTCTAGAAAAAGCAATTGAAGGCTATGGTGTGTTTAGTAACCGTGTAGCCCTACTTATGTGCCTGGAATAGAGGTGTTTGGAAAGGAATAGTGAGAGATAAAACAGGAAAGTAGATTAGGCTCCAAATCCTATAGACTGCAGAGAGGCTTTTAAGCAGAAGAGTAACATAATCAGATTTGGATTTCACTGAGGTGGTGTGGACAGCCTCAGGGAAACCACAGGGGCTCTTTTAGATCAGAGGTTATGAAGCTACACCTAGGGCAGTAGTAGTGATATTTAAGAGAAGAACATTTCAGAGATTTTAGAGTGATAGTTCACAGAGCTGAGCGATTGACTAAATGTATAGAACTGGGAGATGATAAGGAGGAGCATGCCTGACTCTGAAGACAGCCTGAATGATGATGCGCAACACAGGGAAGGATTGAGGCAAGGATGAGAATAAGAGGGAATCAGTTCAGTTTCGGAGATGCTGACTTTGAGGTACCTCTGGGACATCTACATGGAGAACTCTGGCTGGCAGCTAAAGAAAAAGTTTGGAATTAGAAATAGTGATTTATGAAATCACTGATTGAAAACATAGGCTTCTATATGTGCACTAATGTTGGCTCCGAGAAGAACGTTCAGCAAAGGGAAGAGTCGGAAGTATTATTTGATATCTAGAAAAGAGGAGTTTTGCAAAACAAGGGAGGGTTCAGAAAGTGGAAGTAGTAGTGTCTGATACCATAGGAGAAAAAGATGTCAATCTTCTGAAGACCACAGGCTTTGCCACTGACCTTCAGGAAAAACTGTTTCAGTGGAATAATGAGAGTGAAGGCTGGGTTAGAATAGTTCAAAAAGAGAATGAAACATAAGGTAAAGAAGTGGAGATGGGGAGTGTACATTCAGTCTTTAGGGTGATGAGAAATGAAGAGGAGACCATGGCATAAAGGAGAAACAGAGAGGAAGGATGGATGTATGTGTGGGGGTGAGTGGAATATGTTTGTAGGCTGAGGACATCTGTATGCCATTGGGATAGTTGGAGCTTTGGAATCAAACTAACTAAGGATTAAATCTCAGGCTGACCATATACCAGATATTGATTTTGAGCAAGTTCTTTTATGAACCTCAGTTTCCTCGTATATAAAATAAGATTAGTACTACCACCTCTTGGGGTTTTGTGAGGATTAAATGAAATCATGATATGATAAGCACCTAGAATTCAGAAGGCACTCAGTAAGTGGTAGTGGGGTGGTTGGTTTGTTTTTCCTGTAAGGAAGGGAGATTTTAAACCTCAAGGGGCCAAGGAAGTGCCTAAAACTGGGGGGGGGGGGGGGAATGAGAAATATTTGATGGGCAGTGCTAATGACCAGAACAATGCATAAAGCCATAGGTATAGGGAAGTATGGAGGTGATAGGGATGGCGTGTGTTTTTTCAGTGAGGAGGCAGCAAAAATATGATCCACGAGTAGTTAGGGGTTTGACAAGAGGGGTAAATGTTTGGAACAGCCGTTTGTTAAAATAATTAAACGAGAACATAGCAGCAAAGGAAAAGGAAGTTGTTCTGGTTAAATATTTATCATTAGGGCTCCATGCAGAAGGAAATCATAACGCAGCTACGTTCAGCTGTAGCTTAAAATTAGAAGCTGCCCATCAGTGATTTTCCCAAGGGAGTGATTTCTACTGTAACAGCACATAGCCTAGAGAAAAGGAAATGCACAAAGAGCAAGCTTTCTTGGAATGGGAAGGGAAACCACACCAGAGAGAGAACATGTGAGAGAAATTGATTGTACATCTGTCCTTGGAAATCAACACGAGTTCCCTTTTATCAGTCAATCTGTAAGAACCTCTGCTGCTGACCTTAGCACCGTGTGGAATCAGGAGAAGTTTATGACTTTATTCTTGCTCCCAAAGAATATTCAGTTTGGTCAGAGGGACAAAGCTCATGGTATGAGTTTGGGTTTGTTTAATATATATCATGTATTGCCCTAATTAGTACAATTATGGGAGAGTTTCATGGACCATATGGGATTAAAACTAGATCTTGAAGAATAGGTTTAACTTGGAGAGTGTAGCACGGAGGGGACAAGAGTGATGGTATAATTAAAGATCTGATGGTGGGAGTGAAAATGATTTGTATGGGGGACAGGAAGAAGAAGGGCCAGAAAGAAGATGAGAGGATTAGATGAAGGAGTTATAGGGCATCAGGTTGAACTGACAGGATGGAGCCTAATTACCAGGAGTTGGTACAGTGTGGGAGGAAAGGAGGAATTACTTAAAGTTACTCCCTGAGGAGTGGCATTGAGACAAGGTATGCTTGGTCCACTGAGGAGAACATATGAGAGAAAGCCTTCATAATAATCCAGGTGTCTTCTGTCTTCTTTTAAGCCACTCCCTCCAAACTTTAATGATTCCCTATTACCTTCAGAATAAAGTCGCAGTCTTTAGTCTCATTTGGACATGCCCATTTTGAAGGGACAGCTGGATATCCAAAGGACATTATGATGGGGAAGACTAGGATATGTTGGGACCAAGAGGTACAGTTAGAATCAAAAGGTCTTATCAACTGTATGTTCAGGAGTGCAGCCCAGCACCTTGCAGGGGCTGTGACCAAGCCAGATAGGCCCAGCCCCGGTAGGAGATGGGAAAGCTAGGTGGGCTGCCAAGACAGGCATCAAAGCAGCTTTCTTTTCTTTATGTTTTTTACAGCTTTATTGAGATATAATTCACATACCCCACAATTCACCCACTTAAAGTGTACACTTCAGTGGTTTTTAGTATATTCACAGAGTTTTGCATTCATCGCCACCCTCGATTTTAGAACATTTTCATCGCTCTAAAAAGAAATCCTGTACTCCTTAACCGTCTCTCTTCCCTTGCCCCCTCCCACCCTCCAGGCCCGCAGCCCTAGATGACCACTAGTCTGCTTTCTGTCTCTGTAGATTTGCCTATTCTGGACATTTCACATAAATGAAATCATACAATGTGTGGCCTTTTGTGACTGACTTCTTTCACTTCTTTTTCACTGTTTCTAATGTTTATCCACGTTGTAGCATGTATCAATACTTTGTTTCCCTTAGGTTTATATCTACTAGTGGAATTGCTGGATCATATTGTTTAACTGTTGGAGTAACTGCCTGACTGTTGCCTAAAGTGTCTGCATCATTCTGTCTTCCCACCAGCAGTGTGTGAGGGTTCCCATATCTCCACATCTTTGCCGATATTTATCGTTATTTATCTTTTTGATCATAACCACCCTAGTGGGTGTGAAGTGGTATCTTATTGTGGTTTTAATCTGCATTTCTCTGATTAGAAGACCTGTTTTCAAAACTATGGCGTAAAATAGAAAGCATGTATGGCGTCTTCAACAGAAGCCTGAGAGAGAAATATCAAGGGGCTGATATGAATAGAAGGAAGACTTCAGGCAGTTAAAGGCAAAGAGAGAGTTGAAGGCAGCTTATTATAGTTTGTCTAGTCTTTGGTATTATAATGTTCCACTTTAATGAATAACCAGAAATTACTATTCTCAATCAGATTAGTTGTTCTCAATCCTTGGCAGCACTAAATTAGGGTCTCCTGAAAAAAATTTAAATATACCTGTCCCTGGCCAATTGAATCAGAATATGTGGGGCTGTAGCACAGGTACCTGTATTTTTAAAAAGTCTTCCCACATGATTCTGATACACAGTGAGGGTTGAAAGCCACTGTTGTAAATAGTTTAGCAGGATTAAATAGTGGAATTAATTTATTGATTATATGTACTGCTCAGGTAACTGTCTGCTTTTATTTTGACTTGTAAGCTTTTCTGAGACACTTGCCAACTGAATTTGACCAAAAAAATTTGAGCTATCATTGCAGCATGCGTAGTCCTCCCTGACTAATAGCAGAGAGAAAACCGAGTGTGGAATTCATAAAATCAACTGACTAGTTTTTCCCAGTTAAACCTCCAAAGTTTGGTGGAAGAGTTGAATTCCTTCATTTCTTTTCTGTTTATATTGGCTCTGTATATATGAGTCATTTGTTTATTTCTAATTATATCGTTTTCTTTGAGTTCAACATACAATCATGCTTTTCAAGGCAAAGAATTATTTCATTGATTAGTTTATCTATTATAAGGCATTAATTTGATGTCGTAGGTCACTGATAGATATCCTAGTAGTTGGCTCATAGGTGCAAGCATTTCTTGTGGTTGTCTTGATTTGAACAAGTGCCATTTCTATGTGAACTTTGACCTTTCTAATTGACCTGATATATCCAGATGACAGAGAGTAGATCAATTAAGGTGATTGATTACCATAAATTCAGAAATTTCTCTAGGATTAGAGGATGTTTTATTCTCTACAGGGATTGAGGACCGTTTATGTCTTCTGTTTTATTTTATTTCTTTTTTGCTTTTTCCTTTTTTTTTGAGGAAGATTAGCCCTGAACTAACATGTGCCGCCAGTCCTCCTCCTTTTGCTGAGGAAGACTGGCCCTGAGACCATGCCCATTTTCCTCTACTTTATATGTGGGATGCCTACCACAGCATGGCTTGCTGAGCGGTGCCATGTCCGCACCTAGGATCTGAACTGGCGAACCCCGGGCCACCAAAGCGGAATGTGCGCACTTAACAGATGTGACACTGGGCCGGTCCCAGTGTCTTCTGTTTTAAATTGCAGGTCTAGCCACAAAACTGAAAAGGATGAGAACCAAAGTGAAATAGTATCCCATTAGATTGGCACCAGATTTCCAATGCTTAAAGTATGAGTTTTTCTTGTCCAGGCCCTTCTTTATAGGAGTCACATGTCCCTGACTTAAATTTGAGCTACAGTTTCAGAAAATGAAAACTCATATTTCATAAGGAAGAGGTAGGCAATGCAGAAATGTTAGTAATCTAACTCGTGTTCTAATGCCAATGTGGCCAGGAACTGCTTTGGTTTCATTGTAGATTGAGATTTCTTATATAATGTTTAAAGAGAAGAGAAATGGAAAGGAAGGTCAGGATGAAGGATGTGGAGGAAGATATGCTAGTTTTTGATTTTTTTTTTTTTCTGGGGAAGATTAGTCCTGAGTTATCATCTGTGCCAATCTTCCTCCATGGCTGACCAGTGGTGTAGGTCTGCACTCGGGATCCGAACCTGTGAACCTGGGCCACCAAAGCCTAGTGAGCCAAACTTAACCACTACACTGCACCTCTAATATATTTTTTTAAAGGACTCATATTTTTGTCTTAATAGGCCTGCTCAAAATCCGTGCAGTAGTCCAGTCCTTCTCTTCCTCTCAAAAACAAAGCAACCACTCCTTGTATTTAGTCTCTTAGTTGTATCTGGATTAAGTGGAAATATGTCATATAGACCCATTGATGTGAAGTGTATCATAGAAAAAATTGAAATAGAAACAATGGCAGGAACGTGTTTTAAAACATCATTATCTCCATTTGGCTAGCTTTCAGACTTCCCAGCCTTTTCTCATTGTATACTTCATCTTTGCTTGCTTTTTCTTCTTTCTTTCTTTTCTTTTAAAAAAACTGTTTTACTTGTAAACTACAACTGTAAAGAAAATGAGAGGCACATCACACATCCTTAAAAACAAAGAGGGCAAGAAACGAACCCTCGTTAATAACTTGCACTTTGAGTGCTTGTGGTGGTTGTGAGGCCCGGGAGACTAATCTACTCAATGTGGAAGGATATGGAACCATTTGTCCTGGGAGAAGCACTACATTAAAAAGAAGAGGAAGAAGTCATGGGGGGAGGGCAAGGCTCTGCTGATGAAAGTAGCTGTCAAATTAGCAGGTTTGGAAGTTGTAGTGCATATTGTTATGAGCTGCTCAAGTTCACACCAGAGCACCCAGCTCCATCCGTCTTTCTCAGTTTACATTTTAATTGGCTTGTAGTTAAGTTTTTTAAACACTGGGAGATTGCTGACATACACTGCAATATCATGTGAATAATTTATGGAGGTAGCTCAAGACAAGCTTTTTCTTTGATTTGAGAATCCAAAGGGAAGGGGAGAAGAAGGAAAAGAGGTCTGTGGGAGGGGGCCGGGACGGAAGAGCAGACGCAAATGTATGTTGTGTGCTGGATGTTAAACGTTTCTGCTGGTGTAGTCAGCAGCGTTTGGGATTTCAGGGAGGCTTGTACAATACAATCTTATTAATAACAATTATGTCAAGAGAGCACCCAATTAAATTGAATTGGGTTTATGACTCCCTCTTGGTTTCTTAAGATGTGTGGCTATAAAACCTCTCCGATAACAAGGGTGGGGTTTTTTTTTTTTTGGTCGGTTTTAATGATTCCTCCTCCTACTGAGAATTTGCTTGTTTATAAATGCAGGAATAGGTCTGTCTCCCAAACTGTCTTTCTCTTTTCTGCTCTCCCAATAATCTAGAGAAGGTGGAACTGGTGTCAGTGGGCACTCACCCTGGTTAAGAACTTGACTCTCCTGGGAGTGGTTTGCTGACAGCTCTGAGTCTAGAATATCATCTAATTAAGACCTGCAGGAAGACCCTCTTCCTAAATATACTTCTAAAATATACTTTTTTCCTTACAACAAAATGAGTATATAAAATATATATAAATGTGTCCAAAATATATATGAAATGTGGAGAGTACGAAGAAGAGAATAAAAATCACCTATAAATCCTTCTCCCGTTGATAACAATTGATATGGTTTTTGTTTATATCCTTCTAGTCTTTTTTCTATTCATATGTAGTGAACATAATTGGAATCATATATACTGTGTTTAGAATTCATATTTTTTTCACTCAACATTACATCATGAGTATTTTCTCATATAAGTAGTCTACAGTTCCATTTCTAATGACTACATAATGTGCCTATGTATTTTCTGTGAATTTACTTTGCTTTATCAAACCTACCTCCTCCTATTGAAATGAAATACTGTTTTTGGCTTTTATCCATTTTAGCCAGGGAAGCAATAAATATATTTTTAGTTAAATCTTGGTGTACATTCTTAATTATTTCTTTAGGGAAGTTTAGAAGTAGAATTTCTACAATGAAACAGAGAGTGTCTGAAGGAAAGATCAGCAGTGCGTCAAGAGCAATTTTGTCTTAAGACATGGGATAAAACACATACTTTTTTCATTAATGAAATTAATGATTTCTTTCTGTTTAAAAAAATTGATAATGACATTCAATCTGAGGTTCGTTGAGATTATTGGGATTTTTTTTTCCTTGTGGGGTTACTTAACCACAAAACTGATGTGTTAGGATTAATGTAGGCTGTTTTTTCTTTACCAATTGGTATATAACTCCCTAAGACTTCATGTAATCAGTTGAGATGCTACAAATGTATTGCCTGTCAACTCCAATAAAAAAGAGGGCAGTTAATTAAAGGGATGTCTTTTGGTTAAACAAACTTGCAGTCAATTGCTTGTAAGTAACATTTAGTTTGATGTGTAGTCAAAGGGCAAGAAAATCAGCATTCAGGAAGGACTAGCATTTTAAAACAGTAAAAAGGGGAGTGATTTTATTGGGGCTGAGATGAGTGGCCTGTCAATTGGTATGTCTTTCTTTTTAAAAATATATTTATATATTAAAAAGAAGGTGAACAGACATAAGGCATTAAGGTCTCCTGTCAGTTTCAGATCTTTTCCACTTAAAATAACTAAGTCCTTATTCTCAAGCAACCCTAGAGGACACTATGTCCCCCCAAGATCAGGCCTGGCTTCAAGGTCATCTGTGTGTGTGTGTGTGTGTGTGTGTGTGTACACGGATGTGTACTTGTATATGTGTGAGAATGTGCAGACTGTAAGTAGATGAAGCAGGAACTCCTTAAACAAATGCTGTACTCTGCCTGTGGGAAACTGCTATCCACAGTTTCAGTGGAAAGGCGCCAACAGTACAGCAGTCCTTGGGAACAGCTGCTCCAGCAGAGGCCCATTAGTTGCTCCTTCCTAGGAGTGCTGTAATACTCTCTGCACCTTTGTTCAAGTCTTCCTTGACAATCTAGGTGGGGAATACACGTTTTCTGGACAGTGAGCTTGTATTTTGAAGCCCTTGTTATGCTCAACCCTTTCAAAGGGAGGGCCTCTCTAAAAGATTCCATATAGATTTAATATTTTAAGTGTTGAAATGTTTGAAACAAACAATGTATATAATGGTTTTTTTTCCATCTCAAAATTACACAAATATGAGAGACCAGAGCTATTAGAAGGATGTTTGACTTTGTGTTGAAGTTCCATTGGAGGTTACTAAAACTGGGAGCCTCACTCTGGAGCCAAGAAACTTCAGATTTTGCCAATAACCACATTAAAATGTGTGTACCTGGCAAGGGTAAACCAGTGTCACTTACTGTTTTTAGTTCCTTGTATTGGCTATTCATTATTTCATCAACAAGAATTTGGGGCCGGCTCTGTGGCACAGTGATTAATTTTTCACGTTCCCCTTTGGCAGCCTGGGGTTTGCTGGCCTGGATCCCGAGTGCAAACCTACACACTACGCACCGCTTACCAAGCCATGCTGTGGCAGGCGTCCCACATATAAAGTAGAGGAAGATGGGCACAATCTTCCTCTTTAGATAGTCCCTTTAGATTGTTAGCTCAGAGCCAATCTTCCTCAAAAGAAACCCAAGAATTAATTTTTTTAGTGCCAATTTTGTGCCCAACTAGGCAGCATGGAATGCAAGAGAAGGCATAAGTTATGATCATTTCCCTTATGGGCCTTCCAATAAAGCAAAGTAAATATGTAATCCACTTACAGTCAGTCAATAGCAATATTTTTACTTGTAATGATCCCACATTTCAGTTGAAGAAAGTATTTATTATTCTAGGAAGAAAAACGTCAGCTGAATTAATGGCAGATTCTGCATGGGCATTGAGCTGTATTCAGAATACAAGTATTTTCAGTTACGTGAGGTTGTTGAGGTTTGCTTTCTTTGTGAGCTCTTATGCATTAGCAAATTCTAAACCAGCTGTTTTCAAATTACATACAATTGGTGCCTACCCTGAGTATCTGTTTCTCTCTGCCAAGTTTCAACTTGTAACCTAATTTAAAGGTTAGTTCTAAACACCCCAAAACCAATGGAA
Source organism: Equus quagga (assembly GCF_021613505.1). Taxonomy (NCBI): domain Eukaryota; kingdom Metazoa; phylum Chordata; class Mammalia; order Perissodactyla; family Equidae; genus Equus; species Equus quagga. The sequence goes on along the minus strand of NC_060273.1, from coordinate 26,498,962 downwards.
TGATAGCAGGCACCACCTTAAATCATAATATTTTCACAACATGTTCAAACTTGAAATAATGACCAGGTTGGAGAAAGGGGGAGGTGAGAAGGGAGGAGTAGACAAGTTTGTGTTTTTTTATTTTAAAAGAAAAAATTGTTTGAATAAGTTGCTCAGATTTCTGCTCCTTTTTTCCTCGATGGCCAAAGGGAGAGCTCATTTTTGCTTAGGAAAGGAATGAACTAAAAAGACACCTCTGCATCAAATTAAGATATTTATAGGATGACAATTGGTGACAGAGTTGAAGTTTTACAATGCTCCCATATAAACACTTTGCAGCTCTCTACCTTCCTTCCTTTGGTATTGAACACTTTGCTTAATTCCTATCATCTAGAGCAGGAGTTGGCAAACTTTTTTTGTAAAGGGCCAGATAGTAAATATTAGCCTTTGCGACCACGTAGGTCTCTGTCATATATTCTTCTTTGTTTTATTTCTTTTTCTTTTAACAACACTTTAAAAATGCAAAATCTAATCTTAGCTTACAGTCTGTACAAAACTGATTGTGGGTCAGATTTGGCCTGCAGGCTGCACTTTGCCAACTCATGCCCTAGAGAAATATGGGGGGAAATCCTGGATGAACACGCTTGTCAGATACGCCAGCATGATTTCTCTCTTTCTGCTGCTTGCTTTGTTCTCTGCTGGTCACTGGCTGTCTCAGGAGCTGGTCCCTGGAGCCTTGCTCTCCTCTGTGATGTAATGGTATGAAATGGTGTTTCCAGGGCCTACAGGGGTAAATGCTGTCTCTAATTAACCTGTTCATTTAGTTCCATTATCCTTTATCTCAGACACAATTCTGCTGGAGGAGGATAAGGAAAGTACTTAATTAGAGTAACTGTTTCATTGTCTGTGTTTGCATGATGAAGTATAAAAAGCCTGGGAGATGAAGCTGTCAGTCACTAAGTGTCTTTGGGAGCCTCTTGATTTTCAGCATTTAATAATCACGCTCTGTTACTAAGTGTTGTTGAGTGAAACCTCAGGTCACAGTCTTTGTCCACGACTGACCCAAGACATCTGGCATATGTGATTTATGGCTAATGTCCACTAATTGGATAATGTCATTGGCAAATTGTCACTTCATGGATGCTTGTTTATTTATTTGCTCTTTGCCTTAATTAGAGTACTTTGGATTGTTACTTCTCTTTTTGGTTTGTTTTCTGTCTCTCTAATTAGATGTTAAGTACCTCTAGTATTGAATGTGCCTCATACTTCTTTGAAGCCTAAAGTATGTTGGATATCATTGCAATATTTATAGGATTTTTTATTGTAGTAAAATATACATAACATCAAATTTACCATTTTAATATACATAACATAAAATTTACCATTTTAACTACTTTTAAGTATACAGTTCAGTGGCATAAAGTACATTCACGTTGTTCTGTGGCTGTCACCACCTTCCATCTCCAGAACTGTTTTCATCTTCCCAAACTGAAGCTGCGTATCCATTAAACACTGACTCCTCATTCTTCCCTCCCCCAGCCTCTGGCAACCACCATTCTACTTTCTATGAATTTGACTACTCCAAGTATCTCATATGAGTGGAATCATACAATATTTGTCTTTTTGTGAGTGGCTTATTTTTCCTAGCATAATATCTTTAAGATTCATCCATGTTAGAGCATGTGTCAGCATTTCTTTCTTTTTTAAGGCTGAATACTATTCCGTTGTATGTATAGACCACATTCTGTTTATCCATTCGTCCAACAGTGGATACTTGGGTTGCTTCCACCTTTTGGCAATTGTGAGTATTGCTGCTATGAACATGTTCAAAGAAGTGGCCATCATAATATTTTTGAGACTGCCTAAATGACAAATTTCTTTTAAGCTCTGTGGTACTTTAAATAGTTTTACTATTCTCTTCTATGTCATCTATCCTAATTAGGTAAGTTGTATAGTAAAGAAACCATTTATTAGCTATGATAGACAAAAAAGATCAGTAAGCACTAACATTTCTTCATCCCATGTACCAAGCACTGGGCTTAGCCCTTTATGTAAATTAATTTACTTAAGGCCCACAATATGTTATCTGCATGTTACAGAAGAGGAAACAAAGGCTTACAGAAGTTGAGAAATTTGCTGAAGGTCACATACCTAGTATGTGGCAGACATGGTTCTACTTCAGAGCCTGTACCTATAGATACCGTGAAGCCATTCAGAAGAGTGGATTACATTTATATACCTCAGTATATTCTCAGCGTGGTTAGTAGAAGGCTTATCATTTTCCTTAGCCTGATGTTATTTTTGAATTTCAAAGTCAAATTATATAAAATAACATGTAAAATTCTTTGAAAGCTCTAAAGTGCTATACAAATGTAAAGTATTAAATTAAACCTAGTGGTGGACAAATGTTAAAAGCTTTAAATATATGGAGCAAAAACCATCTATATTTTAAACTGTGGTCTAAGCATTATGCAAGCTAACCAAGGCCTACCTTTGTGATTTTGTTAGAACAGTGTTTCATATGCCATTTTATTCATATCACTTCTAATGTTTGTTAGGACTGGCTCTGCCTTCTCAAGTGCTGTTATGAATTTCATGACTTTTTTGTACTTAGGTTGCTGGGAATAAGCCAAGTTCTCACACAGTGCTCTTTATTACTTGTAATAATGTAAGAATAGGAACCATGCCTTCATCCGTCTTTGAAATCCCACAACTCTTAGCCTAGGTCTGGATACCAACTACCTAAAGAACTGTCATGTGGAAGAGCCGTTAGACTTAATTGTGTCATTTCAGAGGACAGACCTGGGGCGTTTTGTGTGTGTAGGTTCTAGAGGGGCAGATTTCATTTCAGAATGAAATGCACAGTGTATGGTGGTAGACTGGACACTTTGAAAAGTAGTAAACTCCCTGTCAGCAGGAGTATTCAAACACAGGCTAGAAAATCCTTTCTTAACAATGTGGTAAAGAGGATTCCTACTCCAAGGCATTCCATGTATTGATCTTCAGTCTTGGTGTATCATTACATTTACATCAAGTCCTGAGAACTTCATTTTAACTATTATCTTCTGTGATACTGTTTTTCTCAACACAGGGTAGGAGCTAAGAGGTTTTGCCCGGTTCATTTGTTGTACCAGGGGCAAATAACTGTGCTGTGTTAGAGTGGCTTGTAAGTAAAAAATATCTAGACCAGATCCAAATCATGGTCGCAGAGATAACGTTTTAGATTCAGTCTCTCTAGGGTCTGGACAGACCATATACAAAACAGGAGTAACACTGAACAAAGTGTCTGAATAGGTTCAGTAAATTTATATTGATTATTTGATTCATTGACTTCTCCTGTGCACAGTCTTATTGGAGCGCTTCAGCATAGCTCTAGAAAACTTACACTGTTTCAGTGTAATATTCGACTTGAGCAAGGACTTAGGTATTTGGCACAAAGGACATTCTTTCCTCTTTTCTGATTAACGTGGCTCCAGGATCAACCAAAGTTAATGCAAATAGTGGAATATTTAGACAGACCAAAAGTACTTAAAATTCAGTGCAGGTAAAATTGTTTGTTTAAGTATTGGGAGGACAGACTTTGGTAATTTCAATTGCATGTGTTGGTTCTTATTTTGTTTTGGTAGAAATTGAGTGTTGGAGACTTTGCCTGGAAGCCAGCCTCCAGTATTGACGTCTGACACTAACCGCAAAGCAGTCCCCCTTTCCGCTGGCAGAGCCAGGCCCATGTCCGTGGCTGTGATCTCAGGGGAGGGCTGTAGTCCATGGCTTGGGTTTATGACTGGGAAGCCTGCCTCTTGTAAGGTGGGAAAAGTGGAGCCAAAGTGACCCCACAGAATTTGAGCTTGGGGGAGCTGTCAGATCTGAGGGACCCATCAAGGTCAAGGATGCAGACCGGCCTGAACTGGCACCCATGGGCTTTGTCAGAGCCAGATGTCAGAAATGGGTAAATATCAAATAGTATCTGATTAAAAACAGGAGGAAACAGAGCTCCCCTTACCTACTCTAAGAAGCCAAAGTCAGCCAAATGATGTTTGGATCCAGATGATTCAAAAGCCACAGTCTTATGACCCAACCAAAGAAATATTCAAAACTAATCTGAAATATAACAGCATGTTTTTAAAAATATGCTCTCAAATACATTTATCTTTGGCTAAAAATGAAGTAAGTATTTTTCTCTTAAAGTAACCAATATCCATCAATATAGAAAAGTATAAGATAAATATCTCTTATGGAGAGAGTCAGATTCATGGTTTCCCTTTTAAGTCAAAAACGTGGCAGTGATACTACATAAATAATGTTTGATCTGATCCAAAGCTTTAGTTGAATTTATTGTCTATTACATGGGAAAAATACTGATATAGGAGGAAGAAATAATATTGAGAAAAACATCAGGATTATATATCTGAAAATGACTGATTATGTAACTATATTATCAATGAGATATTGATAAGATAGAGAAGAGGAATAAGGATGGCTTAAGTGGGTTCCCAATTATGCAGTAATGAAGAAATCAAAATCACGTCAACATAGAAATGTCCCTCCTCTTGACAGGAAGGCTGGTAACACAGAACCACAGTACATGCATTTGTCAGAACTCAATGAACTGTACAGTTAAGATCAATTCATTTTACCGTGTGCAAATTATACGTCAGTACAAAAAAGGACAAAGTCAAATCAACTTATTTATTGAGCAACAATTTTTGAGAAAGCTGAGCAATGTAGGGAGAGAAAATTCCCAGCCTTCACGAAACTTGCAAATCATTGGTTAACCATAGACACAAATGTAAGAAAATTTTAATAATAAAAACTAAATAAGTCAACAATGAGTGATTCATAGAATTCTGGACCTGGATGGAGGCTTCAAGATCATCATCCCTTCTGTTTTAAATATTTAAAAAATGAGACTCAGAGAATTTTAGAAAATTGTCCAAAGAAAATTGGAGACAGATGGTGGGACTATAGCTTAAAGCTCCTTCTCCGCTCTCCTTTGTCATATTGACCTCTTCCTCCTCCCACCTGCTAACTACCGCCAAGGGTCTGTTTTCAGCTTTCTTTGGCTTTCTCTTTATGTTGCACTCTCATTGATTCATTAATTTCAATCTTAGTAGTTTTTCATTCAGTCAGTAAATACTTCTGAGTTCCTACCTTATACCCAGCACTAATTTTTTTCTTTTTTTTTATTAAGGTTATGAAAGTTAACATCCTTGTGAAATTACAGTTGTACATCATTATTAGTCATGTTGTAGGTACACCACTTCACCCCTAGTGCCCTCCCCCCACCCCCCTTTCCCCTGGCAACCACTGATCAGTTCTCTTTGTCCATATGTTAACTACCACCTATGAGTGGAGTCATATAGAGTTCGTCTTTCTCTATCTGGCTTATTTCACTCAACATAATACCCTCAAGGTCTATCCATGTTGTTGTGAATGGGACGACTTTGTCCTTTTTTATGGCTGAGGAGTATTCCATTGTATATATACACCATATCTTCTTTATCCAATCATCAGTTGCTGGGCACTTAGGTTGGTTCCATGACTTGGCTATTGTGAATAATGCTGCGATGAACATGGGGTGCATGGGACTTTTGGAATTGCTGATTTCAGGTTCTTAGGATAGATACCCAGTAGTGGGATGGCTGGGTCATAAGGTATTTCTATTCTTAACTTTTTGAGGAATCTCCATACTGTTTTCCATAGTGGCTGCACCAGTTTGCATTCCCACCAACAGTGTATGAGGGTTCCCTTTTCTCCACATACCCAGCACTAATTTATAGGTGGGCAGTACAGCCCTGAACCAAACAGACTAAGCACCTTCCCTCATACAGCTGATTTTCTAGTGATGTCAGTGCACATGGAGCCCAGATGGTGATTTCCGCGACAAGTGTTCTCATCCAGTCAGACTCCATTCCCCTACAACTTCCCTTCATGGCAGCACCTCAGGTTCAACATCGTATCATCTCATCTTCTCTCCAAATCATCTCCTTCTCCTGCCTTGCCTATCCCTGAAGATAATTTTTGGCTCTCCTTGTTGAACCTCTAGGTCAACCAATTTCAATTCCCTACGCTAACAAGTTGATTTTTTCTTATATATCTCTTCAGAATCTCCTTATTTCCTTGCTTCCTCCTTGGAATGTTCCAGTCGCTTTCTAACTCATCTGTCTACCTCCTGTTATCCCCAATTTTGATCTATCCTATACATCACTGCCTAATTAATTTTCCTAAAACACATCTCCTATATCAACCCCTTCTAAAACATACACACACACACACACACACAGGAACACACACACTCACAACACATACGTACCCACACACTCTTTTCCTTGGATCTCCTTTGGCTTTCAAATTAGACGGAATCTCCACTATCTGGCAATAAAGACTATTAAAAGCATGATGCCAACCTCCCTCTCAAATCTAACATCTCCACTAAGGTACCTGCACTTACTCCAGCCAGAGTGCATTCTCGGTTGCTCCTTTAGCAAGTCTCTGGTTCCCTGCCACCCTGCTGTTGCTCATTTTGTTTCCCACCTGGACTCACTATGCAGCCTCTGCCCTCCCCATCCTCATCATCGACCTCTGCATACATCTCACTTACTGCCTTATCTAAGAGATCTTTCTCAATCTGATCAACATGATTCTTCTCTCCTTTGAATGCACTTATCTCTTGCTGCATTGCATTATGGTTATTCTCTCACTTTTTTTATTAAAATAACTCAATGTATTTTCATAAAATGATACATCCTTATTGGAAAAAATTAAAATGTACAGAAAAGTAATGAAAGTAAAAACCACCTGAAATTTCTTCACCCAGAGATATCTATTCCTGAGCATCCCCCCAGACCTCTTAGTGTGTATACAAACATTTGTGAAGTCTATACATTTTTCCATAAATGAGATCAAATTCTACCTGGTTTTTTTTTTTTTTTTGCTGATATATTCTGGTGCTGTTTTAATGTTACTCAAGAGAAAACTAAACTACAGTTTTCAGTGGCTACAAGATATTTCATTGTTTGACTTTACCATAATCTAACCTCTGCTTGTTATTTTTAGCTTGCCTTCATCCCTCCATTAGGAGGTATAGGAAGGAGGTTATCATCATGTGTTCTGGCCCATGTGCTTAGCACAACTGTTTGTGACACACCACTCCATGCAGTTTGGGACCTAAAAAGATGTTTGGAGATCTTAAAAAGGGGTTAGAAAGGATTGACCTAAAATCCAGAGTAAAATTGTAGCCTGTTTTTTTTTGTTACTGCTTTGAACGGCATTGTGCCTCCATTGCTGCAAGAAAGCCATTCATTGTTCCTCATTACATAATCTGCAGAGAGCTTATTCACTGAGAAAGCAGCACATTCATCGTAGTTTCTCTTATGAGAACCTAAAAGCAGAATCTGTTCTCCGTCTCTGAGGCATTCTTCGCAGCACAGACCTCATGCTATCACTAATTAGCCAGAGCATTCCCACCCAGAAACCCTAGTCCCTGGGCTTGACAAGTCTTTTTTTTCCATAGAAAGGGTGAAGCCTGCCTCTCTGTCTAGGGGCATCTCCAGAAGACAAGTAAAAGCAGAGTGGTGGTGAGCGCTCAGAGCAGCGGTATAGTGAACTATGCTGCAGCCTCTAGATGACTTGTCTGCTGCCTCCCTTCCTCCGCAAAATGGCATCTCCATCAGACTCTGCCTTTTTACTCTAACAAAATGCCTAACCACTATGAGACAAGCCACTTCTGCTTTATTCTGAGCGTTATTCCTGTCCACTGCCCATTTTTGGCTTCAGAAACCGATCTACCAGTCATCCCTCAGCCAACTTCCAGCCACTTGTGTTAATGATGTATGAGATTAGCAGCCCATGATAGTTCATTAGGAAAAAAAGAAAGAAAGAAAGAAAGAAAGAAAAATCATGAGGTTGTTTGCCTGTCACTGTGAAGTGAAGCTTGACGGGAACCTCCTCACTATCCCTCCCCACTGCCCCTCCTGCTGTGTGTCTGTGATCTGTGCGCATGCGCTCACGGCTGCCCGTGTTCCATGGCTCTGCCATTTGCTCAGTGGGGGGACGTTTTCTTAGCCTAGCAATGCACTGCACTGCCTGAGGGATTGAAAACATATTGCTTGGCAGGTGGGCCTGCTCAGACGCACTGACTGTTGTTTCAGCTCTGACAGGGAACATACATCATGCAGGTCCATTATGCCAGCATAAATCCATGGTAACCTGTTCAAAGGGCTGCAACCAGCAAACAAAGTGTTTGGGTCTTAATAGGTGATATTTCTGAAACATATAATTGGGATCTAAGAAGTAATTCTGGGTGACAGGCCACTCCTTCTGCCATCTTAACAGAAGCTGGGCCCACAGCAAAATACCACTCCTGTCATACCACACAAAGATGATTGCCATTCCAGCTCAGCTCCAGACAGCTGTGTATGGTGGTGACTGTGCCAAGAGATTGTCTGTGCAGGCAAAAGAGCCTTCGGTTTTGAGGTCTTTCCTTTATGCCTTGGTGCTCAGTACTACTGGCAAAAAAATGCTCCTGGGGATGTCAATGGAGAATGTCAGAGTTTCTCTCCTTAGCCTGCTGAGGAAGACTGGCCCTGAGCTAACATCCATGCCCATCTTTCTCTACTTTATATGTGGGACTCCTGCCACAGTATGGCATGCCAAGCGGTGCCATGTCCTCATCCGGGATCTGAACTGGCAAACCCCATGCCACTGAAGCAGAATGTGCACACTTAACCACTGCGCCACCGGACTGGCCCCACAGTTATACCTTTAAAATATTCTTTTAAAAAAAAAAATTAGGGACAGCCTGGTGGCGCGGTGGTTAAGTGTGCATGTTCCGCTTTGGCAGTGTGGGGTTTGCTGGTTGGGATCCCGGGTGCAGACATGGCACCGCTTGGCAAGCCATGCTATGGTAGGCGTCCCACATATAAAGTAGAGGAAGATGGGCATGGATGTTAGCTCAGGGCCAATCTTCCTCAAAAAAAAAAAAAATTTTTTTAAAAATATGTGATTCACATTAAGTTCACCCTTTTAGCATACAAAATTCAGTGATTTTTAGTATATTCACTACCATTTAGTATATTGTGCAACCATCACCACTATCTAATTACAGAACATTTTCATCATACCAAAAAGAACCCCATACCCATTCCTTCCTACCTCCAGCCCCTGGCAACCGCTAACCTACTTTCTGTCTCTGTGGATTTGCCTACTCTGGATTTGCCTATTCTGGATTTCAACTTCTGAAATATTTTAAGTTGACTAGGCATGAGTCTAGTTATGTTTTTAAATATTTCCAAAGAAAAGTTTTCTAATGCTCCAGTGAGGGGTCCCAAGTCTGACATGTTTTATGGTCAGAAAGATTTCACTCATGTTGACCTTGTACTTATTTTTATAGTATTAGCTGCTCTGGTGTTAACTCAGCTTCCCTTGTTCATCTTCTCTGCCTCCCTCTCATCGTTTCACCAACCCTCAGATGCCTTCTAGGTTCACACATTATTATCAAGTCACCTCCAACTTACCTGCAGGATGCATGACCTCAATATTTCTATGCCCCTAGCCAGATTTACCCAATATTTTCTCCTGTTTCCTCTTCTCATTCATCTAAATAATGAAGTATTCACCATTTTCTCTAAGGTGAAAGCTTCCATTTCTGCCTTCTATTCCATTTCTTCCCTCCTCCTCCAGAACCTGGCTTTTGACTATCTTCATTTTCCTTCTTCAACCTGTAAAAATACTCAAGAGTTCACACTCAAAAAAAATTGCTTCAATCCTGCTGCCCCCTCAAGCTATCATTCTATTTTTCTCGTTCCCTTCACTGTCAAACCTTTTGAAAGCAGTTTGCTCTCACTGTTGGTGCTTCTCTTCCACCCACTCCTGCCTAACTTCTTGCATTCATGATTCAACCTTTGTTACTTTTCTGAAATTTCTCTCTTTGTAGTTCATGGTATCATCTTATTTGCCATTTCTCCATGATCTTTTTTTTAATTAATTTATTTTTTATTGAGGAAGATTTGCCCTGAGCTAACATCCATGCTAATCTTCCTCTTTTTTTTTTTTTTAATTGAGGAAGATTCACCCTGAGCTAACATGTGTGCCAGTCTTCCTCTGTTTTATATGTGGGTCACTGCCACAGCATGGCTGAGTGGTGTAGATCCGCCCCCAGGATCTGAACCCATGAACCCCTGCCACTGAAGCAGAGTGCACAAACTTAACCACTACCCCATGGGGCCGGCACCCCCATGACCTTTAGGTAACACACAACCCTGCTAACTATCCCTCCATCTTGAAACACTCTTTTTCTTTGGCTTCTGTGATATTCCACATTCTCCTTCTACTGTTGGCTCCAGTACTCAATGCTTCCCTAAATATGGATGCCCCCTCTTTTATCTCTATTTTCTCCCTTTTCAGTCTCATAACACCATCTGGCTCCTAACTATGTGGAAAACTTCCAAAACTATCTTCACCACTTGGATGTCCTGCCAGCTTCTTAGACTCATTGCTCAAAACAGAACTCATACTCTGCAGGCTTTCTGTCTTCCCTAATTCTGGCCGTAGTGTGACCCACGGTTGAAAATTTGACTTCTTTCTTTCAGCTCTTTCATTGCCACAGATGACATCCATCATGTATGCAATAGCCTTTTGTTCTATCTAAGCTGTATTTCTTCATCCGTTGTCCTACTTCTCAAGGCCATTGTCTAGATTTAGGCCTTAATTGTCTCTTACCTGCACTATCAGTAGGCCCCATTCTATCTCTGCTCGCTCGTTCCATCTTATACTTTGCTGCCAGGTATCAATCCTCCTTCGACATAGATCAGATTATGTCATTTCCTTAGGCAACAATCTTTCAAATTCCTCCAAGCCTACTGAATACATTCTGTACTCCTTAACCTAACTGGTAAGGCCTTCTACAACTTGAACCTTAGTTTGCACTGTTCTTTTTCATATTCTCTGTGTTCTAGCTTAAGCAAAACACTGATCATTCTTTCTTTTACCTCCACAAGTTCTCATTTCCAGACCCTTGCTTATCCGGTATCTTTTATCTAAAATGATGTCCTTTATTTCTGCCAACATGATCTCATGTGTTGAAATCCTCTCTTCCTTCAAATCCCTTCTCTTCTGTGAAATCTTCTTGGAATAGGATTTCTCCCACCTTTGGAGTTCCAGAAGTGTGTGTGTGTGTCTGTGCATGCACGTGTGTGGGTTTGTGTAAGGGGTAGGAAGGGACTGTTGGCACTTTGTCTTGTATTTCAGTTGTTTATGTGCTTGTCTTATCCAGTCCCCCAAAGGTAGGAGCTTTGCATTTTCATTGTTATAACTCCTGTAACAGCTGATGGAGTATCTTAAATATAGTATATTATAAATAAATATTTCTTGGGTGAATGAAATTTTTAACCTCTATGAAATATAGAAGATGTAAAAAACTAAACTTGTGGATGACAGGCTTTATGTCAGTGTCAAGAGAGTTCTCAATAGTTTTTGAACTATTATTATTTTCAGTCAATCCAAGTGCAAGGCTTAGATGAAGGAAGCGAGAAAATTTAAGCAAACCTGCCACCATCTTCATTGTAATGTCTTGTATTTGCATAATATTTTCTACCATTTTAAAGTACTTTCACATCTTATCTGACCTCTGTATAGCTTTATAGGGTTAGAAAGGGATAGCTATTCTGGTATCTATCAGTTCTTAAATGAGGGAAACATGGTCTGGTAAGTTTTAATGGCTTAACCAATATTAGGTTATTAGATAGTTGCGGAACCTGGACAATGAGAGAAGTTGGCACTCTTTGAATATTTGAAGAGTTATTGTGTGAAAGAAGATTAAATCTTATTTTTTATTCTTTATTTCCTCAGAAGACAGAAAAAGTACAAGCAATTCAAGCTCATTTAAGGAGAAAATTGTTTAACTATCAGATCCATTCCAAGATGGTATTGACTACCTCTCTTGTTCAGGTGGAGCTCAGGTAGAACAACCTGGTCAATCAGGTATAGGAAATTTTGTTAAAAAGAGCCACTCGAAAGGTGCAGGTTGACCAAGATCCCTTCTAATTCTGCACTTCTGTGATTCCTTTTTATGTTAGCACTCTGCTACTATAGCCCATAATCTAAATTTTCTATCTTTCTTTAGAACTTGACATTAGGCAAATGTGGCTAAGGTGTGGGATGACCCACTGTTCAGGTCCTAAACTTTCACAAGATAGGAATACCCCACCTTATCCTAGCCACTCTTTGTAACTGTCAGTGGACCACCCTTTGTGGGAATATAAAAGAACATATTTTCACCCAGTCCTTCAGTGCCTGGGGTTGCCGGCCAAGGAAAAAAATGTAGTTTGCAGAAAATCTCACAGATGCCATCATAACATGTAGCCAACTCAGTCTGGCAACTCTAGGCACCTGTCTGGTGTTATGGTCATGGTGGGCAAGCCCAGCATTCTCTCAGAATGGCATATTCTGTTGGACGGAGGTAGGTGACTCTAATGAGCTCCAAACTTTTCCTTGAAACGGAGAGTTGCCTAAAAAGGCAACTGCCACAAAACAGCCAAATGGAAATCATGATATTTCACTGAACTCAGAACCAGATCTGCCTTTTTTTTTTCCTTCATAGAAACATTTTGTGTGCCATGTGCCTTGGGCGCCAAAAAGAAATCATACTTTGGCTCCCTGTTCCGCTTTGCTAAGCTCAGATACTGTAAATATTCTCCTCTCCTCTCATAACATTAAATTTTTCATGAATTCATCATGAAGGAGCCACTTTGTAGGTTCGGCTGGTACTGGTGAAAGACTTCATTTTCTATTTCTCAGTAACTTTTCAGTGCAAAAAAATTATGAGTGCTGTGTTGAAAGACTGGAATTATTCATCAAGTCTTCACTGCCTGCAAATGAAGCGAATTTTTCTGAAACCTATCTGGGAGAATGGAGACATGGACGTGCATATTTTAGATGGTCCTACATTTCAGCCATAGCCACCTAATCTTTCTCAGGGGAAATAGCATTAAAAGAGGACATGTGCTTTCTCATTGCTTTATGGATTCATTCAAGAGTCCACACAAGCTCACAAATTTTCCCCTTAGCTTCCAGTGTTCCTGTAACTAACCAATGCACTAAAGAACAGAATATTTAATTGTATTTGCATTGATGGAAGTATTAGTAGCTTCGTAGCTGGATGCAAAGGGTGTGCTCCGAAAGGCAACATAATAATATGCAATGATGCATCAGAATACCCTGGAAGGCTTGTTAAAACACATGTAGGCCCCACCCCAAGAGTTTCTGATTCAGTAGTCTGGGGTGGAACCCAAGAATTTGCCTTTTTTAACAAGTTTCCAGAGGATTGTGATGCTGCTTGTTTTATGACTACACTTTGAGAAACACTGATGTGTTGCAAAGAATGTTGAATTTAAAAGTCAAGAAACCTTGGTTCTAGTTCTGAGTCTACTCTCAACCAACCCTGGGTCTGTGCACAGGTCCCTGGGCCTCAATTTCCTCATCTGTAAAAGCAGAAGGATGACTCCTGCTCTAGGTGACCTAGTGTTATTTTGGAAATAAAATCTGAGAATCTATAGGAAAACACTTAGCCCTTCTGGAGGGACTTGAAGCATTGTAATTACTGTAGTGAGAAGAGTTGAAGGAAGACAACTTGGAGAAGTTTTAAGATACAGACATTCTAGCAGACACGGGCACATGGGAGCCAGAATTCTGCTGCTGAGCTGGGAAGGGGCCAGCAAAGAGGGGATGTGAAGATGGAAAGATTTTAAGGAATTTCTTCCTTCTGTGACCTGTCTCTGAAAAAGTCAAATACTCTACTTTATTCACATTCTGTCCTCTATGACAAGGCTGTGTTAAGAGTAGTGTTTCTCAGACTTTGCTGTGATTCAGAATTCCCTGAGACACTTGTAAATATACAAAGCCCAGGCCGTGTTCTACTTCAAGGAGCCTGGGCCTTCAGGTGATTCTTACACACTTCAGAGTTTGGAAACCACTCTAGCTGTGCTGATAACATATAACCACTTCATGACAATGTTTAAAGGTGCTATACACTCCAGACAGTGATTCTCAACCTTGTCGGCACATTGAAATCACCTGAGGAGCCTTTAAATCCCACATGCACAGGCCACTGTCCAGTCCAACTGAATCAGAATCTCTGCGGCTAGAGTCCGAGGATGAACACCGTCTTAAAAGCATCCCGGTAAGTCACATTTGCAGCCAAGGCTGAGAACCACCGATTTAGAAAGAGTCCTCTGTCATTACATGAGCAAACATATTGTTTGTATTTGTTTGCTTCTCTCTTTCCCACACCACACGGTAAGAATATTGAGGGCAGCTCTGTGTGCCCAGAAACCAGCCCAGGGCCTTACACTGCTTTAGAGGCTCCAAGCATATTGGTATAATTCGAAATTTAATGAACCGGTCTGTTTATATACAAATGAAGTGTCAAGAAAACTCACACCAAAAAGCCCCCACATTTAAATAGTTGATATAAAGACAGCCTTTTGTGGAGTTCAGGCCCTCACAGTGAGAGAGTATTTATTGAATAATTTGCAGAATCACACTCCAGGGTGTGAGTTGAACAATTTGGAGAACTGTAGTCAACCCCCAGCTATGATTTCTTCTTCCTGGTGGGATCAGGAGTCGGGGAAACTTGCCCTGCAGAGCTTTGACAATGCTGAGGAAGGAAGGAAAGTAACACAGATTGAACACCCACCGTGTGCCAGAACTTTTTCATCTGCTTTCATTTCACGACAAACTTGCATTCTCTGTTTTTCCTGAGGGGAGAAATGGCAACAGCAGACTGCCCAAGTTGGGAAGTGTGAGGGATGGTGTTCAATTCCAGAGCCCGAATTCCTTTCTCATATTTACTTGCCCATCGCTCAGATCTTCTCCACCCACCCCTGCTTCCTCCCCTGGCCTGCTCCTATAGTGCCCCTCACTGAATGCCTCATCCCTCCTGGCCATCTAACTCCCTAGAGAGCTTCTGGACTTCTCTCGTGAAGCTTCCTCTGGAAAATTTTCACTGACCCATGGCATGGTTAATTGTCTGACCACCTTCAAACCTGGTTAGGTATCCTTCTAGCATCCTATGCTAACCCTGCTATAAAGCTTATCCCTAGCTTAGTAAATGTCTGTTTACTTGGCTCTTCCTTCCTGTAGACAGGAGGCTCCTTGAGGGCAGGAGCTGTTTCTTGTTCATCTTTGTATTCCCTTAGCCTCTTATACTGCCCAGCCCTTTGGAGGCAGTCAGTAAGTTTTTTTATTTTTATTTTTACTTATTTATTTATTTATTTATTTTGAGGAAGATTAGCCCTGAGCTAACATCTGCTGCCAATCCTCCTCTTTTTGCTGAGGAAGACTGACCCTGAGCTAACATCCGTGCCCATCTTCCTCTACTTTATATGTGGGACGCCCACCACAGCATGGCTTGCCAAGCGGTGCACCCAGGATCTGAACCGGTGAACCCTGGGCCACTGAAGCAGAACGTGCGCACTTAACCGCTGCGCCACTGGGCCGGCCCCAGTAAGTTTTTTAAAGAACGAATGACAACAGAAACTCATCCATGAGCAAAGATCTCCTGAAACGCTCCAGCATGTGTGCATGTGTTGTGCTTCAGAATATTTTAGAAACATTTTCCAGATTTAATTGAGGTTTCTGGGAAGACTTACTGTGTTCTTCCCTGCAAAAAATAGAAGGTCGTTACCAGGAAGTCTCAGTGTACCATATTTATCTGGTGAGTTTTGAAAATACTAAGTAATGGGACTAATGACTCAACATAGTATTTTCCAAACTGTGAGGTAATCTTTGGACTTTGCAAGATTATTATATTAAGTGTACTTTTTAGTCTGTCAGTAAAAAATAAAAAGCCTGTATTTTCACATTAGAATTCAAAGAACATCTGCTGCGTATTGTAAATAACATATTTTGAAAACCAACTGATGTATACTCAGCCTGCCTCCGCCTGCTAACTATAGCAGGGCCTTAAGACGAGATTCAATTTGCCATTGGTACGGCTCTTGCGTTAACATCCCACCATCTTCCATAAATCCTCAGAAGCCATTTGCCCCCTAAACACACTCAGCAATGTAAGGTTTTCACTTTCCTGTTTTCTAGTAGGATTAGAAAGGGACCACATTCCTAGACTATTAAGAGCAGTGGAAAATGTGTTTCTTAAAGAGTTAGGCTTAAAGAGGTTTTCTACAGGGCCCTTCTTTACCCCCAAAGATATGAGATCTCAGAGAACCACTAGTTGCGTGAGGCAGGTGACCACTCCTGACAGGAGGGTTTGTATTGGTTTGCTGGTCTGCCTGCAGGAGAGTGAGCCTCTAGTGGAATGCTCAGGAGGCTCCTTTGTCTGGGGCATGCATTTGCACAGCAACCCCATTCACGTCCTCCAGCCTGACTCTCACCTCCTCATGGGCCTGAAAAACTCAATCATCTTTTTCCGTCGTTCCTTCTCAGTTTGTCTTGTTAGCACTCTTTCTTAGCAAGTAAGCACCATATGTCTTCTTTGGGAACTTGTTTTCAGGAGATTCCTAGTGCATGTGTGCTGGCTTGGAGGAGAGGAAGAGGGTGTTGGGTTAACAGCCGTAGTCAGCAGAGTGCCAACTTTTGAGGAGTGCCCTTCTTGCCCATCTGCCCCACAGGCTGGTTTGTCCTGAAGCACAAACACAGTATTTCATTGGAACTTCCTGGGGTCACAGAAAATAGACTAGTTTATGAGCAGATTTTCTGAGCCAAAGAGAGAGCCTGTGTGCACTCTTTCCAGTGGCTCCTCATTATCCCAGGCAGGTTGTATCGCACAAGCACCTCTTCATTGATCTTGTCCTCTGTCCTCATGGAGAGAGTAGCACATACTGATTATAAAAGAGGGACTCTCTGTGCTATTCTGTTGCTTCCTTGCTCTTAACCAGTCACTGGAGCCAAAGCGTGCGACTAAAATGTTCTGCTTTTGAAATAATTTGGTTTCTGTACGTGGAATCCACCACCCACCTTCCAACTTCTGATACCTGTCTCCTTTGAAAGCCAGCTTGGTGAGCATCCAATTTGTCTTTTTTCTTCTTCATTTTTTCTCTCTTTCCTTATGCTCAGGCTGTCTTTTATCAAAAACGGATAGAGGGTCAGCCATTGACACCTCGTGGCAAATAGCAGCTTGAAGCATTTTCTTCATTCACCTTGACATCTTTTCAGCAAAGAACAAGCAAGGGTTGGGAACCTGTTCTATTATTCATTTTGGCTTACCCAGGAGCTACTTCTTTTCAAGCTGCTTCACAAATAGGCTTGTTGGTTGTTATTGCTTGATACCTGTCTCCCTGGAGGTTTGACTAGTTGTTTTGAAAGAATGGCGATTTTCTGTTCCCTTGAGAATCCACCTTACATAGATGTGTGTATGCACGTGTGTGCTTTGTGTTCACGTGCTATCAATTAATAATGAAAAATCAGAGCAACCCTCTGCATTGCTTTCCCCCCCTAAAGAATCAGTGTTAATAACAATAATTGCCAGTCCTTATTTTGAGTTTTCTGTGTGCCAGGGGCTGTGCGTGGTTTCATGTCATTCTTACAACAACCTTTTGAAGTAGTACCCATTTTACAGATGGGGAGACTGATGCATGAGAGGTTATGTACCTTGGTGTAAGTAAGAGATGAACCCAAGCATTCGGACATAAATGCCCAGGCTAGTTACAGATAAGTTAAACCGCTTGGGTCTGATAGACTGTCAGTCACTCATTTGAATTTTGCTGACCACAGTCCTATCTTTATCCTTGGAAGGACTAGATCTCAGCAGAAATGAAGTGAATGGAAGATAATCCAGCTTCAACAATTCTAAGGGATAAGAAAATTCCCACCACTATCTGTTGCCCATTAGATCAGTGATTCTTAGTGGCTTGGAGGAGATTTCTAAGTGTGATGGGGAAAGGTGGTAAGGACCAAAGGAGAGAGAGTGGGAACCTAGTTCTAATACAGCCCAGGGGGGCCAAGGAATTGTGATGATCGCTGTTCTAAATCCACAGTGTTCCCCTCATTATAGCAGCTACCACTGGTTCAACACATATGTTACATGTCAGGCATTGACTGGACACTTTACATATGCTTTCATTTAATCATCCCCCATAACCCTAGAAGATAAATATTATCTCATTTTACAGAGAAGAAAAGTAGGTTCAGAGAGGATACCCTGGCCCAAATTAGCTCAGATCTTAAATGAAAAAAACTGAGATTTGGGATCAAATCTCAGACATTTGATCCCAAATCTGTCTATCTTCAAAGCTTGTGCTCCATTCCTCCTTCCTTGCCAGCCTCTCTACTCATTTTGAGATTTAATCAGAATCATTATGATCATTAGTAGGTCATCCTACTGATAAAGGAAAGAAATAGATAGATCTTATATTTGTGGACCAGAGTGTGTGACTGAGCTGAGTATGCAAAGGTTTGTACCCCCGGTCTCATGGGTGAGCTCATCACTTTCAAGTGGTCCCAGCAGCCAGCTCCCATGTCCGTAGGTGGAATTTTAATTGACAACTTTTCTTCATTGAGAATTGTTTCCAGAATTAATAGTGCTTGGCAACTTTGTGGATCAATACAGATAATAGGCTCAAGGAGCCGTCAGAAGTCAGAGGAGCTGGGAATGTGTACCCAACTCTGCTCTTTTTAACTAGTGCATGGAGCTGGGAACCTCACTTCACTCTCTTCAACCTCACCTTTTGAATCTGTACATCATATTAGATAATTCAATGGTTTCTTTTAGCTCTAAATGATGATTGTTCTCCACTTTGAGGCCCATTTATGTTACAGATACAGAAGGAGCCCTCTTAACCAATGGTGTATGTGGTTAGTTAATTGAGAAAGTCATTTAAAAGAAAAAGTCATAAACAAAGGAAACATGCTATCAACACTTAATTTTTTAAAAACAACTTTATTGTGGTATAATTGACATACAATAAACTGCACGTATTTAAAGTATACAGTTCAGTAAATTTTGATATATGTATTCACCATCACTACAGTCAAGACAGTGAACACAGACATCACCGCAGAGTTTCCTCATGCCCCTATTTGGTCCCTTCCTCCTGCCCCTTTGTGCCTCCCCCCATCACCAAAAGCAACCACTGATCTGCTTTCTGTTACTACAGATTGCTTTACATGTTTAGAGTATTATATAGTGTGTAGTTTTTTATCTTCTTTCATTCAACATATTTTGAGGTTTATCCACGTTGTTGTGTGTATCAATCCATGAACAAAGTATTTTTCCATTTATTTAGGTCTTCTTTAATTTCTCTTAGCAATATTTTATATTTTTCAGATTTTTTATTTTTTTCCTTTTTTTTCCCCAAAGCCCCCTGGTACGTAGTTGTATATTCTTCGTTGTGGGTCCTTCTAGCTGTGGCATGTGGGATGCTGCGTCAGCATGGTTTGATGAGCAGTGCCATGTCCGCGCCCAGGATTCGAACCAATGAAACACTGGGCCTCCTGCAGTGGAGCGCGCAAATTTAACCACTCGGCCACAGGACCAGCCCCTATTTTATACTTTTCAATGCATAGGTCTTTCGCGTATTTTGTCAGAATTATCCCTAGATAGTTCATCTTTTTTGATGCTATTGTAAATGATGCAATTTTTAAAATTTCAATTCAATTGAATTTCTGATTGTTGCTGTTATACTTGATTGGTACAGTGGATTTTTGCATATTGATTTACATTATGTGTAACAATTACAATATGATATGTAATTATATACAATTGTCCTAAATTTACTTACTAGTTCTAGTGGCTGTTTTATAGATTCCATTTGATGTTTTTTACATAGATGGTTATTATGTTAGCAAATAAAGACAATTTACCTCTTTCTTTCCAATGTGGATGCCTTTATTTTTTTTTTCTTGCTGATTGCACTGTTAGAACCTCTAAAACAATGTTTACTAGAAGTGGTGAGAGTGGACATTTCTGTCTTATTCCTGATCATGGGGGGAAGCATTCAGTCTTTCACCGTAAGTATATTGTTAGCGTTAGGTTTTTCATAGATAATCATATGGCTTTTTAGTTTGTTAATGTGGTGAATTACATTGATTGATTTGCAATATTAAGCCATTCTATGTACATGGCCAAGGCCTTTCATTCCTTTATGGGTTTGCTTAGTAGAGTTCTGTGCCATCTTTCTTGCATAATTCATGTCCCTAATACATCCTCTACAGTCACAGTTTTGGTTCAAGTGGAGGGAGGTCTTAGACATTGTGAAATGTAGAATCCTTCTAGATTTTAGATTTTGTTTTCTTTTCCATCTTTTCCAGTCGCCTTGTCCACACCTGAGTGAGCAGCAGTTCGTCTTTAAGTCTCCCAGTTTTAGTGAGTGTTTCTAAAACATTCTTCTTGGATTTTAGACAAACAACAATTCTCTTTCCGTGGTCCTATTTCATCAGTGTGGGTAATAGTCAGTTAAACTATATAATTGCAATACTCAGCAAAACTGGCATAAACAGATTTGGAACCAATTACAGGAGAGTGTTGGTAAGCTTACAGCTCAGCTGATAAGAGCAGAAGTGTGTGGGAAAACCAGAGACTAGCCAATCGGATGCAAAGATTTAGCGTGTTGTGGTATCATTCAGTAAGCTATAAAGAGAGCATAGTGCAAAGGATTGATTATCAGGGAAGAAGGGAAGTGGAAGTTAATTAAGAGAGCTTCTAGAATTCTCTTTCATTCATATAGACAGTACTCCTAACTTTCAGCATCCAGTGGGCAAAATAGCCTTTTGGTCACAAGACCTACTACGTGAGGACCACAAATCAGTCAACACTGTTTCATCTTCACAGTTTGTAAAACAACCATGACAAAGGGTGGATCTTGCATCAGCTTTAAACAATGATAGCGCATATGATATAGTTGAAAGAACTGTGTATTTAGAGTCAGATGAGCCTGGGTTTCAGTATCTGCAACTCTGTGTTGAGCATCCTTGAGTAAATTAGTAATTACCCTCAAAGGGTCATCTTGAGGAATAAATGACTGAGCATGTATGAGACGGACACAAAGTGTAGGCATCCCTTGTTTGTGGCTTGGATCCTATTCCGAGATGTTTACAGTATCTAGGATGGCGCATTGTATACAATCTTGTGATCCTTCTGCCCAGAAAGTCCCCCAACTCCAGCCCATCACGATGTTTGATGGAAGTGAAGAAGGCAGAAACTCTGAGGTACAGAAAATACCTTGAACAGGTTAGGAGGCAAGGAGTAAAAAGCATGCGTGGGAAAATGCAAGCAGTCAGGATTCACCATAAGGTTCATGTTGAGGTAGAGCGGGAGGCAAGGCTAAAAAGCAGACTGGTATGTGACCATGCAGAGCCTTGAAGATTGAGGGAGACTAGTAGGCAGTGGAGAGCCTTTGAAACTTTTTTTTTTTGAAGGGAGCACCATGGTGAGAGCTGTGCCAGAGATTCTCACTCAGACTTTGCCTCAGAATCACCGGGGATCTTGTTAAATACAAATACTTTAGGCCCCGCCCAGACTTGCTCAATCCTAATCTATAGGTTGGAGTCAAGGCATCTGTATTTTTAACAAGCTCCCCAGGCGATTCTAATGCACGCCAAAATTTAAAAACCACTGCTTTAGAGGGTTAATCTGGCAGGAGTGTGCAAGATGGATTGGCGCCCAGAGAGCCTGGAAGTTCACAGACTTCCTAGCAAGTGATTGCAACAACAATCCCGGCAGGAGATAATGAGGTTGGGGGCTGTGGGATTGGAAAAGGAACAATCAGATATTGGAGGTATTTTTGAGAGGCAGTCAGCAAGGACTGGGTAACCAATTTGATGAGAAATGTGAGAGAGAAATGAGACTTAACAAATAATGCCAAGGTTTAGAGAAGCAGTTCTCCAAAGTGTGAGAGGAGAGGTAACAGAAGCCCCTGGGGACCTTATTCAGATTACACACACCTGTGCCCTCTTCCACCCTCACCTTTCACACCTTCCTCCTTTCCCACAAGTCCCCTAAGGCAGAGGCAGGGAGGGGGCAAATCAGTACCTCCTGAGGAACTGTTCGTGTGTAGTTGGAGGGAAGAAAGCTTCTCAGGTGCTCCCTGTGTTTGAGTCTCTGTGACTGTGAGTATAATGGTACTGAGGGAGGAGGGATGAGATCAGGAGGAAGGAGCGGGAGGGCTGAGCTCTATTTGGAGGGGCAGAGCTAGAGCTGACAGCAGGATGTGGAGTGTCTCTGTAGGTGTGGAAACATGGGTCTGGAGCTGGGGAGCAAGAGCTAGGCTGAAGATACAAATGGGAAAGGCCACCACTTCATGGAGGTCAGAGTGGAGACAGATGAGACCATGGAGAGAGAAAGGGGTCCAGAGGGCAAGCTTCCATTTAGTAGTCAAATGCAGATGAAGGGTCAAAGAAGAGCTGGTTGGAGAGGTGTTGGGAGACTGCTCTCTCTCTACCTGCGTCTTGGAGAGCTCAAGGTCAAGGCATGAGGCAGATGCCTAGAAAGATCTCCAAGCAGGAGGGCAGAGCTCTGGCTCTTCCAGTCATCCTACCAAGGATGATTCTGTGCACAGAACAATCCTGTTCCCCAGGGGTATGTGGCACATTCACATAAAGGAGTCAGTACTCCCCAGAAACATGCATTTTAAAATTTCCTTTCCAAAATCCAGTGTCTGAGCCGATGTACCAGACAAAGAGACTGACAGGTTTTTACTGTTATACCATTCTCCCCAGGTTTCTGGTCAACTCATAACCCTTCTATACACAGTTTTGGCCCAACACAGCCAAATAGGAGGTATTAGCAATCATTATAGTACTTTGGGGTCTTTGCTCCCCGCAAAGTTCTGCCTGTATTTTCTGATCTCAAGCTGTGAAAATAGGATGTTGTGTTTTGGAGGCACCGCCTGGGTGCCCAGCAATTGGCACATCTTAACTAAAAGAAAACAAATTGAATGAACAACAATAGAGAGGAATGATGTTTGTATCAACCCAGGAAGTAAAGAATTAGGAAGAGATGCTATTTATGATGCCGCGGTTCTTTTTTTTTAAGCATTGGTACCTGAGCTAACAACTCTTGCCAATCTTCCTTTTTTTTTTTTTCCTTTCTCCTTTTTCTCCCCAAACCCCCCGGCACATAGTTGTATATTTTAGTTGTGGGTCCTTCTAGTTGTGGCACATGGGATGCCACCTCAGCGTGGC
Source organism: Equus quagga (assembly GCF_021613505.1). Taxonomy (NCBI): domain Eukaryota; kingdom Metazoa; phylum Chordata; class Mammalia; order Perissodactyla; family Equidae; genus Equus; species Equus quagga. The sequence continues at coordinate 26,475,853 of NC_060273.1, read as the reverse complement.
CCAACAAGTGGTGCCATGTCCACACCCAGGATCCGAACCAGCGAAACCCTGGGCCGCCACAGCAGAGGGCATGAACTTAACCACTCGGCCACAAGGCCAGCCCCGATGCTGTGGTTCTTGGTGGGGATTTCATAAAGGCTGGCCACTCTGGATGTTGGCAGGACTCAGCTGCGACCATAGCTGCACAGGTGAAATAGGGTCAGCTGTCTAAGAAGGCACTCTGTGAGGCTGACGCTGCATCACAATTCACTGTAAAAAGGGCCTATCCATGTAAAACTTTATGTTTTATCTTAGAATAGCCTTGGAAGTTATTTCATTTTCTGTGTAAGGAAACAAGCATCAAGTAATGAAGAAATGATTCCAGGGTGCCACACCTCATAGATTATTGGGAAGGAGGTTGAACCTAATGTTCTGGTATGTAGAGCACAACACACTTTTCCAGGAGGGCTTTTTCATAGGACCCTCTCCTAGATGGAAGCTATTAAATTAGTGACAGAAAGCCTTGCATTCAGGAGGAGCAACATTTGGAGAGTCACTCAGAGATGTCCCTGGGCCTCTAATCTCACTTCTTAACTGTATGACCTTGGGCAATTTATTTGACCTTTCTGAGCTTCAATTTCAATGGTAAATGGAGGATAATCATATTTACCTCCTGAGAGTAGTTTGGGGAATTAAATATGGTGGGACTATTATAGTACCTGGCGTGTAGTTGATCCCGCATAATTAGGGACTTTTATAATAATTACTAAGTTTTTACCCTGTTATCAGTTAAAGAACTCATGCACTCCCCTGCATGCACCTGAAGAGAGAATACTTTTTTCCACTGGCATTTCTAGTTTGGATTTTAAATATTTTTTCCCATAGAAATGTTATATCTAGACAGAGCTTGGGTATAAATGAAATAATAGTGTTAATAAATTCTTCCCTTCAAAGCATTTATGTGCTGAATAGGACTTTTTTGGGTGGGTCTGGGCACCAAGATTTCCCAGGAAAGGTGCCCCAACCCCTTATTTATAAGAAACTTATATTGATCCATGTGCTCAGAAGTTGCAGAATTGCCAGAACATTGCCTTGGGCAGGGTATGTGATCAAAAATGAATAAAAGACAGCAGGATATGAGGATTTCCACAGCACCAGGAAGAATATTTTGCAATTTCTTGTCATCCCTACTCCAGGCAAAGCCACAGTCAACCAGCCGTTTCAACACTTGGAATTGTGTCAGGAGACTTGGCGTGGGTCCTGCCACCCATCCTGCACCTTGGGTCCCACTGCTGCTTTCAGTGGAGGTTGCTAATGTAAATGCCATCCCCTGGCACTTCATGTTGAAATAAACTGGGAAACAGCAGGGCTTTTCTCTCATCTGATCACCGGATGTCTGCCTGGCGTCTGTCTGACTGCTTACCGTGGCCAAGGATCTGCCTTCCAGTGAGCGTCCTCAAATGTAAAAATACCCCAAAGACACTCTAACTCTGGAGTTTCAAGTCTCCCATCCATTTTCCTCCTCTCACTCTCTCAACAAAAAAAAATTACTTAAGAAGGGGTGAAGGATGGAAGCATCACTCTGGCACCCTATTGGGTCTTCTTTCCCAAAGAAACTGAGCTGAACCACAGAAGAATAAATAAGGAAGTCTTGGCAGAACGTTTTGATAGAAAATTCCTTACAGCTTTGTGTATGTGCTGGACTGTTTAGGTCCTCTTAAGCTTGTGTAGATACTGCAGTCCTTTTGGTTCAACCTTTGTGTTTAGAGAGAGGTTTTGGAACGAGATCAGAGATGTCAGAGTACTGGCCTGATTCTTAAAGAACTGGTTTGGGAGAAAGCTTGAAAACATTCACACTCAGGTTCAAAAACAAGAAGCAAGAATGAGTCTAGAAAGCTTGGTGACATGGATAGCAGCTGTAATATTTTTTTTAAAAAAGGAGAATTTGAATGTCTTCTGCATCCCCTCTCTCTCCTTAATCTCCACGTCTGCTCACACTCTGTCTCTCCCTCCCTCCCTCTCTCCGTCTCCTTCTCTCCTTCTCTCTCTCTCTGTGATCTTCCATATCCCAGCCTGTGTTTTTGTTGTTTTATAATATCTTCTGAACCACAAGTGTAAAATCCATCATTTTTTCCTCCATCCTGACCCTGTTCTGGGCAAAGGGTATTGTGGAGGTGATCAGAATCCATTGGGGTCATATTTAAAGAGGAGATAAGAGCCTCAGTGTAAGTCCTGCTTTCTCCACTCAATAGCTGTATAACCCTCAGACAGACAGACTGCTTATGCTCCCTGTGTTTTTGTTTTCTCACATGTAAAATACAGACCATAAAGCCTATCTCAAATGATTGACAGGAAGAACAAATGAACTTCAGATATACTTTGGGTGCCTACCATGTGCCAGCAAAGCCAGACACATCACAGCTCAGCACACTGTTGGCCTGTAGCACAAGCTTACAACAATTCATTCAATAATTCAAGGGCCAGCCCAGTGGCACAGTGGTTAAGTTCACATGTTCCGCTTCGGCGGCCCGGGGTTCGCCGGTTCGGATCCCAAGTGCGGACATGGCACCACTCAGCAAGCCATGCTGTGGTAGGCATCCCAAGTATAAAGAAGAGGAAGATGGGCACGGATGTTAGCTCAGGGCCAGTCTTCCTCAGCAAAAAGAGGAGGATTGGCAGCAGATGTTAGCTAAGGGCTAATCTTCCTCAAAAGAAAAAAAATAACTCAATAATTCATTCCTTTCCTCTCCAGCAATGGTTATTTCATAAGAAGTTCTCTTCAGTTATGGTTTGTGGGCACATTTTTAATGTACTTAGAACAGCGTTTTTCAATCTTTATTTCATTGTAGCCCCTCCCACCAAGAAGCCTTTTTAAACATTTTAGAAAATCATACCCCCTCCCATGAAAGTAAATGCAAAGGAATAATATTTTGTAGGCTAGGATTTAACTTTGAAGGGCCACAACCATTGTAATATATGATTTTTTTCACTCCCAAGAACTAATTTTTGCCCCCTTGGAGGTTCTATGGCTCCTTTTGGGATATGTAAAAAGGTTTTAAAAATTCATTGGAGGGGCCGGCCCCGTGGCTGAGTGGTTAAGTTCCGTGCTCTGCTTCCGTGGCCCAGGGTTCATATCCTGGGTGTGGACATGGCACCATTCATTAGGCCATGTTGAGGCGGTGTCCCACATGCCACAACTAGAAGGACCCACAACTAAAGTATACAATTATGTACTTGGGAGATTTGGGGAGGAAAAAAAGGAGGGGAAAAAAAAAAGATTGGCAATTGGCAACAGTTGTTAGCTCAGGTGCCAATCTTTAAAAAAAAATGCATTGGAGACTTTGTCTTCTTTCTTTTGTACCTTTTCTTCCTTACAGTGCACCATCAATAGAGATTGTTGGCTTGTCATCCAGTTTCCTACATTTCCTGGCTTCTCCCTTATCTGGCCTTTAATCTTGCCCACATCTCTCTGCCTCCCAGGTGATGAAGGTGCTCACATTTTCCTAGGAAACACTCAATTGGTTCTCTTTATTCTGAAGGCTCCTTGGTCTACTCCAGCTTTTCCATTCCAAGGGGAATTTTCAGGGATAATTAGTATCAGTGAAGTCGGAAGGATGTTAGGTTGCCTCTTCAAATCAGGGTCTACTTCCAGCTTTGTTACCATTTTTTAAAATTGTGTGATTCAGGCATAGAGAGCAGGGATTATTCGAACACTTGGAATGACTTGCCTATGCCACCCACTATCTTTTAGTGTGAAGTTGCCTCATTACATGGTTCTGACCATATACAGATGAAGAGGAAGCAGGAGGCCCCATTAGCTCTTGTTTGTGTTGATGTTTATTAACAGTTGTATGTTGTCTGTAGGTCATTGTGGTATATTACAAGGCAATATGGTTCATCATCTTTGCTGCCTAAGACCATACAGGGAGAAAAGAAAATACCACCATGACCAGAACCGCTGAACTGAGTTTCATGAGCATTTTCTCTAACTGCTGCTTCTACCCAAATCCAATAGGAAGTGGAGGGCAGCAGCATAGTTAGAAACAAGGGCAATTGCCCCTGCAATATAAAATCTGTCCTGCTACAATATAAAATCTATAGACTGTGCTTGGAACCAAGGGAAACCCTCTCCCTTTATGCTAACAGCTTCCTGGAGGAGTCAGAAATGTGTGTAGTTCAGGGAAAATGCTAATATAAGCTCCTTCCTACCCACAGCAGGAAATTAGGAACCTCTTTGGTTAACATAAATGGATTGTGATTTTTCTCTTTTTTTGCAAGAGAGAAAGGGAGAGAGGAAAGCTGCTTAAGGTAGCATTGTATACCATAAACCCATATTTATGTGCTAAGACAAGCAGTTGATGTTGTTCTATAAAATATAGCAAACACCTCCTCCCTGCCCTTTTGAATGTCAGTCAGAATTCAGAATCATGAAATTTTATAGTATTACTGGTTAGAAGGGCTTCCCACTGGGAGCAGATGCCATCTCTGTCTTCATAGACTTAGAGAAAGTCCTGACATGTTTCATGGCATTCATACGTGGAAGTCTGTGAAATGGAAAGGAAAACAGCTTTTTCTGTCAACCTGTCACTGATATAAGCTTTTACATTCCATCAGAATGACTAAACTTTAAAGCTGTTTCTTAGTGCTGAGTATCTCTTAGAACTCCCAAGTGTTATCAGATTGATATAGTCCCCACATATGATAGAAGACCAAAGCATTTTGTGGCATGATATTAAAAATTCATTCCAGTACTCGATAAAGCGTGGTTGACAAAAGTGTGACATGGAATAAGGTAGAGTGAATTTCTTCATGGTTTATTGCCCTTGATTTCTCTACACAAAATAAATAGACAGAATGGACTAAAATCTCTTCTTTATGAAGGTGGGATCCTGGCAGCTGAAGGCCTGCTGGTAAAAATCCTCTCTGTCACATACCTTGGCAGTGTTCAGAGTTGGAGGCAATGGAAATTTATTGCTGTTATGTGTATTCATATTTCAGACTGAGTGAATATGTAGAGGTTGGTTTTGTGAGATTGCTGAGACTGTTAAGAACCAAAGAAGAAACACTTGTTTTTCTTTGGGAGCTGTTTTTTGTGCGGGAAGGGGGCATCTTGGTGTTTTTAGTGGTGATGGTGGTGGTGCAGTGGCCTGGTGGTATTACGAGAAAACCCTCTTTTCATGTTTTCCCTTCCCCCTTCTCCGCCTGCCATCTTATTGTAAAAGAAATATAAAAAAGCAAAGCCTTTAAAGCCACTGGAAGCCTAGCCGATGTTCTCATCTGTCCACCCGCCTTGCCAGGCGTCCCTCTGCCTCAGTGACCCCCACCCCCTTCCCTTCTTCTGTCCCTCCTTCCTCTCAGCGGACACAGTTAGCGAGAGGCTTCCCCTGCTCCCCTGCAGCGGTGGGACAGAATGCCTCATTGGTTTCAGATATTAACTTCTGTGCTGAAAACCCAGTTGGAGCTGGTGTGACAAATGGATTTTACCTGCTGCTGGAAAACACAGCCTTGTCCCACCCCCCGGCACATTGCACACACAAGCCCTGTTCCCCATCTTGCAGAGCCCAACCCAGCGAGCAGGGAACAGAGAGCTGCCCTGCGGCACCATCTGTTACTGCCAGGATCTATGTTGGGCCCCAATGGTTACATCTGTTGAGAAGAACAGTGTACTTGATGAGTTGTTTGAAAGAAATGTTTGGTCTCCCCCATCATCTCTGTTAGTCATTACTAGGCTGCTGGGCTCACGTGGGTGTAACTATGTGCACCGCCTCTCAGGCCTCATCTGTATCAATTGGAAATCAGTCACTGGGAGTTAGTTGCAGTCAGCAGGGACCCAGAGCATTTTACAGTGACATCAATTCTTCTTCTGTTGCAGAAATTCAGGAAACAATTAAAATTCTGATGCCTTCCAGGGAGGATTTCAAATAAATCAGCCGATAGCTGATACCTTGTAACTCTTGGTAGCAAAGCAAAATTAACAGCCCAGCCGCATCTGTGTACTGTATGCTAAAATAAATAAATTAACCGTGCATCACCTCCGATAGAGGAAGCAGCTGGCTTATTCTCAACCTTTCCATAAGAATCCAAAAGCTGTTGATTTGTTAAGTTGTCATTCTCCTTATGGACATCAAGGACTTTGTGCATATACCAAAAATTGAACTGGCCAAATATCAGTATGTTATGGAAAATCCAGCCACTGATTAAACTCAGTTATAGCTTCTAACTTAGAGCTCCTAACAGCTTACGGGGAGCAAAGCTGACATTGTGAGCCAGACCCAGTCAATAGCTGCTGAGGAGATAATGTAAGATATATGAAGGTTTAGCAGCAAATTTAGCCAGAAATTTGTCAGAATTTGAGGATTTTAGAACGTTAATCAGAAAGTCAGTACTTCTTCTTCTCCCCTTAAACCAAATGCGGTGTGGAAGAACTTGTGTTAATTACCCTGGTTAATTACAATGCTACCCACCTAAGCTTTCCCAGGCTCCTTTCTGCCCCTATCTTTGCGGTGACTTCATACACTACTACTTGCTGGCCAGTAGAACCCATATTTCTTGCTGGGTTCTTTTTACACATAGCATAATAAGGACATGGGAGATAATGGACCTTTGGAAAACAAAGATCTCAGCATCACCCCCAAATAAAAACCATGTACTCTACTGCACTTCTAAATCTATATTGTTGATGTACCTGCATGCCATTATGTTTGTATATGTGATTGTTTCTTGGTATTCAGTGGATATTTTTCCCTGTGAGATGCACAAAATTTTAACATATAAAGAATTTAGTGGCTGGAAAACAAAACAGCACTTAAAAATTCCCCCACCTTTCAAATCCACAGCTTTGGGAAGGAAGGGGCAGGTATGGTGGTGATCAGAGTGGAGCTCAGAAATGACTCATGGAGTGGCTTCAGTGAGAACCACACGATGAAGAGGAGAGTAAAACTATTAAGCAAAATCACAGTGGGGACTTCCAAGAGTGATGGAGGATGAATGCCATTCCTGTGCTCTCCCTGTCGGAGGACAAACTATGGGAAGGGTCAAAAGAAATAAGGAATGGAGGAGGGTAGGAAGGTCTAATCAGGGCAGGGGGATCAGCAAAGGACCCGCTTAACCCCTTGAAAACAGTAGCTATTGTCATCCATGTAGTGCTTAGAGCACCTGGTGCGATAATTGATAATCAGCACAGTTTTGCTGACAGAGTACAGCTGTAAATTACTTGTCCCTCTCCCCAGGCAACAGGAAGCTGCTTGCATTTGGTAATGAGTGGAAATTGGTACTATTATACCCAAGGATCAGGGAGAGGAGCTAGTTAGGAGCCATGTACTGTTGAGATAGGAAGCTCTTCCACACACTTGCTGTGAGCTTCCTTTGCACACTGCACTGGTTACATAGGCATGCTCTGTGTTCTGCAGCCTTCCTGTTTCAACACATGCTCTCAAAAACTTCATGGCAAGCACAAGAATTAGCAATCCCTGCAACCTAAGAATTGTCTCTAGATGGTTCTCAAAAATATGCCGATAGCAATGCGAAGCTTATAAATCCATCCAGGTTGGTTCTGACCATGTTGTAGAAGTAATTTCAACTGGCACATCACATGAAAGAACAGATTTGAAAAGAGTGGTGTGCATAGCCCTGAAGGTTTCAACTTGGCTAATGTTCTAACCACCTTATGGCCATACTTTGGATTGCAACAAAGGTTCCAAAGAAAATGTCTGTAGTCTGGATTTACCGTGTGTGTGTGTGTGTGTGTGTGTGTGTGTGTGTGTGTATCTCTACATGTATACTCTCACCTCTGAAAAAGATGAAAGATTTATCCCTAAGGATAATTGTATATCACTCTATGTATACTCCCATGTTGTAAGTCTAGAGGAAGATTGATCACTCAATATACCTCACTATGTTGGTGTACACGTATACAACTCAAGAGTTTTACGTGTACTTGGTATGTGCACTTGTCTATTATCACTTGGTGTACACCTATTTATATATGTACAGTAACTCATAAGTATGAAAATGATTTATACCTGGTCAGTGCATGTGTGGCTTGGATAATAATACAGGTGATCAGTTTGGAGAAAGATTTGTCAGCTTGTGGACTTTTGTATATACAAAAATTCCTAAGATTTATCATATGATGTGTGTGCATGTGTGCTTGTACCTGTGTGTACGTGTGCATTCCCACAGTGTCTTTCATGAGGCATGTAGGGTGTTGTTGCTTTGGGAAAGTAGTCATTGCTTGCACAAGGAGCCATTTTGTCTTGATCAGTATTTAACGGGAGTGTAAAGTGTAATTTGGGAAAAACACAACTGTTAAATCAGAACAACTTTAGCCTTTGATTTTGAGCTGATAAGGTATACTAAAATTTCTAAAGCTGGGACGTGTTATTTTTCACACGTTATACTAATGAAAATACTGGCTGATCTATCCTAGTGTTTGGGGAAAGGGGTTTAGGACCTTTGGTAGACCTTCCGTTCAGTAGAGTTTTCATAAATTATCCATTTAACGTTAATGGAAATTCAAAAGCTGATCCAACTAGGAAATCAAACTCCAATGCGGGCAACTCGGGCATCTTTTCTCTGACGCATGCACTCTAACATTGTTGATGGTGGGAAAAGTTGAATGCATTTTAAGTTAGATCCACTTCAGGAAGTTAGAAGCAGTGGGTGAATGTTTTACGTCTTGCCCTTTACTTTTGCAGGTATGTTTTAGGGAACCGTCTAGTTGTTTTTTGTGTGTATTTTAATTTGTTTTACTCATCATCTGGTTTGGGGATTACTTTTGGCTGAAAGCGACAATGTAGTAGTTGGTTTTTCTCTTGTAAAAAGAGGTCTGAGACTAGGCCACAGCTCAGTGATGCCACTAGGAACCTAAGTGCCTCCATATTTCTGTTCTACTGTCTTCCCCATGTAGAATGCAGTCTTTTTGTTTGTTGCCTCACAGTCATTAAAGGGCTGTTGCAACTTCAGGTCTCACATCCGGAATCTGGAAGAACAAAAGCCTCTCTCTTAGGATGCTTTGCCTTTTTATTCAGAAAGAGATGCTCTCTTCAGGTGTTTCCAACTATATCATCATTGGCCAGAACTGTGTGAAATGGTCATCCTTACATGCAGAGGAGCTAAGGAAATCAATTATTTTTTAATTAAACATTTTGCTGCCCTGAACAAAATAGGTTCTGTTTAAAAAGGAAGAAGGGAATTGGATACCTTCAAGAGAATATTGATGGACAGTGTACACCCATGGCCTCTCAAAATTTACAGTATTAGGCCAACCTTCATCATTTCTAGTGCATCATATGCACAACTCACCAACAAACTTCAAGAAAACCCTAGCAGAGCAAGTCTCAGGAAAGGTGACTAAATGATCCACAAAGGCATTACTACTGAATGTGGACTTCTAGTCTGGAAACCATCACCTCTAAAATGGCAGAAAGACAGGAGCCACGCAAGTAGTAAAAGAGCACAGCCTGGTAAACACACATCGCTTACCGAGTCCTGTGATACTAGAATGTGAAAACTTGCCTAGACGCATTGAAAAACGTGTCATACTAATGAGAGAATTTTCAGTATAACCTGTAAAACTCATTAAACCAAAAATAATATAGCCAGTAAACATAATTAGAGTCAGAAATACTTTCATAATATTGATGGTTGACACCAATGCCTGGTCAATAAACAGTTCTTGGGAACCTGTTATGTGCTCACAGCCCATAGTGGAGTATAGACTTTATGAACAGATAACTACATACAACATGGCAAGCACTAAAATGAGTCATGAGTACAGAGTACAAAACAGCCAGCCCTGCCAAGGGATATTGGTGAAGGAAATTAATCTCTTTCCTTTGATGTTTATATCCAAGAAAACAGTTTGGCCCTTCTACAAACTATCCCCTGGTAATCCTACCAGAGTGTCTGGAAGTAGACATGGATAGAAGTTCTTATAGTCTTATATTCTTATTTTTAGCATCCAGAAAAGTCCGGTTAGGGAAAGTAAAGAAGGCCTGGGTTAATAACATGAGAACAAGTTACCTATAGGTCCCAAATCCTTTTATTAGTAAGTAAATCATTTTCAAGGATCTTTATGAGCAAGAATTTCCTTCTTTTCTATGGCTGAATAATATTCCTTTATATATCTATCTATCACATGTTCTTTATCCATTCACCCATCCAAGGACATTTAGGTTGTTTCCTTGTCTTGGCTATTGTGAATAACGGTGTAATGAACATGGGAATGCAGATCTCTCTCTTAGATACTGATTTTATTTCCTTCAGATATATACCCAGAAATGGGATGGCAGGATCATATGTTAGTTCTATTTGTAATTTTGTGAGGAGCCTCCATACTGTTTTCCATAATGGTTGTATCAGTTCAGATTTCCATCAACCGTGCACAAGGGTTCCTTTTCTCCACACCCTTGCCAACATTTGTTACCTCTTGTCTTTTTGATAATAGCCATTGTAATAGCTATGAGGTGATATCTCATTGTGGTTTTGGCTTACATTTACCTGGTGATTGGTGATGTTGAGCACTTTTTCATGTACCTCTTGGCCATTTATGTCATCTTTGGATAAATGTCTATTTATGTCTTTTTCTCATTTTTAAATTGGCTTGTTTGCTCTTTTGCTGTTTAGTTGTATGACTTCTTTGTGTATTTTGGATATAAACCCCTTAACAGACAGATGGTTTGCAAATATTTTCTCCCGTTCTATAGGTTGCATTTTCAATTTATTGTTTCTTTTGCTATGCGGAAGTTCTTTATTTTGATGTAGTCTCACTTGTTTATTTTAGCTGTTGTTGCCTGTGCTTTTGATGTCTTATCCAAGAAATCATTGCGAAGACAAATGTCCATCTTGTTCTGTATGTTTTCTGCTAGGAGTGTTATGGTGTCAGACCTTACATTTAAGTCTTTAATCCATTTTAAGTTAAGTTTTGTGAGTGGGATAAGATAAGGGGTCTACTTTCATTCTTTTGCATGTGGATATACAGTTTTCCTAGCATCATTTTTTGAAGTGACCATCCTTTCCCTACTGTGTGTTCTTGGCATCCTTGTCAAAAATCAGTTGACCATATATGCATGAGTTTATTTCTGAGGTCTCTATTCTGTTCCACTCGTGCCTGTTTTTATGCTATATCATACAATTTTGATTACTATAGTTTTGTAATATAGTTTGAAAACAGGAAATGTGATCCCTCCAGCTTTGTTCTTTCTTAAGATGGGTTTGGCTATTTGGGGTCTTTTGTGGTTCCATACAAATTTTAGTATTGTTTGTTCTATTTCTGTGAAAAATACCTTTGGAATTTTTATAAGGATTGCATTGAATCTGTAGATTGCTTTGGGTAGTGTGGACATTTTCACAATATTAATTCTTCCAATCTAAGAGCATAGGGTATCTTTCCATTTATTTGTGTCTTTTTCACTTACTTTCATCAGTGTCTTATAGTTTTAGTGTACAGTCTTTCACCTCCTTGGTTAAATTTATTCCTAAGTATTTTATTGCTTTTGATGCTATTGTAAATGAGATTGCTTTCTTAATTTCTCTTTCAGATAGTTTGTCATTAGTGTATAAAAATACAACTGATGGGCTGGCCTGGTGGCTCAGCAGTTAAGTTCGCACGTTCCGCTTTGGTGGCCCGGGGTTCGCCAGTTCAGATCCCAGGTGCGGACATGGCACCACTTTGCAAGGCATGCTGTGGTAGGCGTCCCACATATAAAGTAGAGGAAGATGGACATGGATGTTAGCTCAGGGTCAGTCTTCCTCAGCAAAAAGAGGAGGATTGGCAGTAGTTAGCTCAGGGCTAATCTTCCTCAAAAAAAAAAAAATATATATATATATATATTTAAAAAAAAATACAACTGATTTTTGTATGTTGATTTTTTTATCCTGCAACTTTACTGAATTCACTTGTTAATTCTAACAGTTTTTTGGTGAAGTCCTTATGGTTTTCTGTATATAAGATCATGACATTTGCAAACAGAAATAATTTTATTGCTTCCTTTTCAATTTGGATGCCTATTATTTCTTTTTCTTTTTTTTTTTTGAGGAAGACTAGCCCTGAGCTAACATTTGCCAATCCTCCTCTTTTGGTGAGGAAGACTGGCTCTGAGCTAATATCTATGCCCATCTTCCTCTACTTTATACGTGGGATGCCTACCACAGCATGGCTTGCCAAGCGGTGCCATGTCCGCACCCAGGATTCGAACCAGTGAACCCCGGGCTGCCAAAGCAGAACGTACACACTTAACCACTGTGCCACTGGGCTGGCCCCAAGATGCCTATTATTTCTTTTCCTTGCCTTATTGCTTTGGCTAGGATTCCCAGTACTATGTTGAATAGGGTTGGTGAGAGTGGGCATCCTGTCTCATTCTTCTGTCAGAGGAAAGGCTTTTAACTTTTCAGTATTGAGTATGATGTTAGCTGTGGGCTTGTCATATATGGCCTTTATTATATTGAGGTACATTCCTTCTATACCTAATTTGTTGAGTTTTTGTCATGAAAGGATATTGAATTTTGTCAAATGCTTTTTCTGCATCTATTGAGAATATCATATGACTTATTTTTCATTCTGTTAATGTGGGGTATCATTTTTATTGATTTGCTTATATTGAGCCATCCTTGCATCACAGGGATAAATCCCACTTGATCACGGTATATGATCCTTTTAAGGTGGTGTTGAATTTGGTTTGCTAGTATTTTATTGAAGATTTTGGCATCTGTGTTCACTAGAGATATTGGCCTGTGATTTTCTTTTTTCGTAGCATCCTTGTAAGGCTGTGGATCCGGGTAATGCTGGCCTCATAAAATGAGTTTGGAAGTGTTCTTTCCTCTTCAATTTTTGGAAGAGTTTGAGAAGTTTTGGTATTAATTCTTCTTGTGATGTTTGGTAGAATTCATCAGTAAACTGTATGGTTTTATTTGTTGGGGGATTTTTATTTTTTCCTTAAAGATTGCCACCTGTTCAAACAATTGTGGCCAATCTTTTTTTTTTTTCCTTCTTTATCTCCCCAAATCCTTTCTGGTACATAGTTGTATATCTTAGTTGCAGGTCCTTCTAGTTGTGGCGTGTTGGGGGATTTTTAGTCACTGCTTCAATCGCCTTACTCTTTGTTCAGATTTTCTATTACTTCGTGAGTCTGTCTTGATAAGTTGTATGTTTCTAGGAACTTATCCACTTCTTCTAAGTTATCTAATTTGTTGGTGTATAATTGTTCATGGTGTACATTTTCTTTTTAAACTTTTTTTTTCTTACACAGTGTTTTTCAAGTGAAAAGAACTTGGAGTCTTCTGTCATATTCTCTTGGATTTGAATCCGAAGGAGCTGACTAACCTTTCTGAAATTTTTCCATATTTGTTAATAAAAGAATAATATTGGGGCCAGCCCAGAGGCGCAGCCGTTAAGTGCCCATGTCCTGCTTCAGCGGCTGGGGGTTCACTGGTTCAGATCCTGGGTGCGGACATGGCACCGCTCAGCAAGCCATGCTGTGATAGGCATCCCACATATAAAGTAGAGGAAGATGGGCGTGGATATTAGCTCAGGGCCAGTCTTCCTCAGCAAAAAGAGGAGGATTGACAGCAGATATTAGCTCAGGGCCAATCTTCCTCAAAAAAAAAAAAAGAATAATACTGTGTACCTTCTATGGTTAAAATAGAGATTAAATAAGGTATCATAGAGCAATTAGCATAGACAGCACCTATAGGCTATCAGCACATTACCTTCCCTTTCCCCAATGCTTCCTAAAGCTAAGTTCACTGCCCCCTTGTGTAGCAACAGGTCCAG